>NC_137817.1:49253910-49513910 GCF_963921795.1 Nannobrachium achirus
GATGGGTTGAATGAAACCAGATGGTCTGTATAGTGTAAAACCACTTGCACTTTATTACACATGATGTTGTATAAGACACCACAGCTCCTCCAATCAGTCTGGATTAAAAGATACAAATCACTAACTTTTATGTCCTTGGTGGGATTTGGCGCCCATGCACAGTCCTCCTGACATGAGAGACCAATCTCTATGCTGCTCATCCAGAGTCAATCCCATGCTTGGCCTGCCTGGGGAATATTGCATGCGTATGAGCTTTGGTCAGCGCTAATTGTCAACCGATGAGGAGGCGAAATCTTTGTTAATCCAATGGGGGGGAATCAGGGGTCAATGGTCATCAATGCGTCATGGTCATCAATACGTCCGTACACGGACACATTTGTCCGTGGCAAAGACTTGGCATTGTCTGTGGCAGATTTGATCTTTTACACATCATTATAATATTCTTATTGTGATCATAAGACCCAGCTACTGAACGTCAAGTCTCCAGGTTCTCTTCAGAATATGTATGACACTGATTTACTACGACTCTATTGCAATGAGTCCACTAGTGGTTCTCAAACATTTTATTTGCAAGGATCCCCGTAACTCTTGAGAGTGTACAAATGAGTGTTACTGTACAGACCTGTTATGGTCATTCAGAGCTATCTCTTGTGCTTCCGGTAATATTATTGTCCGCTCATATTGTCCGTCTGTGACAAAAATGTCCACCACAAGCCAACATGGCGATGGAACCTGATGGGGGAAATTCAGGTTCAGCTTTGCCTAGGCTGATGGCTGCTTAGATCGACATGATGAATATTTAGGATATAAACAAAAGTAACAAAGTACATGTACTTTGTTACTTTACACCACTGCTGATTACCAGGTGGCCTCATCAGAAGAGTCCTACCCGACACCATGGTCTAAATTTACCAAAACAATAGTAGGGAGATCACCTCCAGCAACTGCAGATGTATTATTTATATTGCATTAACATGCAGATACATAGATACATTAGTTAAAATAAGGTTTGGTTCATTACAATTTTTTTTTACTATAAAGACTGACTGAACCTGCACCAGTGTTATATTGTCTGCTCAGCAATGCTTTGGCTTCCCTCCCCTCCCTTGGTATACTCACAGCTTTTGTTCTCTTATCTAGCTATTAAAACAATTACTTTCCTTTTTATACCCGCCAAACGTTGGGCGTAACTTTCATGATGTCAACATTCAAATGTCACCGTGGTCTGTTGATATGAGCCCAGGCAGCCCTTGTCAAACAGCAGCTTTAAAAGAGCCTTGAAATGGTTTTCGAAGAAAGGCGCTTCCCAGGGTAAAGTTACTAAAACATCCCAAATCCATCCATTATTCTGTATGGCTGTGTCCCGGGAAACTCAGAATGGACTAGACCTACTTTGATTCATTGTTGGAATGCAATTACACTGACATTGACAAGCCAGGCTGTTAAAATGTACTACCACAGTGTTTGTGCAGTGGGCGCGAGGTGTGCACGCAGCAAAGCACACTAATATTCACTAAGAGTGAAGTTATCTTGGCAGAAGTTGGCACCAGCTGGATTCCCTTGCTTTGTCGACAGTTTCCGTAATGATAAATGGGATTATGGATCTGGTTATGGTTTGCTTTATGGGGGGACCCAAGAGTGACCGGGTCAAACAGGTCTGTAGTTGTCAAGACAGGATACATGTTATCCTCAGCATAATTGCCTAAGGTACGTTTTTGGCCAAATTGACATTTCTGCCTCTCCTAACACTGCTGCCTATGCCCTCAGAATCAGAATGCTTGTTATATACTGTACCAAAGTCACTTAGACGGAAAGTGACAGAATGTTTTACATCAACTTTTTTACTGAGGCAGAAATGTAACAAGCATTCTGATAGGCTGAGGACATTGCCAATAAGGCAGGATGAAGTAGCAGTGTTAGGAGAGTAGTTTGGCAGCTATTAAGGCAGATAAACATGACTTCATGATTGTCTAAGTCACCTAGATGACCGTAGGAAAGAATTGTACTTATTATTTCCTGAAAAACTTAAAAATATGACTTTGCTAATTATGCTATGAGGTTAACAATGTGTTTTATTGTTGGGTGCAGGCACAAAGCGAGTGACAATGACAGGTTACAAATGACTGTAAAACAAACATTTGATACTGTAGCTCACTGGAGCAGGCCTTAAGAACACGAGATGGATGCTGTCTGGACCGGCAGCTCCATCTCCTTTTAAAACCATCTGTCTGTGTCCGTCTAGTTCTCTTCCTCTTCCTCTCTCATATAACTGTAAACCAGTGGTTCTCAACCTTTTCACGCCACAACCCCCCAAAATAATCATATTTGAACTGGGTATCCCCCGCCCACCCTGACAAGCACTTGACTCGGTTCCACGGATAAATATTGTGAAAATAGCCGATCTACAAGCTCGCAACGCCTCGCAACGCTTGTAGATCAGCTATGTTCACAATTGTTGCCTCTTTCTTATATTATTATTTGACAATTTGGCCAATGTTTGACCAGTTTTCAGAGTTTAGAAGGTATGCGTGTGACATCATTCATCATCATACCTGGAAGTTATGCAGGAACACCTACTGAGTGGCAAAAAACTACTTTCTGGCCTTGACAGCCCATATATCCAAACAGAAAAGTCCTATCTGATTGCATTGAACAACATTAAACGAGTTTGCCACTCACTTTGCCACTCGATTTGCCATTCACTTAATGCAGTTTGTTGTTTACTTTTGATGCAGTAAGCCTAATCGTCTTTTTTAGGTACTAGGAACTAGGTATTAAAAGTTCTTAAACTGTCACTTTACTGTCAGTACCCCCCAGGGACCCCCCAAAAGTCATGTTGAGATTCCAGACCCACATGTTGAGAACCAATGCTGTATACGTTTCCTCGTTCCTTTTTACCTCCTGCTTTATCCAGGGACGTGCTGGCCATTGGAAAAAGCGGAACAACTCCCGAACGGCCGGTTCTTTCCCGGCCGGTCCAGGCCGGCCATTAGGGAAAAAAAAAAAAAAATGTCGGCCTTAGTTCCATTTTGGGGGCTGGGCGGCCAACAAAGTAAATCGTCACTGTCGGGCAGAAACCTTGTATCTCCAAGTTTCAAATTTGTAATTTTTTCGCAAAGCAAAGCCCTGCTTCATCATACAAGGCTGTCGCACAAAAGTAGTGAAAACAGCAGATCTACAAGCACTCAACGCCTCGCGGTGCGACGTGCGAGGCGTTGTGTGCTTGTAGATCGGCTGTTTTCACTAGTTTAAATCATTTTTAAAATGATAAATACAAAACAAACGGTTTTGGACATACAAGGTTTTCACCCGACAACGACGAAATATAACTCATGTAATTGGCCCACTGGCTTGTCACTTTGTCACAAATCTTTGAGTAGCAGCAGCGCTATAGAGAGAGATCTCTCTCTATAGCGCGCAATGAAGGCCTCTCCAACTCTTTTTTCCGGGCTGAATCAGGGGCCCAGCATGTCCCTGTCTGTGTCTGTACTCCCTCCCTCCCTTCTCTCTTTCCCTCTGTCTGTCTGTCTCCCTCCCTCCCCAACCCCTCTCTCTGAGTTGTGAAACTCAACAGAAGTCGTCCTCTAGTTGTCGTCACTGGGGTGATGGAATTTCAGCCGGCTTGTGGTCAGACAGACACCCGTGCTCAGCTGGTCGCCAACAAAGAGGGGAAAGAGAATGAAACAATAATACGTCGCCCTCTCTTTCTCTCCATCCATCTATTTTATACATATTTGTTTTAGCGTGATTTTTTTATAAACTCACAAAGTACGTGTCACATTCATTGTGTTTTTGTAGATTACCTATCTTTACTATATCCATCTATCACTTCTCTCTCTCATTTCTCTCTCACTCCCTTCCTAAATGTGTTGTTGGTGATAAAGGGATGAGACAGCGCTTGCATTAGGCCTACATACATAAGTTTCACATACAATATTGTTTGTGTTATACAGTAGGTCAAACATGATGCATCTGATACTCACACATTGATACTCTCTCTCTCTCTCTCTCTCTCTCTCTCTCTCTCTCTCTCTCTCTCTCTCTCTCTCTCTCTCACACACACACACACACACACACACACACACACACACACACACACACACACACACACACACACGTGTATGTAGATCATTGCACTTCACAACCTTTGTCCTAGACCTCGGCTGAGGTAATTAGATTCTGAAATATTGATGGTGTGTGTGTGTGTGTGTGTGTGTGTGTGTGTGTGTGTGTGTGTGTGTGTGTGTGTTGAGGCATATTGGTTCTCAAAGTGGGGTTCGGGGCCCCACAGGGCTCCTGGGGGAGGGTGTTACAGGAGGTCCCCAGCAGTTAACATAGCATCACAATCATCTTAATAACTTTATCGATGTATGGACGGGTTTCTGGTCCACGTTACACTGATAAGAACTAGATGCGTGCGCAGGTCGGTACCAAAATTAGCCAATGAAACCAACGCTCCCCAAAACAACAGGTTTGGGGATTGGTGGGAATTGATTACATGATACAGTCACCTGTGCATTTAGTCTCAATGTGTGTAAACAAGAAACGGGTCCATATGTTGGCTGTTCAAAAATAGCAGATCTACAAGCTCAAAGGTCGTCAATTCATTTTAAACACAAATCTCCTCTTCTGCCTGGGGGTCCCTGGCACAAAACATTTTCAGAAGGGGGTCCATGGCCAAATAGGGGGCATTGCTCTCCATCCATTTCCACTAGGAAACTCACAGATTAGTAACATGTTATCAGTAGGGTCTGGTTTATTGCATTGTGTGTGTGTACATGAAAAAGAAAGACAGCATTAACACCACCAGTTACCATGTGACGTGTGTGTGTGTGTGTGTGTGTGTGTGTGTGTGTGTGTGTGTGTGTGTGTGTGTGTGTGTGTGTGTGTGTGTGTGTGTGTGCATTTGAGTTGTATTTTATTTTCCCCAATCTGGGAATCCATTTAGTAAAAAGAAAAATATATAGCAGAATCTGTTTTGAGAAATGATCTTTTCCATCTTTGTATTATTTTTGGGGAACTAAAAATACGTTAGCCTAATTTAAATAATGTATTCATGGGTTGCAATATAGTCCTACACGGCCATGTTGAGGACCAACACAGGTGTTTCAATGTGTGCCTACAAGATTTGTGTTGTTGACATTTTTCAAAAACATTCCAAAATCTTAAAAAGCAAGTTGTTGCTTCTTTTGGGCTTGTTTTTATAGATCTTGGCTACTTGTTTCTCTTGCAGAATCTGGCAACCCTGGCCTCAAAGCTCAAATCAAGTCTGGACGCGCAACGCACAAGCTGTTTTTTGTAGTAGGCTTTAATTGCTACTGCGTAGTAGGACATTCGAGCAAACGACGGTGTGGCTATTTTTCTCCCATAAAAAACTAAAAAGAAACAATTAAAATGTTAAGTTAAGTGGAGGTTTAGCGAAAAGTTTGAGAAGGAAGACATAAAAGCCTCAAGAATTAGGCTAAAGGTGGGTTTATCAGGCTAGTGGTGTTGGTGTTGGCAAATTATACTACAATTGGACAATTAGCCTAATAGGCTAAGCTAGTCAGTTGACATTTTACTGCACGTGTGAAAGTGAAATACAACCAACTCATGCTAACTTTGAGCAAACTATCTGCACTAATTAGGCTAAATGTCCCTGGTACCATGACTATATAGGCTGATTCATCACTTCAACAAGAGACCTCCAGTTGCTGAAATAAATTGAAGGTGAGCAACATTCTAACTAACTAGACCAGGTCAACCTGGTTGTGCCAGACCCCCTGTCTGTCATCATCATTTATGACATCATGCCTAGGCATGTCATCATCATGTCATCATCATATATACCCTTTATATAGAAAACCCGGACCGACAGACATTTGCTTATGTAGGCCCTACCCACTTCATGGGTCTGGCAAAAACATGTTCAGAGTTCCATGGCCAAATATGTATCAATTTGGGGGACCTTGCCTTGGCATTAGAAAGTTTGAGAACCTGCCCTCGAGGGCATTTCTCTCCATCCATTTGTCTCCCCCTCTAAAGTTATTCTGTGATAGGAGTCAGGGACCCCTAGAAGAAAAGATTTGAGTTAAAAACGGCTCAAAGTGACAGCTATGAGCTTGTACCTATATAGGCCTATCTGCTATATTTGAATAGCCAAAATATAAAATAGGATAAAGTGGTTAAAATGATTAAATGATGCTGCATTTAAATAAAAAGATAAATGCTGAGAACCCCTGGAACCTCCACAAGGACCCCTGGGGGTCCCAGGACCCCACTTTAAGTAGGCTACAACTGCTTTATCCAACCATGGTCTTCATTGAATTGTCAACCTGAAACAATATAGTGTTGGCTTTTCAAGGATAGCAGATGTACAAGCTCACAGCGCGGCACAAAGTGACATGCTGTGAGCTTGTGTATCAGCTATTTTTGAACATTTTTGAAAAATGATGAAAGTGAGAACTATTGATTTGGAAGGCACTTGTAGTCGAATCGGCCTCAGGTCTTAATGGATTGCAGACATTGCACTGTTTTTTTTATGTAGCTACTCCACTGTATGCAGTTATAGATAGATAGATATTATAGCAACAATTGTTAATATAGTGTCACTCACAACACCATATTCTATTCAAAAATAGCAGATTCAAGCTCATAGCGTGGCACGAATGTAGATCTGCATTTATTTTTTTTATCATGAAAACTAGTCCTGTGCCTGGGTGTGTGCACAGTATATGAGTGCACAGTAGGCCTCAGTAGGTCTCAGAAGTAATGTTGGAGAACCCAGACCGGTGCCCGCAGAATAGTCACCATTGACGTCCAGTTGTGCAATACCTGTTGTATCCGCCTGTCTGTCTGTGTCCCTTTCATGCCCATACATTATATGGAGATCTCTTGTCTTATCTCTGTCTGTCTGGCTCTCATTTATGCCCATATATGGTGTTCCGTGTCCAGGCCAGTCTGTCATGTCAGCTCCACATTTGGGCACGGTAGCGATCTCATTCAGTGATGTCATTCAGTGATGTCTCCAAATTTGGTCACTTGTTTCATCATGTCAGACAGACATTATTTGGGCATTGTTTCAGGATGCGGCTATTACCATGGTGGCGACACTGTTTAGTATCAGTGATGTCAGCATGCAGACTGTTTCACCCGTTTATGCCCATATGGTGTTCCGTGATGTCAGTCAGTGATGTGGGGCATTGTTTCAGCATGCGGCTGTTACCTAAGGCGGAGACACTGTTTAGTAGTATCAGTCATGTCAGCATGCGGACAGACGGCGGACAGACATTCCGTAAATTAATAGTTAGATGTGTGCAAATCTTTTACTATATATTTTTAAAATTAACATTTAAAAAATAATAAGGACCCCTCAAGGACCCCTTGGGTGCCCCGGACACCACTTTGAGTACCACTGTCCTAACCCCACGTCACACAGATACAGGAGATCAATGGAAGTCAGGGTGTCGTCTAGGTTTTCATCACTACCGTGTTTAACTGTAACGGGTAGCCAGGAAGGAGAACATGTGAACCGAGGCCCTCTCTGGGGAACTGGTTTAGTTGTCCAGGCTCAGGGTCGGTTACAAAGGCTCTGTCTGAGTCAATGACAGGCAGGCTGGCTGACACAGACACCATGTGTCAAAGAGTCAAAAGATCAAAACAAATGCTGTATTAGTGCCATGTGAATAATTTATAAAGGATAATATTCTAACACATGCACGCGCGCGCACACACACACACACACACACACACACACACACACACACACACACACACACACACACACACACACACACACACACACACACACACACACACACACACACACGTAATTTCTTGGATACACGCTCTCTCCTACACAAACACAATTCATTTTAATGGACCATTTTCACATTGGCCATTTGCAAAAGCAACTGAAGGTATTAATATTAACGTGTGACTGTGTTTTTAATTTATGTATTTCTGTACCAGCATGGCAGCTTCTGTTTAGTAAACTTCATGCAGGCATATAGGCCTACAGAAACACCTGAATGAAACTACACCCACTACTCCTCCAGCCTTCGTTTACCTAGAGAAGCATACACACACGATCACTAACCATAAACTCAGGACACACTAAATCTTAGCTCCCCCTCTAAAAGCAGGGTTTCTCAAAGTGGGTGCCGTGACGAAGTGGTGTGAAGTCCAGGGGTGCCTCAGAATACTATGATGATATTTGGATTAAGTCTCTTCGCCAAAAATGGCAGATCTACAAGCTACAAGCTTGTAGATCAGCTATTTTTGGTGAATGTTCAGAATAGGGATGCTAGGGTTTAAGTGGTTAAACGGCAAGTGTAAACGTTATTTGAGGTTTTCCAACAACCTTGTGTCATAGTCAAATCGTAAAAACATGATCAGGAAGATATAATAATTTACAATACATAATACAATCTCACACTCACGTACACATGAGCGCACGAGCGTGCGTATGTGCGCACACACACACACACACACACACACACACACACACACACACACACACACACACACACACACACACACACACACAGGGAGTTGTTTTAATTAGATGTGTGTCCTGCTGTTTACGTGGATTATCATGGAAACGTGGTGTCATGTGACAGTACAGGAGGGCATAGCCAGACACAGGTCACATGACCGGGGTCATGCAAGGGATACGTGCTGCTCAAGTGTGTTAGGGGGGCACCAGTGTTGATTTTGACAGCAAATCTTGATTTAGTTTTAGTCTTTTGAATAAATTCCCATTTAGTTAGTCATATTTTAGTCATCTAAAATGTTTTAGTGTTAGTCTAGTTTTAGTCGACTGAATATCATAAGATTTTAGTTGACTAAATCTACAGTTGATTTTGTCGACATATTTTGGCAGGCCTTGATGGCTTCGTAATGGCTGATTTTACACTTGGTTGCATGCTGAAAATAGCAAAAATATAAAATATGGATAAAGTGGTTAAAATGATTGTGACGCTGTATTAAGTAATTCTGCTGGGGACCCCCTGGAACCTCCCCAAGGAACCCTGGGGGTCCCCGCACCCCATTTTGAGGACCAGAAGGCAAAACAAACCCACCTACAGATGAGTGTTACCACTTGAACGGTCCTCCACCACCTGGCCTTTAGTTTGATGGGGAAGAGTGCGAGTTAGGGGTGTAACGATACATTTAATGGCGATACGATACGCATCACGATACATGGTTGACGATACGATACATGGACGATATTGGTTCATTCATGGGGACACGATACGATTCCATTCAGTGATTTAAAATCGATAGTAAAGGACATCAAATTAAATAGGAGTGAAATGTGTCAATAGTGCAGTTTTTTTAAGGGAAAAAATATTATTATTTATATAAATAGCCTAAGTAAACACTGATTCTCTAGCAAATCATGGACATTGAACATATAAAGTACACACATTTATTGATGGACCAAGAGTAGCTATATGGATTGGAAAAGTAATTAGACCCCTCTTTTTCATTTTCCTTCTTAAAATTGCTAAATACAAGGCACAGATACTTCGTTTCCATACAATACAAAGCTAAATGGTACGATATTTGGCTTTTGCATATCAATATAGTAGATCATTGCGTGCGCACAAAGCGCGCACGCGAAAAAAATTGCGGATATTAGCGGTTTTGTAATGTTGTTTTAGCGGATTTCTGCAGTTAATTTTGTACCCAAATGTAACACAATATAAACAAAAAAAAGTGTAAAACAGGTGCTTCTTTTTCTAGACACCATATGTCTATCTATAGGATTTATTTACTTATTTTGCAGACAGAGGCAGCACAGCCAGGACATATAAAGCCAAACATCAAGTTAATCATCATTCATCAAGCAATCAAGCAGTCATTTACAGTGTCAAATAAGCATTTCACAAAAACAAATAGTAGACACATCCTTATTACACAATGAACTGCAGCCTCCGGGTTTTGGCACTTGCAAACCTTTCAATTATTTTCTGCACTTTAATTTTGTGTATTTTCTCAATCTGTAAAATGCCTATATCTGACACTCTTTTATCAGTCATGGTTGTCCGTAAATACGTTTTTAGTTGTCTCAAAGTAGAGAAACTGCGCTCATAACATAATAGACTATGCACTTGGAGAGAGTACAACAGCATTGTGTAAACAGAGATGTGTCTTTATGTACCTGTCCTCCTGAAAGCTTGCTCGGCGTTCTCAGAACCTGGGCCTGGGGTAACAACAGTTGAGTCTGGAGTGGGGCTTGCTTGCTGTGGACTGGAGGAACCGGGGCCTCGGTCTCCGGCAACGGCGAGCCTTCCACAGTGATGTCGGTGGCTGGATCACTGCTGCTGCAAGCTCCGTCCACCTCCTCTGGTTCACGTTCATTAGCATTACTGTCAGTGTCGAGTGAACCCGTGTTCACATTTCCTGATGATGAATTATCGGTTGTGCCGTTGTGGCACTGGGTTTGCTCTTTTTTATAAAGAATTGGTCAATTGTCTTTGTATTTATAGTTCGTTTCGCCATTATTGCTGCTCTGCTGCTGTATCCATATTGTTTTAGGCGGGCGGAAACAGATAAGGAAATCACGGAATTGTGGGTCATCATATCAGAGAGTCACACAGCCGGCCAGCACAGGTGTCAATCTCACAGCCCACCCACAGTGCCTGCCAAGTCTGCCAACAGCGCCGTCGCCAAGCAAGCTGATAGGTCTTACATTGCAAGCAAGCAAGCTGAAATACTTGCCCCTCCACCTCTCTTTTTGCGCACATTTTACAAATCACGATCACTGTTTTATTTAATAATTATAAAATAAAGTTACATTACAAAAAAAAAAAAAAAAATCAAAATGGCCGCCTGGCGGCCAGGGGGTGCACGTGCACCCTAGGACACCCCTTAAAATCGCCTATGGGCAGTGGTTTACTCAAGTACTGTACTTTCTGAGGTTTACTTTACTGGAGTATTTATAATTTTCAGTACTCTTACTTTGACTCCACTACATCTCAGAGGCAAATGTTGTACTTTTTCCTCCACTACAATTATTTGAAAACTTTAGTTACTAGTTACTTTTTTAGTTTTTAATTATTACTAGAAGCTGGGCCGCCCTTCGGGCGGCCCAGCGTCTAGTCGGCGACCTGGCCAACTCGGAACAATGTAAATAGGGAATGAATGCCCCGCCCTTTAATGCAAACCCCATTATACCTGTTTTCATAGGACCCGTTTTGACCATCTGTCTGCCTGTGTCCATTTATGCCCATATATGGAGATATCTGTATCTGTCTGTCTGTCTGTCGGCGTCCATTTTATGTCCATATATGGAGATCACTGCAGTTATAGTTCTGGGTCCATTTTATGCCCATATATGGAGATATCTGTCTATCTGCGTCCATTTTATGCCCATATATGGAGTATCTGTCTGTGCCTCCAACTGTGTTGCAGACACAGTGCCGGTTCCCCCTTTAATGCAAACCTCATTATACCTGTTGTCATAGGACCCGTTTTGAACATCTGTTTGCCTGTGTCCATTTATGCCCATATATGGAGATATCTGTATCTGTCTGTCTGGGTCCATTTTATGCCCATATATGGAGATCTTTGACCATCTGTTTGCCTCTGTCCTTTTATGTCCATATATGGAGATATCTGTATCTGTCTGTCTGCAATCCATTTTATGCCCATATATGGGGGCATTCATTTTATGCCCATATATGGAGAACGCGCGTGCCCGTGGGACGAACGGTTCTCGAGATACGCGGATTACATACATACATACACACTCACAGAGATTTTTTGTTGACTCATGTGGCGTACGTGATGTCAGAGCCTTTTATGAAGTGATGTCACAATGAGTCAGAGCTTTCGCCGATTTCCTCCGGAACAGCCTGATGTCAACAATCAACCCCGCATAAGGAGATTCCGAACGTTTCGCGCCGGTTCGGGAAAACCGCGCGTCGGGTCGGGTTTTATGCCCATATATGGAGAACGCGCGTGTCCGTGGGACGAACGGTTCTCGAGATACGCGGATTACATACATACATACACACTCACAGAGATTTTTTGTTGACTCATGTGGCGTACGTGATGTCAGAGCCTTTTATGAAGTGATGTCACAATGAGTCAGAGCTTTCGCCGATTTCCTCCGGAACAGCCTGATGTCAACAATCAACCCCGCATAAGGAGATTCCGAACGTTTCGCGCCGGTTCGGGAAAACCGCGCGTCGGGTCGGGTCGAGACCCGGCACTGCACTCCGTGCCGCGGCGGGGAACGCGCGTGCCGAATCTGAAGCCGGTGGGACGAACGGTTCTCGAGATACGCGGATTACAGACACGCAGAGACTTCTCGCATTTATAGATAGATTACAAAATATGGATTACAAAATATGCATTTCAGCCCTATATACATTCCGGCCATTTGAAAATAGCCGACGCATTGTGAGCTTGTAGATCTGCTATTTTTATTTCTAAAGATTTTTATACATTTTGAAAACTTGTGAAACGGGACATTCTGCACAATGAGTACTTTCTACTTTTGGTAGAGTGCATTTTGATACCAGTACTTTGCAGTATTGATTCTTTAACTTAAGTAAAGAATTTATTTGAGTACTTTTTCCACCACTACAGACAGGCTGGAAGGTACTGTTGTTTTGTTGGGGGGCATAAACCTGCGAGTCATTAAGGGCCTATGTCTCTCATTTCCACCACCGGCTTATTGCCTTTAGCTGAGTGAAAACAGAAGCAGGCTTTTATAAAGTCCAGCTTTCATGTGTCTGGGCTTTTGATCTACTGGTTTATAGGTAACACGACACCTGCGTTTGCTTCCGTTCCGCCGTGACGGCTGCAGAGGTGTCGTGACGCTTGAGCAAGGCACTTCTCCCATAACCCTTTCAGTGGAGTGGTTCACTGACCAACAGTGGAGCTGCTATACTCTGTACCAGTGGTTTACAACCTTTTTCATATCACAGCCCATTATTTATTCAGCATTTTAGCCACGGCACGGACCACCATTTGATGAGATGTAGCCTCTCAGACCCAAAGCTTTTTGTGATTTTGTGAAGACTTTGTCCACAATGCCATGCTTTGTAATAGGAGAGATAACAGGCAAATGTTGATCAACATAACAATTCTTATACATTCTCTAATTGTGTAGACTTTACTGGTAAATTAAGGAATGCAGATGTTTAACCATAATTGTGACCGTCAGGTCGCAGTTACTATCTAAACCTCCACCAGCTGTCAGTCAGTCAGTCAGTCAGTCAGTCCGTCCGTCCGTCCGTCCGTCCGTCCCTCCATCTGTCCGTCACGTCACACTTTTGGCCCTACTCTAATCTCCGGCACCGTTGCCCTTATCCAATGCAAAGTTTGCACACACACTCCTTGGCTGGCAAAACACAACCTCCGCCCCTGATTTCTCACATGCCCCTCTTCCAGCGCCACCTTGAGGTTGCTTTTTGCAGACAACACTAATGGACATTTACTGGCCAATTAGTGTATACATGCGCTTATCTCCTGATTAGGGAGTCTTACTTTGTGTTTTCCTGTGTAATGTGATGTAATCTCAGTGATGTCATTACGTGCGCATCCCGCATCAAAAACTCATTCAAGTCACCCAGGGACTCATTCATGTCATGGTCCTGGGGTCCCGGGGATGCGCCTCCATTGGAGTCCATGTTAAAATAAATCGCGGTAAAAGAAAAAAAAAAAGAAATTCCACAGACACCACCATTGTTCATGGGTGAAAGCATCCTACTTTACCCTAAGTTAACACAAATAAAATCCACGTAGAAAGTCTTAAACAGGCGATAGAAACGTCAATGTTTTGATTCCACCGACGTCCGACGCCATTTGGCGCGCGTAAACTTTATATTGAGGACTCATAAAACTTTTCTGGGACCCATTTGAATGACCACCTGTGGGTCCGGGGACCCATTACATTGAAAACCTAGTAACATCACTGTAATCTACACCACTGTCTGCCTGTTTAGTTGTTGTTTTTTTTCCTGTGGGGACTGCGGATGTAAACTGCCATCTTTGCTAAATCTGGTGTATTAACATTGCATTGTTATGTGTATTGTTACGTTCATTAAAATGCAGTGTCCAAATTAACAATTAAAGTAAACTTAAGTGTACTGGACAGGACAACTCCCACACACCTAGCATGCTGTTGCTGAAGAACTGCATGCACGGAAA
This sequence comes from Nannobrachium achirus, assembly GCF_963921795.1. NCBI lineage: Eukaryota > Metazoa > Chordata > Actinopteri > Myctophiformes > Myctophidae > Nannobrachium > Nannobrachium achirus. Next base: position 49,268,059 of record NC_137817.1, read on the forward strand.
AGCATCATAAGTGCTATTCTAGGCCTATGTCAGTATTTAAACAGCCTCGTCTTATTTGATCTTATCTTGTATCCTCAGGGTCTTAAGCTGACTGCCGATGTCCAGTCATAGGCTAAGGAACCAGTACCATGGTCATTCTACAGCAGGTAAGCGCAATGCTTCACACTGACGCACTCATGCAGTGTTTTTATTTTTCATTTTTATGTTTCTGTGTGCTGCTAATCTCTCAAAGCCAACACGCGCTGCGACGTGTTGTGAGCTTGGAGGTTGGCTATTTTCAGTGCTTGATACCACACTGAACTAAACAAGTCAAGAACATAATCAAGTCAATACTGGAGATGTGGTGTACGGTATGGATTTCTACTGTACATAGAGAAGGCAGAGAGGGAGAGTTTGGACAAGGCAATGCTCTTGAATGCTGCCTTCAGGTATGGCATGAAAAGGGGGCATTTGTATTTCTTTCACCACAGTAAAAGCTGCATTCATGGTCTGGAGAGGGCATTTTTTACAGACGAATAAAAGGGCAGGGGCTAGCTCAAGCCCCCTTTGATGTCTATGTGTGCCTGCCTGCTCAAAACGCTGGACCAATGAGCTCTACACATTACTTGTGCAGCAACACTGCCACTAGGCAATGAAAGTGTTGTTTTGTCATGGCTGACTCCTGTGGCATTAGTTGTGTGTAGGTGGCGGTACGTCATATTGGATTTATTGGGGTTTAGAGGTCCATTGTGCTGTCATGCCCACCGTGGCGGCAGCAGTTTCATACAAGTCATAATGGTGTCATTGGGAAGTAGAGCTGTTTATTACTGTATATGTGTATGTGCACTGTGTGGCAGCTATTCACTAGATGTAGAATACATATTGTCATCATCATGCCCGCCGTGGCATCTATTGCTTGTTGTTTTATGCTTTTTGTATAATGTTTTGTAATGCTCGTGGTGTGCAAAAGGACCCTCCTCTACAATGCTCGTGATTGAAACTATATCGCAGTCTGGTTTTACATTACAGTGCTTGATGTATTATGGTGTTGAGCTTGGACTTAGTGTGTTATTGTATGATCATAGTATGGTGCACTGAACTAACAGCTTACAGGTGATTACATGCCAGTGTCGTACGTGGAAATAGCTTATCTGCAAGCTTGCTGTGAGAAGATCTGCACGACACTGGCATGCAACTACTGTGAGAGTAATTCTGGCATTAGATTTCAGTATGTCTAAAGGCCACCCAGAATCCTGACATTTCCGGTAAATTGTAGGTGTCCCAGTTTGAAGTGTGTGTGTGTGTGTGTGTGTGTGTGTGTGTGTGTGTGTGTGTGTGTGTGTGTGTGTGTGTGTGTGTGTGTGTGTGTGCGCGCGTGCGTGCATGCGTCCGTGCATGCGCGCGTGCATGTGACTGTGTAGGTATTTACAGTAACACTAGCCTGAATAGTGTGTAGTCTGCTGTGTCCAAACTGTGTGTGAATGTGGTGTGTCATTGTGCCCCCTGCTGTTACTTTGTAATATGACTGGTCCAGTCACAGAGCTGACTCCCAAGCTGCTCATACAGCTTTGAGCTTTTTTTAGGGGACGCAATCGTCTATAAACACAACACGAGATATCTGTCTAAACACCTGAACAGAGTCTGTCTTCTGGTCTGTGGAATGTAACATAAGATCACTTTTTACTTACAGTATAATGTGCCGTTTTCACTGTTGCTACACTTCACAAGTGTGAACCCATAGTCATATTCATAGCTACAGTATGTAGGTATTTGGCATATACAGTAAATTAAGGTACAATATTATATGATTTTTTTTTATCACAAGGCCCCAGAAAGCAAGTTAAATTGAACGGTAATTACATTTTAACCTATCATTATAATATAATGATAGGTTAAAATGCTGGGCCGCCCTTCGGGCGGCCCATCGTCTAGTCGGCGACCTGGCCAACTCGGAACAATGTAAATAGGGAATGAATGCCCCGCCCTTTAATGCAAACCCCATTATACCTGTTTTCATAGGATCCGTTTTGACCAGGGATGCGAAGATATACCGGTACGGATCGTAATCGCGATACAAACGTCCGCGATACGGCTGAATCGGTTCATTCAGTGTGTACCGGTACAATAGACGGCCGAAATCGTGATGGATCGTACCATGAGCGTCTGGATCGGTAAATTCCGCGATTGTATCGGTTCTTCCATATAGTATTTCATTCTATCCTGTGTTTCCGAGGCGCCATGAATGCACCATCATCAGCCGTTCAACCCCTTCCCCAAAAGCCAGTCTTTAACGCGAGCTGCGACTCGGACAGACGGACAACATCTGCACTCTGCATGCAGGCAACCAGGGAGACAGACAGTGCAGCGAAATGCGAGTGAATCAATACAGACGAACTAGCAGCCCCACGGGTTAAAACGATGGAAGATTAGTTGTACAGTACAAGTCCGCTGCGCTGATTGTTGTCACAGAGTAGCACAGGCTGATCGAGTGATATGTAATCAACAGCCGTTTCTTAGCGAATCTCCGACGGACAATTGATTGAGATCATCTTCTCTTCTGCGCTATATTAACTGCACACACACAACAACAATGTTGCTGGGTGTTGTAGGACTATTGCTTGCGTTTAAAACAAAGTATTTGTCACTGTTCTACAACTTTCCTGTTGATGCAAGCAACTCTCTCACTTTCTCTGCTGCTAGTTCTGCTCTGGGAAAGAAGCCTAATTTATACATCGCAGTACAAGGGTGTCGCACCTAAAATAGCAGACCTACAAGCTCACAATGCGTCGTGGATGCGACGCGCTGTGAGCTTGTAGGTCTGTTTTAAAACAGTTTGGCTATAAAAATTGCATAATCCTGGATTAAATATAATATAATATAATATAATATAATATAATATAATATAATATAATAATAATACAAACCAGGGAGGGACTTTATTGTTTTTCAGGTCAAGGACCCCTTAGCTCAGACAGAGATCAAGCAGGGACCCTCGCTGTAGGCTAGGCATTATAGCCTACTGTATCACACAAATATTTGGCAGGCCCCCTGTAATAACCCTGGATTGGGGTCCCTGACCCCCAGTTGAAGACATATAGGCCTACTAATAATGACATAGGCCTTCTATATGATTAGTTATCAAACAATTCTACAATAGCCAGCAGCTTTGTGTTCTCCCAGAATACTATAGGCCTATGTTGGGTTGTTAGACAGAGCCTAGTACTACAGTGAAACAATAAATTGCCTTGAATTTAAATTTCATAAATTTTTAGTCGCTATGTTTTGTAAATTTTGGGATTTGGGCTTGAATCGTGGTGAATCGTGAATCGTATCGCATCGTATCGGGAACAGGGGTGGATCGCGATGTATCGTATCGGCAGGATTTCAATGTATCGCAATTATATCGTATCGCTGGCAGTGTATCGAGGTCCGTATCGTATCGCCTCAGTGGTCGAGATTCGCATCCCTAGTTTTGACCATCTGTCTGCCTGTGTCCATTTATGCCCATATATGGAGATATCTGTATCTGTCTGTCTGTCTGTCGGCGTCCATTTTATGTCCATATGTGGAGATCACTGCAGTTATAGTTCTGGGTCCATTTTATGCCCATATATGGAGATATCTGTCTATCTGCGTCCATTTTATGCCCATATATGGAGTATCTGTCTGTGCCTCCAACTGTGTTGCAGACACATGCCGGTTCCCCCTTTAATGCAAACCTCATTATACCTGTTGTCATAGGACCCGTTTTGAACATCTGTTTGCCTGTGTCCATTTATGCCATATATGGAGATATCTGTATCTGTCTGTCTGCGTCCATTTTATGCCCATATATGGAGATCTTTGACCATCTGTTTGCCTCTGTCCATTTATGTCCATATATGGAGATATCTGTATCTGTCTGTCTGCAATTCATTTTATGCCCATATATGGAGAACGCGCGTGCCCGTGGGACGAACGGTTCTCGAGATACGCGGATTACATACATACATACACACTCACAGAGATTTTTTGTTGACTCATGTGGCGTACGTGATGTCAGAGCCTTTTATGAAGTGATGTCACAATGAGTCAGAGCTTTCGCCGATTTCCTCCGGAACAGCCTGATGTCAACAATCAACCCCGCATAAGGAGATTCCGAACGTTTCGCGTCGGGTCGGGTCGAGACCCGGCACTGCACTCCGTGCCGCGGCGGGGAACGCATGTGCCGAATCTGAAGCCGGTGGGACGAACGGTTCTCGAGATACGCGGATTACAGACAGACAGACACGCAGAGACTTCTCGCATTTATAGATAGATATAATGGAAGATTCACTTTTTGGGCAAGTGCCTTTGAGACCTTAGTATCAACCCCTGATTGTTTAAGTAGCTGGGACTTGAACCATACATCCTTGTACACTAGGCAGCCACATTTACCAGTCAGCCAAAGGGCCAGGCACAGTGACTAGTGAGTGGACATGTACCGTAGCTGTATCGAAGTGTTACATTCTGATTAAATCTGAAAGCTTTACAAGTTAGTGATTGTTTTGACCATTTTACACGCCGTGTTGGCCAGATGGATATGTAAGAGGAGGCTTTTAGTAGGGTAGGGTTCACGGGGTTCAAGTCCCTATCGCCGGAGTGCTAACGGGCCCATTATGCAACAATTAACTTGGGTCACATTGGTGATTGCGTTGGGGAGCGCATCATTAAAAAGAGTTGACATTCTGCATTATAAACATCAAACAAGCGCATGTATAACAAACATGTTAAGATATGTGTGTGTGTGTGTGTGTGTGTGTGTGTGTGTGTGTGTGTGTGTGTGTGTGTGTGTGTGTGTGTGTGTGTGTGTGTGTGTGTGTAACCATGTCGGTGTTTCTGATGTCCAATTAAAGCGTCCGTTTGAATCGTCAGTCTTTCTGACGCACTAATCACCACTGACAGCATCGTCCCCTCTAGAGGAGGCCAGAATGAGGCAGGATGGAAGACTCTCTCACTCTCCCTGATTATTTGCCTTGATAGAGAGGCCGTTCTACAGTGTAATACAGAGCACTTTTTCCTCATATTACGGAGGACATTGTGGGCAGAAGCTGGTGCTACAGGAGAACTACCAAGAGAACAATGTGTCACCATACGAGAGCGAGAAAACTAGCGTGAAGTGTGATTGTGATAGTTTTTTTGTTGTTGCTCTAAGTCCTGAGAGGAACATTAGCATATCTGCAGTTTGTTTGGAGCCTGGCCGGTTGTACAAATAGATTCACAGGACAGTACATGTGATATGCTGGACCTTTGGGAGACTGACGCAACATTCAACTCTGGGAGTAAATATCATTCCTTTGAGGAGGTTTACAGCTGTTTTGACAACACTCTCAAGGAACCCACGTTTGTCTAAAATGTCACCTGCAGGCATATTATTCGCGTTTGACTCAAAATAGTGGTTTAGACGTGGCTTGCTTAATCCTGTAACGCGCCAGCGGTTCGTCCAACGTTACGCTCATGGGTGTGTGTAAAACGTGGTTGCCTTGGTGATGGAGAAGAACCGGAGGGGATCGGATCAGTCTTTTAAGGGCGGGATCAACAGCGCGCAGCGTGTCAGCCACCCGGTCCTCATCACGGTAAGCAGGCCAGGCAGTAGTCCACTCCACACTCTGCATTATTGGAGTATCACATGTGCTATTTATTGTCATGTATGCAGGTACTTGATGTGCCGTTTACCATACTAAACTGCGACCTTCGGTCGCAATCATGTCGCACTTGTTGGTGGTGACGTCACCGAGAATGCTGCTCCCTCATTGGCTAAAGGCCCCGCCTTTGTACTGTTGGCTGGAAACAGACAGCACCGAACGCAGTACTTGCATGCTCTGCTGATCAGTATGATGTCAGAGATCCACGCAGGGCCAAGCCATTATTAGACCACGTCATGTTACCTTTTAACAAACCGGATCCCGAATCCAGGGCTAGGGAATTTAGTAAAGTACTTTATATAATAGGTTTGATTATAATTAGTTATATATTCTAATAACATATTACTGAATATGTATCTGTTGTGTGTTTGTGTACAACTTTCATGTTGTCATCATGCTGCTCTCTTGTCCAAGTCTCAGTCTTGTTGACCAGCCTTTTGTTCATTGTTTGTTTACCAATTAGTGGTTGCCTCTTGTGCCCACACTGCTTTGAGGTGTGTTGCATTCCTCTGTGATGAGATCCATTCATTCATTCATTCATTCATTCATTCATTCATTCATTCATTCATTCTTTCACTCACTCACTCAGAAGTTTAGTAAAAGTATCAATACTACAGAAATACTCTGTACAAGTAAGTATGGAATTCAAAATGTACAAAAGTACAAAAGTATTAGCAGAATAGCAGTGATAGCGGATCTGCAAAATAGCAGAATTGCAAGCTCACAGTGTGTCACATTGAGAGCTTGTAGATAGTTTTCAAATAATTGTAGAGGTACTGTAGAAGTAATGCAAAAGTACAATATTTAACTACGAGATGTAGTGGAATATAAGTAAAAGTACAGAAAATTTGAAATACTCTAGTAAAATTAAAAATACCTCAAAAGTGTACTTACTCACTCACTCACTCACTCACTCACTCACTCACTCACTCACTCATCTATCCATTCATTCCTTTAGCGGTCTCTCTCACTGTGTGTCTCTATGAGCAATGTGCAAATGTATTGTGAGTGTGTCATGGGAGAAAATGTGCACAAAGGGAGACTTTGTATGCTATAGAGAGCTCAGGCATGACTAATTAAAACTGGAATGAGATTTCATGTTCCGTCCTTGAAATCTGGTGTCCTATATGTCAAAATTGCAAACAATGCCTTCATAAAGTATACTGTGTGTTCTAAAACGGCTAGTTCCATTCCTTGATTCTGATTGGCTGGTTTCCCTTAATTGCTGTGGTATATGAGACTATAACTCACACCTTGAATCAGTTTACATCAAACCCAGGTGCGTTATTTCTTTCCACAGTGTTCCACAGTGCACCAGTTATCTGCCAACAACCTGTGTTGTTGGCAAAAAAGCTCGGTACTTCTTTCTTGTAGCTGGGAACTGTCTTGCAGACCTTGTAGTGAATTATTAGTGAAATAGAACAGTTTTAATTGGTAGCCTAATTTTTCATTTTGCCATATTGTAACCGTTTTAGAAAAACAATAAGCCACGCGAGGCATGTGGTTACCTGTATTTTATAACGGCTGAGAGGGTTGGAGACACTTGGCTGCGCTTCGTGTCTTACCACGCCTCTCAGCCGTTATAAAATACCAGGTAAACACATGCCTCTTGTGGCTTATTGCTTCATTTTGACCACATGGACCCCAGTGTTCCCATAATTCTGGGGTAAACATTTGAGTGAAAATCACTGATCTACAAGCTCGAAACGTGGTGCATTTTGAGCCTGGAAAGAGGGGTCTAAGGGGGAGGGGGGCTGCGTTTTCACTCCGAGGCCTAGAGAAAGGAATAGTGGAGAGAGGGAATGCTTAGGCAAGCGTTTTTCTTTGCCAGAACCTGGAGGGGAGGGCCTATAATATACTGTAGTCAGAGGGTAGATGACTGACTCAGTGACAAGTTATAATCCGCACACACAGTATCTGGTTTAAGAGTCTTTTTAATGCAGAAATAGCAGCAGCAGCAGGCAAACAAACAGACGCGTTTCGGCTACGCCGTCATCAGTGTTAACAGATTAGGCGTTAACACTGATTACGACTCTTAAACCAGATACTGTGAGTGCGGATTATAACTTGTCACTGAATTATACTTTGAATTTGCACCCGGAACCCCCTCAGACCGCTTACTGAACTAGAGTTGAGCTGACCTGGCCCTGCTTGAAGATGACTGACTCCCCATCACTGAAACCTCTCCCTGCTGTCCGATTTCCTTGTTCTGCTTCCAGAAACCGAAACGCAAGTGACCTAAGCCAAGGCATGAACCCCAATCAAGACATCGTCAACGATTTTCAAGCCAAGGACCCCCTTGACGACAGAGAGATGATTTCATAGATAACATTCATGTTAATGTGTATTTTCAGACAGTTAACCGCACAAACCCTCAATACTTTGTACTTGGTCTGTTCCTTTTCCCCCTTTAAGGCCGATAATAGCCCATCTACTAATTCATAATCTGAAAGTCGAGAGTTCGATCCTCACAGTGGTGAACTTTGTAAAACTCAGAAAGGATGTGACCTTGACAAAGGTCAACAGTTTACCCACATCCAGGCCTCGTTGGCGCAGTAGGCAGCGTGTCAATCTCATAATCTGAAGGTCGTGAGTTCGAGCCTCACACGGGGCAGGATTTTACTAGGGCTGTCCCAATCTGAGACTCAGTGGCATAATGGGCACGATAGCAGCAAATAAAAGTATATCAGAAAGTAATGCTGGAGCATGAACTGATCCAAGCTCTCTCAAGGCTGCATGTTCCGTATCAGAGGTGCAAAGGTTGGATGGGGATAGCTCTGCCATGTACTCTATGGAAAGAATACAGTCTGTCACATTGAAATACGTTTTGACATGCTAGTTTTGAATATTGTAAAACCCAGAAAGGATGTGACCTCGAGTAAGGTCAACAGTTTACTCACATCCAGGCCTCGTTGGCGCAGTAGGCAGCGCGTCAGTCTCATAATCTGAAGGTCGTGAGTTCGAGCCTCACACGGGGCAGGATTTTACTAGGGCTGTCCCAATCTGAAACTCAGTGGCATAATGGGCACGATAGCAGCAAAAAAAAGTGGATCAGAAAGTAATGCTGGAGCATAAACTGTTCCAAGCTCTCTCAAGGCTGCATGTTCCGTATCAGAGGTGCAAAGGTTGGATGGGGATAGCTCTGCCATGTACTCTATGGAAAGAATACAGTCTGTCACATTGAAATACGTTTTGACATGCTAGTTTTGAATATTGTAAAACCCAGAAAGGATGTGACCTCGAGTAAGGTCAACAGTTTACTCACATCCAGGCCTCGTTGGCGCAGTAGGCAGCGCGTCAGTCTCATAATCTGAAGGTCGTGAGTTCGAGCCTCACACGGGGCAGGATTTTACTAGGACTGTCACAATCTGAAACTCAGTGGCATAATGGGCACGATAGCAGCAAAAAAAAGTAGATCAGAAAGTAACGCTGGAGCATAAACTGTTCCAAGCTCTCTCAAGGCTGCATGTTCCGTATCAGAGGTGCAAAGGTTGGATGGGGATAGCTCTGCCATGTACTCTATGGAAAGAATACAGTCTGTCACATTGAAATACGTTTTGACATGCTAGTTTTGAATATTGTAAAACCCAGAAAGGATGTGACCTCGAGTAAGGTCAACAGTTTACTCACATCCAGGCCTCGTTGGCGCAGTAGGCAGCGCGTCAGTCTCATAATCTGAAGGTCGTGAGTTCGAGCCTCACACGGGGCAGGATTTTACTAGGGCTGTCCCAATCTGAAACTCAGTGGCATAATGGGCACGATAGCAGCAAAAAAAAGTAGATCAGAAAGTAATGCTGGAGCATTACTAAGGTAATTTGGGGTATATTGGAAACACCAGACAGGTGAATGCACATGAACGGGGGGTTCTTGCATTGTGTGTGTGTGTGTGTGTGTGTGTGTCGAAAATAAATAAATAAATAAAACAAAAACAAACTAAAAATATTGTTTTCTACAGCCTACCTATCAAAAAAAAACTGGACTCAGTTCGGTCTCGCCTCCATTTGGTCTCGGACTCGACTCGGACTCGCCTCCCATTGGTCTCGGACTCGACTCGGACTCGACCCCCTCCCAGGGGCTCTTGACTCGGACTCGACTCGGACTCGAACCCCATATGACTTGGACTTGACTTGGACTCGCTTTAGGTGGACTCGACTACAACACTACGTTTAAAAACAAACAATTGTCACTTAGAGACCTTTGGATGCAATGGACACTTGGACACTGGCTTTGTTATCCTAACACTCAAGGTAAGTTTCGTGACTTCTACAAATTACTATGGTAATGGTCTGGTCATCTGCATGAAATGCATTACCATACATACAATAACATTCTAGTAGTAGGCAATAGGCAGCGCGTCAGTCTCATAATCTGAAGGTCGTGAGTTCGAGCCTCACACGGGGCAGGATTTTACTAGGACTGTCACAATCTGAAACTCAGTGGCATAATGGGCACGATAGCAGCAAAAAAAAGTAGATCAGAAAGTAATGCTGGAGCATAAACTGTTCCAAGCTCTCTCAAGGCTGCATGTTCCGTATCAGAGGTGCAAAGGTTGGATGGGGATAGCTCTGCCATGTACTCTATGGAAAGAATACAGTCTGTCACATTGAAATACGTTTTGACATGCTAGTTTTGAATATTGTAAAACCCAGAAAGGATGTGACCTCGAGTAAGGTCAACAGTTTACTCACATCCAGGCCTCGTTGGCGCAGTAGGCAGCGCGTCAGTCTCATAATCTGAAGGTCGTGAGTTCGAGCCTCACACGGGGCAGGATTTTACTAGGGCTGTCCCAATCTGAAACTCAGTGGCATAATGGGCACGATAGCAGCAAAAAAAAGTGGATCAGAAAGTAATGCTGGAGCATAAACTGTTCCAAGCTCTCTCAAGGCTTCATGTTCCGTATCAGAGGTGCAAAGGTTGGATGGGGATAGCTCTGCCATGTACTCTATGGAAAGAATACAGTCTGTCACATTGAAATACGTTTTGACATGCTAGTTTTGAATATTGTAAAACCCAGAAAGGATGTGACCTCGAGTAAGGTCAACAGTTTACTCACATCCAGGCCTCGTTGGCGCAGTAGGCAGCGCGTCAGTCTCATAATCTGAAGGTCGTGAGTTCGAGCCTCACACGGGGCAGGATTTTACTAGGACTGTCACAATCTGAAACTCAGTGGCATAATGGGCACGATAGCAGCAAAAAAAAGTAGATCAGAAAGTAACGCTGGAGCATAAACTGTTCCAAGCTCTCTCAAGGCTGCATGTTCCGTATCAGAGGTGCAAAGGTTGGATGGGGATAGCTCTGCCATGTACTCTATGGAAAGAATACAGTCTGTCACATTGAAATACGTTTTGACATGCTAGTTTTGAATATTGTAAAACCCAGAAAGGATGTGACCTCGAGTAAGGTCAACAGTTTACTCACATCCAGGCCTCGTTGGCGCAGTAGGCAGCGCGTCAGTCTCATAATCTGAAGGTCGTGAGTTCGAGCCTCACACGGGGCAGGATTTTACTAGGGCTGTCCCAATCTGAAACTCAGTGGCATAATGGGCACGATAGCAGCAAAAAAAAGTAGATCAGAAAGTAATGCTGGAGCATTACTAAGGTAATTTGGGGTATATTGGAAACACCAGACAGGTGAATGCACATGAACGGGGGGTTCTTGCATTGTGTGTGTGTGTGTGTGTGTGTCGAAAATAAATAGATAAATAAAACAAAAACAAACTAAAAATATTGTTTTCTACAGCCTACCTATCAAAAAAAAACTGGACTCAGTTCGGTCTCGCCTCCATTTGGTCTCGGACTCGACTCGGACTCGCCTCCCATTGGTCTCGGACTCGACTCGGACTCGACCCCCTCCCAGGGGCTCTTGACTCGGACTCGACTCGGACTCGAACCCCATATGACTTGGACTTGACTTGGACTCGCTTTAGGTGGACTCGACTACAACACTACGTTTAAAAACAAACAATTGTCACTTAGAGACCTTTGGATGCAATGGACACTTGGACACTGGCTTTGTTATCCTAACACTCAAGGTAAGTTTCGTGACTTCTACAAATTACTATGGTAATGGTCTGGTCATCTGCATGAAATGCATTACCATACATACAATAACATTCTAGTAGTAGGCAATAGGCAGCGCGTCAGTCTCATAATCTGAAGGTCGTGAGTTCGAGCCTCACACGGGGCAGGATTTTACTAGGACTGTCACAATCTGAAACTCAGTGGCATAATGGGCACGATAGCAGCAAAAAAAAGTAGATCAGAAAGTAATGCTGGAGCATAAACTGTTCCAAGCTCTCTCAAGGCTGCATGTTCCGTATCAGAGGTGCAAAGGTTGGATGGGGATAGCTCTGCCATGTACTCTATGGAAAGAATACAGTCTGTCACATTGAAATACGTTTTGACATGCTAGTTTTGAATATTGTAAAACCCAGAAAGGATGTGACCTCGAGTAAGGTCAACAGTTTACTCACATCCAGGCCTCGTTGGCGCAGTAGGCAGCGCGTCAGTCTCATAATCTGAAGGTCGTGAGTTTGAGCCTCACACGGGGCAGGATTTTACTAGGGCTGTCCCAATCTGAAACTCAGTGGCATAATGGGCACGATAGCAGCAAAAAAAAGTAGATCAGAAAGTAATGCTGGAGCATAAACTGTTCCAAGCTCTCTCAAGGCTGCATGTTCCGTATCAGAGGTGCAAAGGTTGGATGGGGATAGCTCTGCCATGTACTCTATGGAAAGAATACAGTCTGTCACATTGAAATACGTTTTGACATGCTAGTTTTGAATATTGTAAAACCCAGAAAGGATGTGACCTCGAGTAAGGTCAACAGTTTACTCACATCCAGGCCTCGTTGGCGCAGTAGGCAGCGCGTCAGTCTCATAATCTGAAGGTCGTGAGTTCGAGCCTCACACGGGGCAGGATTTTACTAGGGCTGTCCCAATCTGAAACTCAGTGGCATAATGGGCACGATAGCAGCAAAAAAAAGTGGATCAGAAAGTAATGCTGGAGCATAAACTGTTCCAAGCTCTCTCAAGGCTGCATGTTCCGTATCAGAGGTGCAAAGGTTGGATGGGGATAGCTCTGCCATGTACTCTATGGAAAGAATACAGTCTGTCACATTGAAATACGTTTTGACATGCTAGTTTTGAATATTGTAAAACCCAGAAAGGATGTGACCTCGAGTAAGGTCAACAGTTTACTCACATCCAGGCCTCGTTGGCGCAGTAGGCAGCGCGTCAGTCTCATAATCTGAAGGTCGTGAGTTCGAGCCTCACACGGGGCAGGATTTTACTAGGACTGTCACAATCTGAAACTCAGTGGCATAATGGGCACGATAGCAGCAAAAAAAAGTAGATCAGAAAGTAACGCTGGAGCATAAACTGTTCCAAGCTCTCTCAAGGCTGCATGTTCCGTATCAGAGGTTGGATGGGGATAGCTCTGCCATGTACTCTATGGAAAGAATACAGTCTGTCACATTGAAATACGTTTTGACATGCTAGTTTTGAATATTGTAAAACCCAGAAAGGATGTGACCTCGAGTAAGGTCAACAGTTTACTCACATCCAGGCCTCGTTGGCGCAGTAGGCAGCGCGTCAGTCTCATAATCTGAAGGTCGTGAGTTCGAGCCTCACACGGGGCAGGATTTTACTAGGGCTGTCCCAATCTGAAACTCAGTGGCATAATGGGCACGATAGCAGCAAAAAAAAGTAGATCAGAAAGTAATGCTGGAGCATAAACTGTTCCAAGCTCTCTCAAGGCTGCATGTTCCGTATCAGAGGTGCAAAGGTTGGATGGGGATAGCTCTGCCATGTACTCTATGGAAAGAATACAGTCTGTCACATTGAAATACGTTTTGACATGCTAGTTTTGAATATTGTAAAACCCAGAAAGGATGTGACCTCGAGTAAGGTCAACAGTTTACTCACATCCAGGCCTCGTTGGCGCAGTAGGCAGCGCGTCAGTCTCATAATCTGAAGGTCGTGAGTTCGAGCCTCACACGGGGCAGGATTTTACTAGGGCTGTCCCAATCTGAAACTCAGTGGCATTAATGGGCACGATAGCAGCAAAAAAAAGTAGATCAGAAAGTAATGCTGGAGCATAAACTGTTCCAAGCTCTCTCAAGGCTGCATGTTCCGTATCAGAGGTGCAAAGGTTGGATGGGGATAGCTCTGCCATGTACTCTATGGAAAGAATACAGTCTGTCACATTGAAATACGTTTTGACATGCTAGTTTTGAATATTGTAAAACCCAGAAAGGATGTGACCTTGAGTAAGGTCAACAGTTTACTCACATCCAGGCCTCGTTGGCGCTACCCGGCGAGCGCTCGCCTACCTCGCTTCCTCCTTTACTGGCCAACCGCGGGGCTCCTCGCGTCCAAATAAAAAGAGACCGGGTTCAATTGTCGCCAATGGAAGATCTCCCCCGCGGTGGTTTCTTTCCAATCGGAACGCATACCGTAGCACGTCCGTCCGTCTGCCAATAAAATCGCCGGACTCCTTTTTCATTTCTCCTCCCCTCCCCTCCCTCCCCCGATCAAAACACAACGTCCCCTCGCGGGATTCCAACCAATCACGCGCCGTCTTTTCGGGTCGCTGTTCCGGTCTGGGGCCAGAGCGGATATGGAAACGCTACTTGCTTTAACGTGGGCTTACACATTACCGGATACAGTAGGCGGGCTCTAGACAGCATCTGAGCACAGATCAGCAAATAGAAACCACACGAGATGGCTATGAACAGTGGTAGAGTGAAGTGAGCCACATTCTCTCAATGCAGCGTCCGACGTTGTCACGTTTAAAAACAAACAATTGTCACTTGTATACTCACAATTTGGATGCAATGGACACTTGGACACTGGCTTTGTTATCCTAACACTCAAGGTAAGTTTCGTGACTTCTACAAATTACTATGGTAATGGTCTGGTCATCTGCATGAAATGCATTACCATACTTACAATAACATTCTTCAAGTAGGCAATAGGCATGGTGATGGTGTCTGCTACTGTCTTTCATTTGATCCATGGCTGGCCAATACTATCTAGTTAATGCTTTATTTGTAAAGACATTTTAATATAGGCCTATCCTATGGATTACATAGCTAAGTTACTGTCCTGCTATTGCAATATTAGGCTATTATTATATGTATATATATTTTTTTAAGGTATTGTCAGTGTCATTGAAACATTAAGATAAGGAGTCATATAGTATGTTAATGAAAGTGAAAAGGAGAAAACTACATTTGGCTCATCAACAAAGCATAACAAACAAATTAGTGGTTTATAGATCTATGTGTTTCTCTTATAGCCTACATTTAGTACAAAAGGACCCACATGTAAACACGCCATTGTGCTTTCTTGGGTTTAAATCCTATTAGTAGACCTTGTATCTGATTCTGAACTGTACTGTGCTTTTCCTTTGTGAACTGCTAACAAAGTAACTATTCAATCAAAACCATAAAGACACTCAGAGTTAAGGGTCTGTGCAAATAAAACATTTGAGAACCAGTATATCAGTGTCATACATAAACCTGTATGGAGACTTGACATTCTGTAATTGGATCTTATGATCAAAATAAGAACATTATAATAGTGTGTAAATCTGTGCCACATACAAATGTCTGTGTACAGACATAGATGGCTGCATGATGGCTGCTAAAAAAAGATAACGCCATGGTGGGATCTGATGTGCGATGGGCATACTGTATTATCACATAGGCAAACATAAACTGTCACCTGTGTGACACTGAATTTGTATTGATTATACATATTTCTCTCTATTTCTCCTTTGCTGTCTCCCAGACCTCAGCTGTTCTCTCTGCACCTCTTCACCAAAGGCGAAGCGCCTCCACGGCCAGATTCAACAAGCGGACAGTGCAGGCAAATTCATGCAGAAAGTGGCCAGTTCAGAACACAGGAAACAGGACATAATACTGTACACTGCCCAAAAATACAGACACCATATCAAAAGAGGAGTGGCTAGCAGACAACAAAAAATAAATGAGCAGATGTTTGCCTCTCCCTTACTTAAATTTGTGATGTAGTTGAGACTTGTTTTATTATTCTTGTGCAAAGTGTGATGCCACCAGAGCCATCAACATATTGTCGCTGTCGGGCAGAAACCATGTCCCATTCCTTTTATTTTATTGTAAATGAAAGCCCTACTTTATCATACACAAGTGTTGCATAAAAGTAGTGAAAATAGCAGATCTACAAGCCCACAACACATCAAAGTGTTGTCAGCTTGTAGATCGTCTATTTTCACCATGTTAGCAGATCTATAGGCCCACAAGATGCTGACGTGTTGTCAGCTTGTAGATCAGTTATTGTCACTATTTTAGATACTTTTTAAATAGTGATAAGAAATAAGTGATAAGTAACGTTTTGGACATACAGGGTTTCCACCCAAGAGTGATGATGTATTCATATATATTTGTTGTCACCATGTTTATGTTGTATGTGGGATTAATACCCTGTTGTATTTGAATCTTTTAGATTAAAATTATATTTACCTTTCATGCAGTTGCATTTTTTTACTTAATGAAATATGTTGTGCTTTTACCTCAATGGTTGACTTTGTTGATCCCCATTGGAAATAAGTCCAGATGTCATAATATTGTTGATGTTTGTTTGTTGTAACTCATACAGAGTAAGATTTTAAAAGAAATGTCAGCAGCATTAGTTAGAATGAATGAAATACAAGGTACTTCTAAGTGAATTTGTTCCAAACCAAGATTAAATAAATACTGATCTGCATTTGCAGTGGATCTCTGAATAAGAGAAAATAATTATTATGTTATATAATTATATAAAATAATAATAATTATAAGTATAACAATACATAAAATGTACAGTGAATATATAAATGCATATATACTGTGTACATCTATCACCAGTGAATATAAATAGATGTACAATACATCTATGAATGAAGTACAGTCTCACAAGGGTTATACTTAACAGGCATCTGTCAATATGTGCCAATGTACCGTAGGCCTACATGTTATATTGTATTAATACAATAGTACAAATAGGTTAGATGATGGTGAGAAATTTGATTTTGAGGTCCATTTAGAGATGGTTAAAACAATGAGGACGTTTCTTTCATTCATTGAGTTTTATTTTTGCATGGCGTAGGTGGGAATCGAACACCTGACCCGGCGTAGGTGGGAATCAAACCCACGACCTTCGGATCCTCAGCAACCATACCTAAAATTGACAAAAGTCACAATTTTCATGAATCTATCATATATACTCATAAACCACTTGGACAGATCACTGGGGAGATGCACACGAAGACTGGCCTGTTGCATTTTTCATCCCTTCCACGCTCGTTTTCTCTTTCTTTCTCTCTTTCTCCTCTTTTTTCCTTCTTCCCCCTTCTCCCCCTCTCCCCTTCCATTTTTTTCCCCCTTCCCCCCCTAGGTAGGCAATTGTTCCCCAGCCCTGGCGCAGTAGGCAGCGCGTCAGTCTCATAATCTGAAGGTCGTGAGTTCGAGCCTCACACGGGGCAGGATTTTACTAGGACTGTCACAATCTGAAACTCAGTGGCATAATGGGCACGATAGCAGCAAAAAAAAGTAGATCAGAAAGTAATGCTGGAGCATAAACTGTTCCAAGCTCTCTCAAGGCTGCATGTTCCGTATCAGAGGTGCAAAGGTTGGATGGGGATAGCTCTGCCATGTACTCTATGGAAAGAATACAGTCTGTCACATTGAAATACGTTTTGACATGCTAGTTTTGAATATTGTAAAACCCAGAAAGGATGTGACCTCGAGTAAGGTCAACAGTTTACTCACATCCAGGCCTCGTTGGCGCAGTAGGCAGCGCGTCAGTCTCATAATCTGAAGGTCGTGAGTTCGAGCCTCACACGGGGCAGGATTTTACTAGGGCTGTCCCAATCTGAAACTCAGTGGCATAATGGGCACGATGGCAGCAAAAAAAAGTAGATCAGAAAGTAATGCTGGAGCATGAACTGTTCCAAGCTCTAAAAGGCTGCATGT
This sequence comes from Nannobrachium achirus, assembly GCF_963921795.1. Taxonomy (NCBI): domain Eukaryota; kingdom Metazoa; phylum Chordata; class Actinopteri; order Myctophiformes; family Myctophidae; genus Nannobrachium; species Nannobrachium achirus. Next base: position 49,285,695 of record NC_137817.1, read on the forward strand.
TCCGTATCAGAGGTGCAAAGGTTGGATGGGGATAGCTCTGCCATGTACTCTATGGAAAGAATACAGTCTGTCACATTGAAATACGTTTTGACATGCTAGTTTTGAATATTGTAAAACCCAGAAAGGATGTGACCTCGAGTAAGGTCAACAGTTTACTCACATCCAGGCCTCGTTGGCGCAGTAGGCAGCGCGTCAGTCTCATAATCTGAAGGTCGTGAGTTCGAGCCTCACACTGGGCAGGATTTTACTAGGGCTGTCCCAATCTGAAACTCAGTGGCATTAATGGGCACGATAGCAGCAAAAAAAAGTAGATCGGAAAGTAATGCTGGAGCATAAACTGTTCCAAGCTCTCTCAAGGCTGCATGTTCCGTATCAGAGGTGCAAAGGTTGGATGGGGATAGCTCTGCCATGTACTCTATGGAAAGAATACAGTCTGTCACATTGAAATACGTTTTGACATGCTAGTTTTGAATATTGTAAAACCCAGAAAGGATGTGACCTCGAGTAAGGTCAACAGTTTACTCACATCCAGGCCTCGTTGGCGCAGTAGGCAGCGCGTCAGTCTCATAATCTGAAGGTCGTGAGTTCGAGCCTCACACGGGGCAGGATTTTACTAGGGCTGTCACAATCTGAAACTCAGTGGCATAATGGGCACGATAGCAGCAAAAAAAAGTAGATCAGAAAGTAATGCTGGAGCATAAACTGTTCCAAGCTCTCTCAAGGCTGCATGTTCCGTATCAGAGGTGCAAAGGTTGGATGGGGATAGCTCTGCCATGTACTCTATGGAAAGAATACAGTCTGTCACATTGAAATACGTTTTGACATGCTAGTTTTGAATATTGTAAAACCCAGAAAGGATGTGACCTTGAGTAAGGTCAACAGTTTACTCACATCCAGGCCTCGTTGGCGCAGTAGGCAGCGCGTCAGTCTCATAATCTGAAGGTCGTGAGTTCGAGCCTCACACGGGGCAGGATTTTACTAGGGCTGTCCCAATCTGAAACTCAGTGGCATAATGGGCACGATAGCAGCAAAAAAAAGTAGATCAGAAAGTAATGCTGGAGCATAAACTGTTCCAAGCTCTCTCAAGGCTGCATGTTCCGTATCAGAGGTGCAAAGGTTGGATGGGGATAGCTCTGCCATGTACTCTATGGAAAGAATACAGTCTGTCACATTGAAATACGTTTTGACATGCTAGTTTTGAATATTGTAAAACCCAGAAAGGATGTGACCTCGAGTAAGGTCAACAGTTTACTCACATCCAGGCCTTGTTGGCGCAGTAGGCAGCGCGTCAGTCTCATAATCTGAAGGTCGTGAGTTCGAGCCTCACACGGGGCAGGATTTTACTAGGGCTGTCCCAATCTGAAACTCAGTGGCATAATGGGCACGATAGCAGCAAAAAAAAGTAGATCAGAAAGTAATGCTGGAGCATAAACTGTTCCAAGCTCTCTCAAGGCTGCATGTTCCGTATCAGAGGTGCAAAGGTTGGATGGGGATAGCTCTGCCATGTACTCTATGGAAAGAATACAGTCTGTCACATTGAAATACGTTTTGACATGCTAGTTTTGAATATTGTAAAACCCAGAAAGGATGTGACCTCGAGTAAGGTCAACAGTTTACTCACATCCAGGCCTCGTTGGCGCAGTAGGCAGCGCGTCAGTCTCATAATCTGAAGGTCGTGAGTTCGAGCCTCACACGGGGCAGGATTTTACTAGGGCTGTCACAATCTGAAACTCAGTGGCATAATGGGCACGATAGCAGCAAAAAAAAGTAGATCAGAAAGTAATGCTGGAGCATAAACTGTTCCAAGCTCTCTCAAGGCTGCATGTTCCGTATCAGAGGTGCAAAGGTTGGATGGGGATAGCTCTGCCATGTACTCTATGGAAAGAATACAGTCTGTCACATTGAAATACGTTTTGACATGCTAGTTTTGAATATTGTAAAACCCAGAAAGGATGTGACCTTGAGTAAGGTCAACAGTTTACTCACATCCAGGCCTCGTTGGCGCAGTAGGCAGCGCGTCAGTCTCATAATCTGAAGGTCGTGAGTTCGAGCCTCACACGGGGCAGGATTTTACTAGGGCTGTCCCAATCTGAAACTCAGTGGCATAATGGGCACGATAGCAGCAAAAAAAAGTAGATCAGAAAGTAATGCTGGAGCATAAACTGTTCCAAGCTCTCTCAAGGCTGCATGTTCCGTATCAGAGGTGCAAAGGTTGGATGGGGATAGCTCTGCCATGTACTCTATGGAAAGAATACAGTCTGTCACATTGAAATACGTTTTGACATGCTAGTTTTGAATATTGTAAAACCCAGAAAGGATGTGACCTCGAGTAAGGTCAACAGTTTACTCACATCCAGGCCTTGTTGGCGCAGTAGGCAGCGCGTCAGTCTCATAATCTGAAGGTCGTGAGTTCGAGCCTCACACGGGGCAGGATTTTACTAGGGCTGTCCCAATCTGAAACTCAGTGGCATAATGGGCACGATAGCAGCAAAAAAAAGTAGATCAGAAAGTAATGCTGGAGCATAAACTGTTCCAAGCTCTCTCAAGGCTGCATGTTCCGTATCAGAGGTGCAAAGGTTGGATGGGGATAGCTCTGCCATGTACTCTATGGAAAGAATACAGTCTGTCACATTGAAATACGTTTTGACATGCTAGTTTTGAATATTGTAAAACCCAGAAAGGATGTGACCTCGAGTAAGGTCAACAGTTTACTCACATCCAGGCCTCGTTGGCGCAGTAGGCAGCGCGTCAGTCTCATAATCTGAAGGTCGTGAGTTCGAGCCTCACACGGGGCAGGATTTTACTAGGGCTGTCCCAATCTGAAACTCAGTGGCATAATGGGCACGATAGCAGCAAAAAAAAGTAGATCAGAAAGTAATGCTGGAGCATAAACTGTTCCAAGCTCTCTCAAGGCTGCATGTTCCGTATCAGAGGTGCAAAGGTTGGATGGGGATAGCTCTGCCATGTACTCTATGGAAAGAATACAGTCTGTCACATTGAAATACGTTTTGACATGCTAGTTTTGAATATTGTAAAACCCAGAAAGGATGTGACCTCGAGTAAGGTCAACAGTTTACTCACATCCAGGCCTCGTTGGCACAGTAGGCAGCGCGTCAGTCTCATAATCTGAAGGTCGTGAGTTCGAGCCTCACACGGGGCAGGATTTTACTAGGGCTGTCACAATCTGAAACTCAGTGGCATAATGGGCACGATAGCAGCAAAAAAAAGTAGATCAGAAAGTAATGCTGGAGCATAAACTGTTCCAAGCTCTCTCAAGGCTGCATGTTCCGTATCAGAGGTGCAAAGGTTGGATGGGGATAGCTCTGCCATGTACTCTATGGAAAGAATACAGTCTGTCACATTGAAATACGTTTTGACATGCTAGTTTTGAATATTGTAAAACCCAGAAAGGATGTGACCTTGAGTAAGGTCAACAGTTTACTCACATCCAGGCCTCGTTGGCGCAGTAGGCAGCGCGTCAGTCTCATAATCTGAAGGTCGTGAGTTCGAGCCTCACACGGGGCAGGTTTTTACTAGGACTGTCACAATCTGAAACTCAGTGGCATAATGGGCACGATAGCAGCAAAAAAAAGTAGATCAGAAAGTAATGCTGGAGCATAAACTGTTCCAAGCTCTCTCAAGGCTGCATGTTCCGTATCAGAGGTGCAAAGGTTGGATGGGGATAGCTCTGCCATGTACTCTATGGAAAGAATACAGTCTGTCACATTGAAATACGTTTTGACATGCTAGTTTTGAATATTGTAAAACCCAGAAAGGATGTGACCTCGAGTAAGGTCAACAGTTTACTCACATCCAGGCCTCGTTGGCGCAGTAGGCAGCGCGTCAGTCTCATAATCTGAAGGTCGTGAGTTCGAGCCTCACACGGGGCAGGATTTTACTAGGGCTGTCCCAATCTGAAACTCAGTGGCATAATGGGCACGATAGCAGCAAAAAAAAGTAGATCAGAAAGTAATGCTGGAGCATAAACTGTTCCAAGCTCTCTCAAGGCTGCATGTTCCGTATCAGAGGTGCAAACGTTGGATGGGGATAGCTCTGCCATGTACTCTATGGAAAGAATACAGTCTGTCACATTGAAATACGTTTTGACATGCTAGTTTTGAATATTGTAAAACCCAGAAAGGATGTGACCTCGAGTAAGGTCAACAGTTTACTCACATCCAGGCCTCGTTGGCGCAGTGGGCAGCGCGTCAGTCTCATAATCTGAAGGTCGTGAGTTCGAGCCTCACACGGGGCAGGATTTTACTAGGGCTGTCCCAATCTGAAACTCAGTGCCATAATGGGCACGATAGCAGCAAAAAAAAGTGGATCAGAAAGTAATGCTGGAGCATAAACTGTTCCAAGCTCTCTCAAGGCTGCATGTTCCGTATCAGAGGTGCAAAGGTTGGATGGGGATAGCTCTGCCATGTACTCTATGGAAAGAATACAGTCTGTCACATTGAAATACGTTTTGACATGCTAGTTTTGAATATTGTAAAACCCAGAAAGGATGTGACCTTGTTGTGTATTTTGAGGCAAATTAGACTGAAAATGAGAGTGCAAATCCATGCATATTTCTAAGTCTTTTCTGGAGAAGAAGTGGTCGAGAAAACTCAGAGAGACAGTCAAAAAGAGGTTCTTCCATAGGTTTATTTCCAAGATGGGTTCCCAGTGTGGAGCTCCCTCTCAGGCAGCCTGTCGGCCTGCCCAAGTTGCCCATAATGACAGCATCTTACAACAAATATTTATACCCAGTACATGCATGTAATTAAAACAGGGTGGGTCAGTCTGGTCACCAGTTGCTGGAGGTGTCGGTTCCTCTCAGACTGCCTAAATAGCTCAAATCAACATAGTCCATTGTCTTAAGAAAGCCCTGCATAGTAAGTAGGTTTACCAAACACTGTTAAACAAAAGAGGTGTTATCTCTATAGAGATCAATGCATATCACTTGGGTTCTTGCAGACTTACTGTCTCCATAGTAGAGTGACAACATATGACATAAGAAATATTGGGTAATTAATATTGCCAGATTCACATCACATTCCCCTCTTCGAAACATAAATAATGTTTCGAAACCAACAAAATAACTGCACAATGATAGGTCACAGTTCCAAATACATACATTGTGTCACAAGTGATTTACATCATTTCATCCATTTTACATTCAATCAGCATTCAGAATTTTCTCTCTCTTCTTAAACTCTCGGTCAAAATGTTAACATAAAATAAAACAAACTTCTCGATTCCAAAACCCAAACATACTTCTAATAGTATTCCCACATTTAATACCAAAATCCAAAGAGAAAATTAAAATCCTTCATCAACACTGACATATCACACATTGGAATGAAACTTTGTTATTAATACATAGGATACACACTTAAACAAATACAATTGTTGATAAAATAGCCTTATTTCACTTCCCCTAATAATGATCACCAAATAATGAACTTAAAAACATAGTTTTTCACAACTTAATCAGAAACAATTTTCTTGTACGTAATACCTTATTGGATAACCTAAGTTATTCAATTATTACCTGGCTTGCAAACTGTCCTGACAATTTAGAAAATATGAGATCAAATCCATTTATGCAAGCATTAGCTGGCTTGCCTTTTAATTTAAAAGGTATAGAACATCTACACCATCAATTTTAGATATGCGAGATAAAATATGTGTTTGTTATTTTAAAAACTCTGTGTCCCAAGATAAAAGCCCGCATCCACGCTGTCGTCTTTATTCACGCACCAGGCTGCCCGTCAGTCAATTATTGGTTGGAATACCAGAGTCTAATCCATAAGAAACTAATAATCGTCACAATCATGGCAAATATACCTCAGTTGACACAGTCGTTCAAATTACATCATTTAGTTACATAATCAAACATTCCTCTTATGTCAACATTCCCCTAATTAGTCATCATGATAATTTGTTTAGCTAAAAATCAACAACACAAACTTCAACAAATGAAATGTTGAATAAACACACATTTAAACTGATTCAGCTTTGAATTCTTCTTCATTATGATGCTTCTGGTATCCTCTGGCAAAAGTCAACGTTTCTCACCTAGCAGTGGTGAGTAGGCCCACTGTGTCTTCTGTAAACTGCAAGCAGGTCCATGGCTGAACCCCTCTTGATACTGTAGCTGTCCGATTGTCCTCGAAAAGTTTTAACAGTTTACTCACATCCAGGCCTCGTTGGCGCAGTAGGCAGCGCGTCAGTCTCATAATCTGAAGGTCGTGAGTTCGAGCCTCACACGGGGCAGGATTTTACTAGGGCTGTCCCAATCTGAAACTCAGTGGCATAATGGGCACGATAGCAGCAAAAAAAAGTAGATCAGAAAGTAATGCTGGAGCATAAACTGTTCCAAGCTCTCTCAAGGCTGCATGTTCCGTATCAGAGGTGCAAAGGTTGGATGGGGATAGCTCTGCCATGTACTCTATGGAAAGAATACAGTCTGTCACATTGAAATACGTTTTGACATGCTAGTTTTGAATATTGTAAAACCCAGAAAGGATGTGACCTCGAGTAAGGTCAACAGTTTACTCACATCCAGGCCTCGTTGGCGCAGTAGGCAGCGCGTCAGTCTCATAATCTGAAGGTCGTGAGTTCGAGCCTCACACGGGGCAGGATTTTACTAGGGCTGTCCCAATCTGAAACTCAGTGCCATAATGGGCACGATAGCAGCAAAAAAAAGTGGATCAGAAAGTAATGCTGGAGCATAAACTGTTCCAAGCTCTCTCAAGGCTGCATGTTCCGTATCAGAGGTGCAAATGTTGGATGGGGATAGCTCTGCCATGTACTCTATGGAAAGAATACAGTCTGTCACATTGAAATACCTTTTGACATGCTAGTTTTGAATATTGTAAAACCCAGAAAGGATGTGACCTCGAGTAAGGTCAACAGTTTACTCACATCCAGGCCTCGTTGGCGCCTGCTGTGACTTCTCTGTCGAGGTTGGTGGACCAATCGCGGTCCCCGTTTCCCGGCGCTACGCTAGAAAACGGACCAGTCAAATCTCTCGCGCCTCTGCCAAAACGGCCAATCGCTGCAGCGCAATCCTGGCTTCTCTCCATCCCGACCAATGAAATCGTCCCCACGCAGGATTCCCCGCGGTCAAGCTCCCCCCACCTCCAGAATCAACTGACACTCACTCAGACAGCCATTCTTCCGCGTTCCTGGACGCAGAAGCCAGCCAAGGAATAAATACAAGATAACGTTTGATTTTGATAGATTTTTACCCTTTGTCAGCTTGTTCTTTTGTCATTCTATGGTCTAGTTACTGTGGTTTTTAACATGACCCTATTTAGAAATCCTTTGGCTGTTCATTGCAACGAGGAAATGTTATTTACAAGCCAATTCTCATTTGTTGTCATGGCCTGCTACAGTATGTGATGCACCCGACCTGCCAAACTACACAGACTGCGTGGGAATCATTTTAATATTCAATTTGATTGACTGATCATTAATGTTACAGGCTTACAGCCGATCGCTTTGATTATGGACTGCTGCTGCTGCTGCATGTCGCGTATTGCATCTGAAACACTGTCTGGTTGAAACATCACCCCTGGAATTAATCATTCCTGCTGCTTATAAATGCTCCAGTTATTTTATTTGTGTAGTCTGTTTGAGAAGAAGCACAAACACTTTATTTATAGATTAATAACTCCACATGCCGGGTTTCCTTTATTGCGCGATTTGGGCTGGTGCACGATTAAATGATTAATTCATTAATTAATGCTTGTTTTTGCCTTCAATTTCATTACAAATAAACCAAACCAACCACTCATTCAGTTAATAATAATAGCCTACCTAGAATACCTATATTATACTGTAATTAGCAGAAGTGATAGTGTCAGTTCCTCCTTGTGTCAATTCTATTCAAAGAAATGATTAGCGAAGCATTGCCATTGATTGATTCATTCACTCTTTCAGTTTGATTAATTCATTGCACAGCAAATAAAGACCTGATTACAAACGTTTTCTATAACAAGTAATTGTAGATGATAGTTATAATTTATATCATATCAATTATGGTTTTATATAAAGGCAAGCAAAGCTCAGAGCTTTGAGAATCAATGTCGGGGTATTTCCATTTGGAGCGCAACACTGCATGGAGAGCTGGTAGATGGCTATTTTCAAATGCCAACGTTTCAATATTTACAGATTTAATAGGGACACAATACAGTCATTGGTCATGCTCTGCTTTCAAAGGAATGAGGAGATTTTTTTTGTTTTGTTTAAATCGCTTCATAATGACCAACTTACTTGACCAAGGCATGATTGAATAGACGGTGATGCGTAATGCGCGGCGCGCCACACACAAAAAAACAGAGTTACAAGATATCAACGCATTGCGTCATGGCGTGTCGACAGCTTATACATCTGTTATTTTGGACACATGGTCATGGAGAGATTTGGAGACGGCAGCGCATCAACCCGACATTTCGGTGACTCCAGAACGCAAGTAGATTGCGGTTAATAATACCTATAGAATAAGGCTACAAAACACTTCATAGACTATTTGATTTATTTCTGAGCTAGTAAGACACTTCATAGATGTTTCCTGAATCTAAAGAACAATCAATGACAACGGCTTTTAACAGAAATAGTGTTTTTATTAGGCTATTAGGCAACGCAACAAATGCAAATGATCACGTATGGTTTAACCATATCCTATAAATAGCCAAACATTTCATTATGAAATGTAACAGTAGGTCTATATTAGTCTATAAAGAAAAATATAGGCTGACAGCCTACCAAGACAATAAAAAACTAGAGTAAAGGTGGGTTGGAGGTTAATGTTGATCGCCCGAGCTGCTTCAATTCCCAGACCCTATATGGTCATTTCTCAAACAATTAGGCTACTCTTAGTCAAATTTGTATTTATTCTGTGAACTCTCTATTTATTTTCTTGTATGACATGTGTTAGTATAGGACGGGGCCTATCTCCCTTAGTCCCTTTCTATTTATGCTATCAATTAAACATCACGCCTGTGTAGTGTGGCTGTGGCGCTCTGGCGCGCCATGGACATTGTCTTTATAAACTTTTGCAAGAAATATAACCCCGATTGCAATAACAGTGGTCAGTAGGCCTACATGCAGGCTATAGTGTTGTCTGTCAAAATATCTTTTATTTCAAGACTATAAAAAGCTTAGGCTATATGGTCACCGCATATCCTATAGCCTATATGATTATGTGCCTATTCATATGTTTTTCAAACAAGCAAACACATAGAAATTACATATAAAAAGAATAATAAGAAGTAGGCTAGGCCTAATGAAAATAGCCAATCTACAAGCAGCCCACAGCAAGTCGAGACGCGTTGTGAGCTTGTAGATCTGCTGTTTTCACTAGTTTGGGTCCCGGCCAGGAAAACGTCAATTGATGTCGGATATAAATTGCGTCTGCTAACACGGTAACCGGACAATATTTAGGTGGTTGTCAGAAAGAAACGTTCATGCACGCACCGTGGCGCACGCACTGTAAGTCACCCAGATACATCTCTCGTTCTTTTGATTGAATACTTTAATAGCAGTTTGCATATAAGAATCACAGGGACAGGGCAGTATTACTTCATGTCACGTTCATGTTAATGTGTTATGGTTACGTTATGGTATAAAGGCTCCGTCTGGACTCGATCTTAATGTCCGGTGTGTGTGGTTTACTATGATTGGCGGAGCGTATCATTTTCTGTCGCCGCGACCTCGACAAACACGCGATGGCCTTGGCGCAGTAGGCAGCGCGTCAGTCTCATAATCTGAAGGTCGTGAGTTCGAGCCTCACACGGGGCAGGATTTTACTAGGGCTGTCCCAATCTGAAACTCAGTGGCATAATGGGCACGATAGCAGCAAAAAAAAGTAGATCAGAAAGTAATGCTGGAGCATAAACTGTTCCAAGCTCTCTCAAGGCTGCATGTTCCGTATCAGAGGTGCAAAGGTTGGATGGGGATAGCTCTGCCATGTACTCTATGGAAAGAATACAGTCTGTCACATTGAAATACGTTTTGACATGCTAGTTTTGAATATTGTAAAACCCAGAAAGGATGTGACCTCGAGTAAGGTCAACAGTTTACTCACATCCAGGCCTCGTTGGCGCAGTAGGCAGCGCGTCAGTCTCATAATCTGAAGGTCGTGAGTTCGAGCCTCACACGGGGCAGGATTTTACTAGGGCTGTCCCAATCTGAAACTCAGTGGCATAATGGGCACGATAGCAGCAAAAAAAAGTAGATCAGAAAGTAATGCTGGAGCATAAACTGTTCCAAGCTCTCTCAAGGCTGCATGTTCCGTATCAGAGGTGCAAAGGTTGGATGGGGATAGCTCTGCCATGTACTCTATGGAAAGAATACAGTCTGTCACATTGAAATACGTTTTGACATGCTAGTTTTGAATATTGTAAAACCCAGAAAGGATGTGACCTCGAGTAAGGTCAACAGTTTACTCACATCCAGGCCTCGTTGGCGCAGTAGGCAGCGCGTCAGTCTCATAATCTGAAGGTCGTGAGTTCGAGCCTCACACGGGGCAGGATTTTACTAGGGCTGTCACAATCTGAAACTCAGTGGCATAATGGGCACGATAGCAGCAAAAAAAAGTAGATCAGAAAGTAATGCTGGAGCATAAACTGTTCCAAGCTCTCTCAAGGCTGCATGTTCCGTATCAGAGGTGCAAAGGTTGGATGGGGATAGCTCTGCCATGTACTCTATGGAAAGAATACAGTCTGTCACATTGAAATACGTTTTGACATGCTAGTTTTGAATATTGTAAAACCCAGAAAGGATGTGACCTCGAGTAAGGTCAACAGTTTACTCACATCCAGGCCTCGTTGGCGCAGTAGGCAGCGCGTCAGTCTCATAATCTGAAGGTCGTGAGTTCGAGCCTCACACGGGGCAGGATTTTACTAGGGCTGTCCCAATCTGAAACTCAGTGGCATAATGGGCACGATAGCAGCAAAAAAAAGTAGATCAGAAAGTAATGCTGGAGCATAAACTGTTCCAAGCTCTCTCAAGGCTGCATGTTCCGTATCAGAGGTGCAAAGGTTGGATGGGGATAGCTCTGCCATGTACTCTATGGAAAGAATACAGTCTGTCACATTGAAATACGTTTTGACATGCTAGTTTTGAATATTGTAAAACCCAGAAAGGATGTCACCTCGAGTAAGGTCAACAGTTTACTCACATCCAGGCCTCGTTGGCGCAGTAGGCAGCGCGTCAGTCTCATAATCTGAAGGTCGTGAGTTCGAGCCTCACACGGGGCAGGATTTTACTAGGGCTGTCCCAATCTGAAACTCAGTGCCATAATGGGCACGATAGCAGCAAAAAAAAGTGGATCAGAAAGTAATGCTGGAGCATAAACTGTTCCAAGCTCTCTCAAGGCTGCATGTTCCGTATCAGAGGTGCAAAGGTTGGATGGGGATAGCTCTGCCATGTACTCTATGGAAAGAATACAGTCTGTCACATTGAAATACGTTTTGACATGCTAGTTTTGAATATTGTAAAACCCAGAAAGGATGTGACCTTGAGTAAGGTCAACAGTTTACTCACATCCAGGCCTCGTTGGCGCAGTAGGCAGCGCGTCAGTCTCATAATCTGAAGGTCGTGAGTTCGAGCCTCACACGGGGCAGGATTTTACTAGGGCTGTCCCAATCTGAAACTCAGTGGCATAATGGGCACGATAGCAGCAAAAAAAAGTAGATCAGAAAGTAATGCTGGAGCATAAACTGTTCCAAGCTCTCTCAAGGCTGCATGTTCCGTATCAGAGGTGCAAAGGTTGGATGGGGATAGCTCTGCCATGTACTCTATGGAAAGAATACAGTCTGTCACATTGAAATACGTTTTGACATGCTAGTTTTGAATATTGTAAAACCCAGAAAGGATGTGACCTTGAGTAAGGTCAACAGTTTACTCACATCCAGGCCTCGTTGGCGCAGTAGGCAGCGCGTCAGTCTCATAATCTGAAGGTCGTGAGTTCGAGCCTCACACGGGGCAGGATTTTACTAGGGCTGTCCCAATCTGAAACTCAGTGGCATAATGGGCACGATGGCAGCAAAAAAAAGTAGATCAGAAAGTAATGCTGGAGCATGAACTGTTCCAAGCTCTAAAAGGCTGCATGTTCCGTATCAGAGGTGCAAAGGTTGGATGGGGATAGCTCTGCCATGTACTCTATGGAAAGAATACAGTCTGTCACATTGAAATACGTTTTGACATGCTAGTTTTGAATATTGTAAAACCCAGAAAGGATGTGACCTCGAGTAAGGTCAACAGTTTACTCACATCCAGGCCTCGTTGGCGCAGTAGGCAGCGCGTCAGTCTCATAATCTGAAGGTCGTGAGTTCGAGCCTCACACGGGGCAGGATTTTACTAGGGCTGTCCCAATCTGAAACTCAGTGGCATAATGGGCACGATAGCAGCAAAAAAAAGTAGATCAGAAAGTAATGCTGGAGCATAAACTGTTCCAAGCTCTCTCAAGGCTGCATGTTCCGTATCAGAGGTGCAAAGGTTGGATGGGGATAGCTCTGCCATGTACTCTATGGAAAGAATACAGTCTGTCACATTGAAATACGTTTTGACATGCTAGTTTTGAATATTGTAAAACCCAGAAAGGATGTGACCTCGAGTAAGGTCAACAGTTTACTCACATCCAGGCCTCGTTGGCGCAGTAGGCAGCGCGTCAGTCTCATAATCTGAAGGTCGTGAGTTCGAGCCTCACACGGGGCAGGATTTTACTAGGGCTGTCACAATCTGAAACTCAGTGGCATAATGGGCACGATAGCAGCAAAAAAAAGTAGATCAGAAAGTAATGCTGGAGCATAAACTGTTCCAAGCTCTCTCAAGGCTGCATGTTCCGTATCAGAGGTGCAAAGGTTGGATGGGGATAGCTCTGCCATGTACTCTATGGAAAGAATACAGTCTGTCACATTGAAATACGTTTTGACATGCTAGTTTTGAATATTGTAAAACCCAGAAAGGATGTGACCTCGAGTAAGGTCAACAGTTTACTCACATCCAGGCCTCGTTGGCGCAGTAGGCAGCGCGTCAGTCTCATAATCTGAAGGTCGTGAGTTCGAGCCTCACACGGGGCAGGATTTTACTAGGGCTGTCCCAATCTGAAACTCAGTGGCATAATGGGCACGATAGCAGCAAAAAAAAGTAGATCAGAAAGTAATGCTGGAGCATAAACTGTTCCAAGCTCTCTCAAGGCTGCATGTTCCGTATCAGAGGTGCAAAGGTTGGATGGGGATAGCTCTGCCATGTACTCTATGGAAAGAATACAGTCTGTCACATTGAAATACGTTTTGACATGCTAGTTTTGAATATTGTAAAACCCAGAAAGGATGTGACCTCGAGTAAGGTCAACAGTTTACTCACATCCAGGCCTCGTTGGCGCAGTAGGCAGCGCGTCAGTCTCATAATCTGAAGGTCGTGAGTTCGAGCCTCACACGGGGCAGGATTTTACTAGGGCTGTCCCAATCTGAAACTCAGTGCCATAATGGGCACGATAGCAGCAAAAAAAAGTGGATCAGAAAGTAATGCTGGAGCATAAACTGTTCCAAGCTCTCTCAAGGCTGCATGTTCCGTATCAGAGGTGCAAATGTTGGATGGGGATAGCTCTGCCATGTACTCTATGGAAAGAATACAGTCTGTCACATTGAAATACCTTTTGACATGCTAGTTTTGAATATTGTAAAACCCAGAAAGGATGTGACCTCGAGTAAGGTCAACAGTTTACTCACATCCAGGCCTCGTTGGCGCCTGCTGTGACTTCTCTGTCGAGGTTGGTGGACCAATCGCGGTCCCCGTTTCCCGGCGCTACGCTAGAAAACGGACCAGTCAAATCTCTCGCGCCTCTGCCAAAACGGCCAATCGCTGCAGCGCAATCCTGGCTTCTCTCCATCCCGACCAATGAAATCGTCCCCACGCAGGATTCCCCGCGGTCAAGCTCCCCCCACCTCCAGAATCAACTGACACTCACTCAGACAGCCATTCTTCCGCGTTCCTGGACGCAGAAGCCAGCCAAGGAATAAATACAAGATAACGTTTGATTTTGATAGATTTTTACCCTTTGTCAGCTTGTTCTTTTGTCATTCTATGGTCTAGTTACTGTGGTTTTTAACATGACCCTATTTAGAAATCCTTTGGCTGTTCATTGCAACGAGGAAATGTTATTTACAAGCCAATTCTCATTTGTTGTCATGGCCTGCTACAGTATGTGATGCACCCGACCTGCCAAACTACACAGACTGCGTGGGAATCATTTTAATATTCAATTTGATTGACTGATCATTAATGTTACAGGCTTACAGCCGATCGCTTTGATTATGGACTGCTGCTGCTGCTGCATGTCGCGTATTGCATCTGAAACACTGTCTGGTTGAAACATCACCCCTGGAATTAATCATTCCTGCTGCTTATAAATGCTCCAGTTATTTTATTTGTGTAGTCTGTTTGAGAAGAAGCACAAACACTTTATTTATAGATTAATAACTCCACATGCCGGGTTTCCTTTATTGCGCGATTTGGGCTGGTGCACGATTAAATGATTAATTCATTAATTAATGCTTGTTTTTGCCTTCAATTTCATTACAAATAAACCAAACCAACCACTCATTCAGTTAATAATAATAGCCTACCTAGAATACCTATATTATACTGTAATTAGCAGAAGTGATAGTGTCAGTTCCTCCTTGTGTCAATTCTATTCAAAGAAATGATTAGCGAAGCATTGCCATTGATTGATTCATTCACTCTTTCAGTTTGATTAATTCATTGCACAGCAAATAAAGACCTGATTACAAACGTTTTCTATAACAAGTAATTGTAGATGATAGTTATAATTTATATCATATCAATTATGGTTTTATATAAAGGCAAGCAAAGCTCAGAGCTTTGAGAATCAATGTCGGGGTATTTCCATTTGGAGCGCAACACTGCATGGAGAGCTGGTAGATGGCTATTTTCAAATGCCAACGTTTCAATATTTACAGATTTAATAGGGACACAATACAGTCATTGGTCATGCTCTGCTTTCAAAGGAATGAGGAGATTTTTTTTGTTTTGTTTAAATCGCTTCATAATGACCAACTTACTTGACCAAGGCATGATTGAATAGACGGTGATGCGTAATGCGCGGCGCGCCACACACAAAAAAACAGAGTTACAAGATATCAACGCATTGCGTCATGGCGTGTCGACAGCTTATACATCTGTTATTTTGGACACATGGTCATGGAGAGATTTGGAGACGGCAGCGCATCAACCCGACATTTCGGTGACTCCAGAACGCAAGTAGATTGCGGTTAATAATACCTATAGAATAAGGCTACAAAACACTTCATAGACTATTTGATTTATTTCTGAGCTAGTAAGACACTTCATAGATGTTTCCTGAATCTAAAGAACAATCAATGACAACGGCTTTTAACAGAAATAGTGTTTTTATTAGGCTATTAGGCAACGCAACAAATGCAAATGATCACGTATGGTTTAACCATATCCTATAAATAGCCAAACATTTCATTATGAAATGTAACAGTAGGTCTATATTAGTCTATAAAGAAAAATATAGGCTGACAGCCTACCAAGACAATAAAAAACTAGAGTAAAGGTGGGTTGGAGGTTAATGTTGATCGCCCGAGCTGCTTCAATTCCCAGACCCTATATGGTCATTTCTCAAACAATTAGGCTACTCTTAGTCAAATTTGTATTTATTCTGTGAACTCTCTATTTATTTTCTTGTATGACATGTGTTAGTATAGGACGGGGCCTATCTCCCTTAGTCCCTTTCTATTTATGCTATCAATTAAACATCACGCCTGTGTAGTGTGGCTGTGGCGCTCTGGCGCGCCATGGACATTGTCTTTATAAACTTTTGCAAGAAATATAACCCCGATTGCAATAACAGTGGTCAGTAGGCCTACATGCAGGCTATAGTGTTGTCTGTCAAAATATCTTTTATTTCAAGACTATAAAAAGCTTAGGCTATATGGTCACCGCATATCCTATAGCCTATATGATTATGTGCCTATTCATATGTTTTTCAAACAAGCAAACACATAGAAATTACATATAAAAAGAATAATAAGAAGTAGGCTAGGCCTAATGAAAATAGCCAATCTACAAGCAGCCCACAGCAAGTCGAGACGCGTTGTGAGCTTGTAGATCTGCTGTTTTCACTAGTTTGGGTCCCGGCCAGGAAAACGTCAATTGATGTCGGATATAAATTGCGTCTGCTAACACGGTAACCGGACAATATTTAGGTGGTTGTCAGAAAGAAACGTTCATGCACGCACCGTGGCGCACGCACTGTAAGTCACCCAGATACATCTCTCGTTCTTTTGATTGAATACTTTAATAGCAGTTTGCATATAAGAATCACAGGGACAGGGCAGTATTACTTCATGTCACGTTCATGTTAATGTGTTATGGTTACGTTATGGTATAAAGGCTCCGTCTGGACTCGATCTTAATGTCCGGTGTGTGTGGTTTACTATGATTGGCGGAGCGTATCATTTTCTGTCGCCGCGACCTCGACAAACACGCGATGGCCTTGGCGCAGTAGGCAGCGCGTCAGTCTCATAATCTGAAGGTCGTGAGTTCGAGCCTCACACGGGGCAGGATTTTACTAGGGCTGTCCCAATCTGAAACTCAGTGGCATAATGGGCACGATAGCAGCAAAAAAAAGTAGATCAGAAAGTAATGCTGGAGCATAAACTGTTCCAAGCTCTCTCAAGGCTGCATGTTCCGTATCAGAGGTGCAAAGGTTGGATGGGGATAGCTCTGCCATGTACTCTATGGAAAGAATACAGTCTGTCACATTGAAATACGTTTTGACATGCTAGTTTTGAATATTGTAAAACCCAGAAAGGATGTGACCTCGAGTAAGGTCAACAGTTTACTCACATCCAGGCCTCGTTGGCGCAGTAGGCAGCGCGTCAGTCTCATAATCTGAAGGTCGTGAGTTCGAGCCTCACACGGGGCAGGATTTTACTAGGGCTGTCACAATCTGAAACTCAGTGGCATAATGGGCACGATAGCAGCAAAAAAAAGTAGATCAGAAAGTAATGCTGGAGCATAAACTGTTCCAAGCTCTCTCAAGGCTGCATGTTCCGTATCAGAGGTGCAAAGGTTGGATGGGGATAGCTCTGCCATGTACTCTATGGAAAGAATACAGTCTGTCACATTGAAATACGTTTTGACATGCTAGTTTTGAATATTGTAAAACCCAGAAAGGATGTGACCTTGAGTAAGGTCAACAGTTTACTCACATCCAGGCCTCGTTGGCGCAGTAGGCAGCGCGTCAGTCTCATAATCTGAAGGTCGTGAGTTCGAGCCTCACACGGGGCAGGATTTTACTAGGACTGTCACAATCTGAAACTCAGTGGCATAATGGGCACGATAGCAGCAAAAAAAAGTAGATCAGAAAGTAATGCTGGAGCATAAACTGTTCCAAGCTCTCTCAAGGCTGCATGTTCCGTATCAGAGGTGCAAAGGTTGGATGGGGATAGCTCTGCCATGTACTCTATGGAAAGAATACAGTCTGTCACATTGAAATACGTTTTGACATGCTAGTTTTGAATATTGTAAAACCCAGAAAGGATGTGACCTCGAGTAAGGTCAACAGTTTACTCACATCCAGGCCTCGTTGGCGCAGTAGGCAGCGCGTCAGTCTCATAATCTGAAGGTCGTGAGTTCGAGCCTCACACGGGGCAGGATTTTACTAGGGCTGTCCCAATCTGAAACTCAGTGGCATAATGGGCACGATAGCAGCAAAAAAAAGTAGATCAGAAAGTAATGCTGGAGCATAAACTGTTCCAAGCTCTCTCAAGGCTGCATGTTCCGTATCAGAGGTGCAAAGGTTGGATGGGGATAGCTCTGCCATGTACTCTATGGAAAGAATACAGTCTGTCACATTGAAATACGTTTTGACATGCTAGTTTTGAATATTGTAAAACCCAGAAAGGATGTCACCTCGAGTAAGGTCAACAGTTTACTCACATCCAGGCCTCGTTGGCGCAGTAGGCAGCGCGTCAGTCTCATAATCTGAAGGTCGTGAGTTCGAGCCTCACACGGGGCAGGATTTTACTAGGGCTGTCCCAATCTGAAACTCAGTGCCATAATGGGCACGATAGCAGCAAAAAAAAGTGGATCAGAAAGTAATGCTGGAGCATAAACTGTTCCAAGCTCTCTCAAGGCTGCATGTTCCGTATCAGAGGTGCAAAGGTTGGATGGGGATAGCTCTGCCATGTACTCTATGGAAAGAATACAGTCTGTCACATTGAAATACGTTTTGACATGCTAGTTTTGAATATTGTAAAACCCAGAAAGGATGTGACCTTGAGTAAGGTCAACAGTTTACTCACATCCAGGCCTCGTTGGCGCAGTAGGCAGCGCGTCAGTCTCATAATCTGAAGGTCGTGAGTTCGAGCCTCACACGGGGCAGGATTTTACTAGGGCTGTCCCAATCTGAAACTCAGTGGCATAATGGGCACGATAGCAGCAAAAAAAAGTAGATCAGAAAGTAATGCTGGAGCATAAACTGTTCCAAGCTCTCTCAAGGCTGCATGTTCCGTATCAGAGGTGCAAAGGTTGGATGGGGATAGCTCTGCCATGTACTCTATGGAAAGAATACAGTCTGTCACATTGAAATACGTTTTGACATGCTAGTTTTGAATATTGTAAAACCCAGAAAGGATGTGACCTTGAGTAAGGTCAACAGTTTACTCACATCCAGGCCTCGTTGGCGCAGTAGGCAGCGCGTCAGTCTCATAATCTGAAGGTCGTGAGTTCGAGCCTCACACGGGGCAGGATTTTACTAGGGCTGTCCCAATCTGAAACTCAGTGGCATAATGGGCACGATGGCAGCAAAAAAAAGTAGATCAGAAAGTAATGCTGGAGCATGAACTGTTCCAAGCTCTAAAAGGCTGCATGTTCCGTATCAGAGGTGCAAAGGTTGGATGGGGATAGCTCTGCCATGTACTCTATGGAAAGAATACAGTCTGTCACATTGAAATACGTTTTGACATGCTAGTTTTGAATATTGTAAAACCCAGAAAGGATGTGACCTCGAGTAAGGTCAACAGTTTACTCACATCCAGGCCTCGTTGGCGCCTGCTGTGACTTCTCTGTCGAGGTTGGGCCGCCAATCGCTGTCCCCGTTTCCCTGACATGTCTTAGAAAAAGGACCAAACAAATCTCTCGCGCGTCTGACAAAGCGGCCAATCTGCGGCGGCTCGATCGCTTTCCTGAACTTTGCTGGAGAACGGACCAGCTGCGGGATTGCGCAGCAATCAAGCCCCCCTCACCTGCAGAATCAACAGACACTCACTCAGACAGCTATTCTTCCGCGTTCCTGGGACGCAGAAGCCAGCCAAGGAATAAATACAAGATAACGTTTAATTTTGATAGATTTTTACACTTTTGTCAGCTTGTTCTTTTGTCATTCTATGGTCTAGTTACTGTGGTTTTTAACGTGAACCTATTTAGAAATCATTTGGCTGTTCATTGCAACGATGCTGCATGTCGCGTATTGCATCTGACTGTCTGGTTGAAACATCACCCCTGTAATTAATCATTCCTGCAGCTTATAAATGCACCAGTTATTTTATTTGTGTAGTCTGTTTGAGAAGAAGCACAAACACTTTATGTATAGATTAATAACTCCACATGCCAGGTTTCCTTTATTGCGCGATTTGGGCTGGTGCACGATTAAATGATTAATTCATTAATTAATGCTTGTTTTTGCCTTCAATTTCATTACAAATACATCAAACCAACCACTCATTCAGTTAATAATAATAGCCTACCTAGAATACCTATAGACCTATACTGTAAATTAATTAGCAGAAGTGATAGAGTGTCAGTTCCTCCTTGTGTCAATTCTATTCAAAGAAATGATTATAGCGAAGCATTGCCATTCACTCTTTCAGTTTGATTAATTCATGGCACAGCAAATAAAGACCCGATTACAAACGTTTTCTATAACATGTAATTGTAGATGATAGTTATTATTTATATCATATCAATTATGGTTTTATATAAAGGCAAGCAAAGCTCAGAGCTTTGAGAATCAATGTCGGGGTATTTGCTTTTGGAGCGCAACACTGGAGAGCTGGTAGATGGCTATTTTCAATTGCCAACGTTTCAATATTTACAGATTAAATAGGGACACAATTTAGTTATTTGTTCATGCTCTGCTTTCCAAGGAATGAGGAGAATTTTTTGTTTTGTTTAAATCGCTTCATAATGACCAACTTACTTGACCAAGGCATGATTGAATAGACGGTGTTGCTCCCTGCGTAATGCGCGCCACAGCCACAGTCACAACAGAGTTACAAGACATCAACGCATTGCGTCATGGCGTGTCGACAGCTTATACATCTGTTATTTTGGACACATGGTCATGGAGAGATTTGGAGACGGCAGCGCATCAGCCCGACATTTCGGCGACTCCAGAACGCAAGTATTTTGCGGTTAATAATACCTATAGAATAAGGCTACAAAACACTTCATAGACTATTTGATTTATTTCTGAGCTAGTGAAACACTTCATAGATGTTTCCTGAATCTAAAGAACAATCAAATGACAACGGGTTCTAACAGAAATAGTGTTTTTATTAGGCTATTAGTATTAGGCAACGAATGCAAATGATCACGCATGGTTTAACCATATCCTATAAATAGCCAAACATTTCATTATGAAATGTAACAGTAGGTCTATAAAAAGGAAAATAGAGGCTGACAGCCTACCAAGGCAATAAAAAACTATAGAGTAGGCTAAAGGTGGGTTGGAGGTTAATGTTGATCGCCCGAGCTGCTTCAATTCCCAGACCCTATAATATATGGTCATTTCTCAAACAATTAGGCCACTCTTAGTCAAATTTGTATTTATTCTGTGAACTCTCTATTTATTTTCTTGTATGACATGATGTGTTAGAAGGACGGGACTCATCTCCCTTTCTATTTATCAATTAAACATCACGCATATGCGACTGTGGCGCTCTGACGCGCCATGGACATTGTCTTTATAAACTTTTGCAAGAAATATACCCCGATTGCAAATTACAGTGGTCAGTATAGGCCTACATGCATCGGGTTACACCGCACATGATTATGTGCCTATATTCATGTTTTTCAAACAAGAAAACACAAATAAGAAATTACATATAAAAAGAATAAGAAGAAGTAGGCTAGGCCTAGTGAAAATAGCCAATCTACAAGCTCACAGCAAGTCGAGATCTGCCGTTTTCACTAGTTTGGGTCCCGGCCAGGAAAACGTCTATTAAATCAATATTGGTGTCGGATATAAATTGCGTCTGCTAACACGGTAACCAGACAATATTTAGGTGGTTGTCAGAAAGAAACGTTCATGCACGCACTGTGGCGCACGCACTGTAAGTCACCCAGATACCGTACATCTCTCGTTCTTTTGATTGAATACTTTAATAGCAGTTTGCATATAAAAATCACAGGGACAGGGCAGTATTACTTCATGTCACGTTCATGTTAATGTGTTATGGTTACATTATGGTATAAGCTCCGTCTGGACTCGATCTTGATGTCCAGTGTGTGTGGTTTACTATGATTGGCGGAGCGCGTCTTTTTCTGTTGCCGCAACCTCGACAAACACGCGATGGCCTTGGCGCAGTAGGCAGCGCGTCAGTCTCATAATCTGAAGGTCGTGAGTTCGAGCCTCACACGGGGCAGGATTTTACTAGGGCTGTCCCAATCTGAAACTCAGTGGCATAATGGGCACGATAGCAGCAAAAAAAAGTAGATCAGAAAGTAATGCTGGAGCATAAACTGTTCCAAGCTCTCTCAAGGCTGCATGTTCCGTATCAGAGGTGCAAAGGTTGGATGGGGATAGCTCTGCCATGTACTCTATGGAAAGAATACAGTCTGTCACATTGAAATACGTTTTGACATGCTAGTTTTGAATATTGTAAAACCCAGAAAGGATGTGACCTCGAGTAAGGTCAACAGTTTACTCACATCCAGGCCTCGTTGGCGCAGTAGGCAGCGCGTCAGTCTCATAATCTGAAGGTCGTGAGTTCGAGCCTCACACGGGGCAGGATTTTACTAGGGCTGTCACAATCTGAAACTCAGTGGCATAATGGGCACGATAGCAGCAAAAAAAAGTAGATCAGAAAGTAATGCTGGAGCATAAACTGTTCCAAGCTCTCTCAAGGCTGCATGTTCCGTATCAGAGGTGCAAAGGTTGGATGGGGATAGCTCTGCCATGTACTCTATGGAAAGAATACAGTCTGTCACATTGAAATACGTTTTGACATGCTAGTTTTGAATATTGTAAAACCCAGAAAGGATGTGACCTCGAGTAAGGTCAACAGTTTACTCACATCCAGGCCTCGTTGGCGCAGTAGGCAGCGCGTCAGTCTCATAATCTGAAGGTCGTGAGTTCGAGCCTCACACGGGGCAGGATTTTACTAGGGCTGTCACAATCTGAAACTCAGTGGCATAATGGGCACGATAGCAGCAAAAAAAAGTAGATCAGAAAGTAATGCTGGAGCATAAACTGTTCCAAGCTCTCTCAAGGCTGCATGTTCCGTATCAGAGGTGCAAAGGTTGGATGGGGATAGCTCTGCCATGTACTCTATGGAAAGAATACAGTCTGTCACATTGAAATACGTTTTGACATGCTAGTTTTGAATATTGTAAAACCCAGAAAGGATATGACCTCGAGTAAGGTCAACAGTTTACTCACATCCAGGCCTCGTTGGCGCAGTAGGCAGCGCGTCAGTCTCATAATCTGAAGGTCGTGAGTTCGAGCCTCACACGGGGCAGGATTTTACTAGGGCTGTCCCAATCTGAAACTCAGTGGCATAATGGGCACGATAGCAGCAAAAAAAAGTAGATCAGAAAGTAATGCTGGAGCATAAACTGTTCCAAGCTCTCTCAAGGCTGCATGTTCCGTATCAGAGGTGCAAAGGTTGGATGGGGATAGCTCTGCCATGTACTCTATGGAAAGAATACAGTCTGTCACATTGAAATACGTTTTGACATGCTAGTTTTGAATATTGTAAAACCCAGAAAGGATGTGACCTCGAGTAAGGTCAACAGTTTACTCACATCCAGGCCTCGTTGGCGCAGTAGGCAGCGCGTCAGTCTCATAATCTGAAGGTCGTGAGTTCGAGCCTCACACGGGGCAGGATTTTACTAGGGCTGTCCCAATCTGAAACTCAGTGCCATAATGGGCACGATAGCAGCAAAAAAAAGTGGATCAGAAAGTAATGCTGGAGCATAAACTGTTCCAAGCTCTCTCAAGGCTGCATGTTCCGTATCAGAGGTGCAAATGTTGGATGGGGATAGCTCTGCCATGTACTCTATGGAAAGAATACAGTCTGTCACATTGAAATACCTTTTGACATGCTAGTTTTGAATATTGTAAAACCCAGAAAGGATGTGACCTCGAGTAAGGTCAACAGTTTACTCACATCCAGGCCTCGTTGGCGCAGTAGGCAGCGCGTCAGTCTCATAATCTGAAGGTCGTGAGTTCGAGCCTCACACGGGGCAGGATTTTACTAGGGCTGTCCCAATCTGAAACTCAGTGGCATAATGGGCACGATAGCAGCAAAAAAAAGTAGATCAGAAAGTAATGCTGGAGCATAAACTGTTCCAAGCTCTCTCAAGGCTGCATGTTCCGTATCAGAGGTGCAAAGGTTGGATGGGGATAGCTCTGCCATGTACTCTATGGAAAGAATACAGTCTGTCACATTGAAATACGTTTTGACATGCTAGTTTTGAATATTGTAAAACCCAGAAAGGATGTGACCTCGAGTAAGGTCAACAGTTTACTCACATCCAGGCCTCGTTGGCGCAGTAGGCAGCGCGTCAGTCTCATAATCTGAAGGTCGTGAGTTCGAGCCTCACACGGGGCAGGATTTTACTAGGGCTGTCCCAATCTGAAACTCAGTGGCATAATGGGCACGATAGCAGCAAAAAAAAAGTAGATCAGAAAGTAATGCTGGAGCATAAACTGTTCCAAGCTCTCTCAAGGCTGCATGTTCCGTATCAGAGGTGCAAAGGTTGGATGGGGATAGCTCTCTGCCATGTACTCTATGGAAAGAATACAGTCTGTCACATTGAAATACGTTTTGACATGCTAGTTTTGAATATTGTAAAACCCAGAAAGGATGTGACCTTGAGTAAGGTCAACAGTTTACTCACATCCAGGCCTCGTTGGCGCAGTAGGCAGCGCGTCAGTCTCATAATCTGAAGGTGTTGAGTTCGAGCCTCACACGGGGCAGGATTTTACTAGGGCTGTCCCAATCTGAAACTCAGTGGCATAATGGGCACGATGGCAGCAAAAAAAAGTAGATCAGAAAGTAATGCTGGAGCATGAACTGTTCCAAGCTCTAAAAGGCTGCATGTTCCGTATCAGAGGTGCAAAGGTTGGATGGGGATAGCTCTGCCATGTACTCTATGGAAAGAATACAGTCTGTCACATTGAAATACGTTATGACATGCTAGTTTTGAATATTGTAAAACCCAGAAAGGATGTGACCTCGACTAAGGTCAACAGTTTACTCACATCCAGGCCTCGTTGGCGCAGTAGGCAGCGCGTCAGTCTCATAATCTGAAGGTCGTGAGTTCGAGCCTCACACTGGGCAGGATTTTACTAGGGCTGTCCCAATCTGAAACTCAGTGGCATAATGGGCACGATAGCAGCAAAAAAAAGTAGATCAGAAAGTAATGCTGGAGCATAAACTGTTCCAAGCTCTCTCAAGGCTGCATGTTCCGTATCAGAGGTGCAAAGGTTGGATGGGGATTGCTCTGCCATGTACTCTATGGAAAGAATACAGTCTGTCACATTGAAATACGTTTTGACATGCTAGTTTTGAATATTGTAAAACCCAGAAAGGATGTGAACTCGAGTAAGGTCAACAGTTTACTCACATCCAGGCCTCGTTGGCGCAGTAGGCAGCGCGTCAGTCTCATAATCTGAAGGTCGTGAGTTCGAGCCTCACACGGGGCAGGATTTTACTAGGGCTGTCCCAATCTGAAACTCAGTGGCATAATGGGCACGATAGCAGCAAAAAAAAGTAGATCAGAAAGTAATGCTGGAGCATAAACTGTTCCAAGCTCTCTCAAGGCTGCATGTTCCGTATCAGAGTTGCAAAGGTTGGATGGGGATAGCTCTGCCATGTACTCTATGGAAAGAATACAGTCTGTCACATTGAAATACGTTTTGACATGCTAGTTTTGAATATTGTAAAACCCAGAAAGGATGTGACCTCGAGTAAGGTCAACAGTTTACTCACATCCAGGCCTCGTTGGCGCAGTAGGCAGCGCGTCAGTCTCATAATCTGAAGGTCGTGAGTTCGAGCCTCACACGGGGCAGGATTTTACTAGGGCTGTCCCAATCTGAAACTCAGTGGCATAATGGGCACGATAGCAGCAAAAAAAAGTAGATCAGAAAGTAATGCTGGAGCATAAACTGTTCCAAGCTCTCTCAAGGCTGCATGTTCCGTATCAGAGGTGCAAATGTTGGATGGGGATAGCTCTGCCATGTACTCTATGGAAAGAATACAGTCTGTCACATTGAAATACGTTTTGACATGCTAGTTTTGAATATTGTAAAACCCAGAAAGGATGTGACCTTGAGTAAGGTCAACAGTTTACTCACATCCAGGCCTCGTTGGCGCAGTAGGCAGCGCGTCAGTCTCATAATCTGAAGGTCGTGAGTTCGAGCCTCACACGGGGCAGGATTTTACTAGGGCTGTCCCAATCTGAAACTCAGTGGCATAATGGGCACGATAGCAGCAAAAAAAAGTAGATCAGAAAGTAATGCTGGAGCATAAACTGTTCCAAGCTCTCTCAAGGCTGCATGTTCCGTATCAGAGGTGCAAAGGTTGGATGGGGATAGCTCTGCCATGTACTCTATGGAAAGAATACAGTCTGTCACATTGAAATACGTTTTGACATGCTAGTTTTGAATATTGTAAAACCCAGAAAGGATGTGACCTCGAGTAAGGTCAACAGTTTACTCACATCCAGGCCTCGTTGGCGCAGTAGGCAGCGCGTCAGTCTCATAATCTGAAGGTCGTGAGTTCGAGCCTCACACGGGGCAGGATTTTACTAGGGCTGTCCCAATCTGAAACTCAGTGGCATAATGGGCACGATAGCAGCAAAAAAAAGTAGATCAGAAAGTAATGCTGGAGCATAAACTGTTCCAAGCTCTCTCAAGGCTGCATGTTCCGTATCAGAGGTGCAAAGGTTGGATGGGGATAGCTCTGCCATGTACTCTATGGAAAGAATACAGTCTGTCACATTGAAATACGTTTTGACATGCTAGTTTTGAATATTGTAAAACCCAGAAAGGATGTGACCTCGAGTAAGGTCAACAGTTTACTCACATCCAGGCCTCGTTGGCGCAGTAGGCAGCGTGTCAGTCTCATAATCTGAAGGTCGTGAGTTCGAGCCTCACACGGGGCAGGATTTTACTAGGGCTGTCACAATCTGAAACTCAGTGGCATAATGGGCACGATAGCAGCAAAAAAAAGTAGATCAGAAAGTAATGCTGGAGCATAAACTGTTCCAAGCTCTCTCAAGGCTGCATGTTCCGTATCAGAGGTGCAAAGGTTGGATGGGGATAGCTCTGCCATGTACTCTATGGAAAGAATACAGTCTGTCACATTGAAATACGTTTTGACATGCTAGTTTTGAATATTGTAAAACCCAGAAAGGATATGACCTCGAGTAAGGTCAACAGTTTACTCACATCCAGGCCTCGTTGGCGCAGTAGGCAGCGCGTCAGTCTCATAATCTGAAGGTCGTGAGTTCGAGCCTCACACGGGGCAGGATTTTACTAGGGCTGTCCCAATCTGAAACTCAGTGGCATAATGGGCACGATAGCAGCAAAAAAAAGTAGATCAGAAAGTAATGCTGGAGCATAAACTGTTCCAAGCTCTCTCAAGGCTGCATGTTCCGTATCAGAGGTGCAAAGGTTGGATGGGGATAGCTCTGCCATGTACTCTATGGAAAGAATACAGTCTGTCACATTGAAATACGTTTTGACATGCTAGTTTTGAATATTGTAAAACCCAGAAAGGATGTGACCTCGAGTAAGGTCAACAGTTTACTCACATCCAGGCCTCGTTGGCGCAGTAGGCAGCGCGTCAGTCTCATAATCTGAAGGTCGTGAGTTCGAGCCTCACACGGGGCAGGATTTTACTAGGGCTGTCCCAATCTGAAACTCAGTGCCATAATGGGCACGATAGCAGCAAAAAAAAGTGGATCAGAAAGTAATGCTGGAGCATAAACTGTTCCAAGCTCTCTCAAGGCTGCATGTTCCGTATCAGAGGTGCAAAGGTTGGATGGGGATAGCTCTGCCATGTACTCTATGGAAAGAATACAGTCTGTCACATTGAAATACGTTTTGACATGCTAGTTTTGAATATTGTAAAACCCAGAAAGGATGTGACCTTGAGTAAGGTCAACAGTTTACTCACATCCAGGCCTCGTTGGCGCAGTAGGCAGCGCGTCAGTCTCATAATCTGAAGGTCGTGAGTTCGAGCCTCACACGGGGCAGGATTTTACTAGGGCTGTCCCAATCTGAAACTCAGTGGCATAATGGGCGCGATAGCAGCAAAAAAAAGTAGATCAGAAAGTAATGCTGGAGTAAACTGTTCCAAGCTCTCTCAAGGCTGCATGTTCCGTATCAGAGGTGCAAAGGTTGGATGGGGATAGCTCTGCCATGTACTCTATGGAAAGAATACAGTCTGTCACATTGAAATACGTTTTGACATGCTAGTTTTGAATATTGTAAAACCCAGAAAGGATGTGACCTCGAGTAAGGTCAACAGTTTACTCACATCCAGGCCTCGTTGGCGCAGTAGGCAGCGTGTCAGTCTCATAATCTGAAGGTCGTGAGTTCGAGCCTCACACGGGGCAGGATTTTACTAGGGCTGTCACAATCTGAAACTCAGTGGCATAATGGGCACGATAGCAGCAAAAAAAAGTAGATCAGAAAGTAATGCTGGAGCATAAACTGTTCCAAGCTCTCTCAAGGCTGCATGTTCCGTATCAGAGGTGCAAAGGTTGGATGGGGATAGCTCTGCCATGTACTCTATGGAAAGAATACAGTCTGTCACATTGAAATACGTTTTGACATGCTAGTTTTGAATATTGTAAAACCCAGAAAGGATGTGACCTCGAGTAAGGTCAACAGTTTACTCACATCCAGGCCTCGTTGGCGCAGTAGGCAGCGTGTCAGTCTCATAATCTGAAGGTCGTGAGTTCGAGCCTCACACGGGGCAGGATTTTACTAGGGCTGTCACAATCTGAAACTCAGTGGCATAATGGGCACGATAGCAGCAAAAAAAAGTAGATCAGAAAGTAATGCTGGAGCATAAACTGTTCCAAGCTCTCTCAAGGCTGCATGTTCCGTATCAGAGGTGCAAAGGTTGGATGGGGATAGCTCTGCCATGTACTCTATGGAAAGAATACAGTCTGTCACATTGAAATACGTTTTGACATGCTAGTTTTGAATATTGTAAAACCCAGAAAGGATGTGACCTCGAGTAAGGTCAACAGTTTACTCACATCCAGGCCTCGTTGGCGCAGTAGGCAGCGCGTCAGTCTCATAATCTGAAGGTCGTGAGTTCGAGCCTCACACGGGGCAGGATTTTACTAGGGCTGTCCCAATCTGAAACTCAGTGCCATAATGGGCACGATAGCAGCAAAAAAAAGTGGATCAGAAAGTAATGCTGGAGCATAAACTGTTCCAAGCTCTCTCAAGGCTGCATGTTCCGTATCAGAGGTGCAAAGGTTGGATGGGGATAGCTCTGCCATGTACTCTATGGAAAGAATACAGTCTGTCACATTGAAATACGTTTTGACATGCTAGTTTTGAATATTGTAAAACCCAGAAAGGATGTGACCTTGAGTAAGGTCAACAGTTTACTCACATCCAGGCCTCGTTGGCGCAGTAGGCAGCGCGTCAGTCTCATAATCTGAAGGTCGTGAGTTCGAGCCTCACACGGGGCAGGATTTTACTAGGGCTGTCCCAATCTGAAACTCAGTGGCATAATGGGCACGATAGCAGCAAAAAAAAGTAGATCAGAAAGTAATGCTGGAGCATAAACTGTTCCAAGCTCTCTCAAGGCTGCATGTTCCGTATCAGAGGTGCAAAGGTTGGATGGGGATAGCTCTGCCATGTACTCTATGGAAAGAATACAGTCTGTCACATTGAAATACGTTTTGACATGCTAGTTTTGAATATTGTAAAACCCAGAAAGGATGTGACCTCGAGTAAGGTCAACAGTTTACTCACATCCAGGCCTCGTTGGCGCATTAGGCAGCGCGTCAGTCTCATAATCTGAAGGTCGTGAGTTCGAGCCTCACACGGGACAGGATTTTACTAGGGCTGTCCCAATCTGAAACTCAGTGGCATAATGGGCACGATAGCAGCAAAAAAAAGGAGATCAGAAATTAATGCTGGAGCATAAACTGTTCCAAGCTCTCTCAAGGCTGCATGTTCCGTATCAGAGGTGCAAAGGTTGGATGGGGATAGCTCTGCCATGTACTCTATGGAAAGAATACAGTCTGTCACATTGAAATACGTTTTGACATGCTAGTTTTGAATATTGTAAAACCCAGAAAGGATGTGACCTCGAGTAAGGTCAACAGTTTACTCACATCCAGGCCTCGTTGGCGCAGTAGGCAGCGCGTCAGTCTCATAATCTGAAGGTCGTGAGTTCGAGCCTCACACGGGGCAGGATTTTACTAGGGCTGTCCCAATCTGAAAC
The DNA here is from genome assembly GCF_963921795.1 of Nannobrachium achirus. Classification (NCBI taxonomy): domain Eukaryota; kingdom Metazoa; phylum Chordata; class Actinopteri; order Myctophiformes; family Myctophidae; genus Nannobrachium; species Nannobrachium achirus. The sequence continues at coordinate 49,315,451 of NC_137817.1, forward strand.
TCAGTGGCATAATGGGCACGATAGCAGCAAAAAAAAAGTAGATCAGAAAGTAATGCTGGAGCATAAACTGTTCCAAGCTCTCTCAAGGCTGCATGTTCCGTATCAGAGGTGCAAAGGTTGGATGGGGATAGCTCTGCCATGTACTCTATGGAAAGAATACAGTCTGTCACATTGAAATACGTTTTGACATGCTAGTTTTGAATATTGTAAAACCCAGAAAGGATGTGACCTCGAGTAAGGTCAACAGTTTACTCACATCCAGGCCTCGTTGGCGCAGTAGGCAGCGCGTCAGTCTCATAATCTGAAGGTCGTGAGTTCGAGCCTCACACGGGGCAGGATTTTACTAGGGCTGTCCCAATCTGAAACTCAGTGGCATAATGGGCACGATAGCAGCAAAAAAAAGTAGATCAGAAAGTAATGCTGGAGCATAAACTGTTCCAAGCTCTCTCAAGGCTGCATGTTCCGTATCAGAGGTGCAAAGGTTGGATGGGGATAGCTCTGCCATGTACTCTATGGAAAGAATACAGTCTGTCACATTGAAATACGTTTTGACATGCTAGTTTTGAATATTGTAAAACCCAGAAAGGATGTGACCTCGAGTAAGGTCAACAGTTTACTCACATCCAGGCCTCGTTGGCGCAGTAGGCAGCGCGTCAGTCTCATAATCTGAAGGTCGTGAGTTCGAGCCTCACACGGGGCAGGATTTTACTAGGGCTGTCCCAATCTGAAACTCAGTGCCATAATGGGCACGATAGCAGCAAAAAAAAGTGGATCAGAAAGTAATGCTGGAGCATAAACTGTTCCAAGCTCTCTCAAGGCTGCATGTTCCGTATCAGAGGTGCAAAGGTTGGATGGGGATAGCTCTGCCATGTACTCTATGGAAAGAATACAGTCTGTCACATTGAAATACGTTTTGACATGCTAGTTTTGAATATTGTAAAACCCAGAAAGGATGTGACCTTGAGTAAGGTCAACAGTTTACTCACATCCAGGCCTCGTTGGCGCAGTAGGCAGCGCGTCAGTCTCATAATCTGAAGGTCGTGAGTTCGAGCCTCACACGGGGCAGGATTTTACTAGGGCTGTCCCAATCTGAAACTCAGTGGCATAATGGGCGCGATAGCAGCAAAAAAAAGTAGATCAGAAAGTAATGCTGGAGTAAACTGTTCCAAGCTCTCTCAAGGCTGCATGTTCCGTATCAGAGGTGCAAAGGTTGGATGGGGATAGCTCTGCCATGTACTCTATGGAAAGAATACAGTCTGTCACATTGAAATACGTTTTGACATGCTAGTTTTGAATATTGTAAAACCCAGAAAGGATGTGACCTCGAGTAAGGTCAACAGTTTACTCACATCCAGGCCTCGTTGGCGCAGTAGGCAGCGTGTCAGTCTCATAATCTGAAGGTCGTGAGTTCGAGCCTCACACGGGGCAGGATTTTACTAGGGCTGTCACAATCTGAAACTCAGTGGCATAATGGGCACGATAGCAGCAAAAAAAAGTAGATCAGAAAGTAATGCTGGAGCATAAACTGTTCCAAGCTCTCTCAAGGCTGCATGTTCCGTATCAGAGGTGCAAAGGTTGGATGGGGATAGCTCTGCCATGTACTCTATGGAAAGAATACAGTCTGTCACATTGAAATACGTTTTGACATGCTAGTTTTGAATATTGTAAAACCCAGAAAGGATGTGACCTCGAGTAAGGTCAACAGTTTACTCACATCCAGGCCTCGTTGGCGCAGTAGGCAGCGTGTCAGTCTCATAATCTGAAGGTCGTGAGTTCGAGCCTCACACGGGGCAGGATTTTACTAGGGCTGTCACAATCTGAAACTCAGTGGCATAATGGGCACGATAGCAGCAAAAAAAAGTAGATCAGAAAGTAATGCTGGAGCATAAACTGTTCCAAGCTCTCTCAAGGCTGCATGTTCCGTATCAGAGGTGCAAAGGTTGGATGGGGATAGCTCTGCCATGTACTCTATGGAAAGAATACAGTCTGTCACATTGAAATACGTTTTGACATGCTAGTTTTGAATATTGTAAAACCCAGAAAGGATATGACCTCGAGTAAGGTCAACAGTTTACTCACATCCAGGCCTCGTTGGCGCAGTAGGCAGCGCGTCAGTCTCATAATCTGAAGGTCGTGAGTTCGAGCCTCACACGGGGCAGGATTTTACTAGGGCTGTCCCAATCTGAAACTCAGTGGCATAATGGGCACGATAGCAGCAAAAAAAAGTAGATCAGAAAGTAATGCTGGAGCATAAACTGTTCCAAGCTCTCTCAAGGCTGCATGTTCCGTATCAGAGGTGCAAAGGTTGGATGGGGATAGCTCTGCCATGTACTCTATGGAAAGAATACAGTCTGTCACATTGAAATACGTTTTGACATGCTAGTTTTGAATATTGTAAAACCCAGAAAGGATGTGACCTCGAGTAAGGTCAACAGTTTACTCACATCCAGGCCTCGTTGGCGCAGTAGGCAGCGCGTCAGTCTCATAATCTGAAGGTCGTGAGTTCGAGCCTCACACGGGGCAGGATTTTACTAGGGCTGTCCCAATCTGAAACTCAGTGCCATAATGGGCACGATAGCAGCAAAAAAAAGTGGATCAGAAAGTAATGCTGGAGCATAAACTGTTCCAAGCTCTCTCAAGGCTGCATGTTCCGTATCAGAGGTGCAAAGGTTGGATGGGGATAGCTCTGCCATGTACTCTATGGAAAGAATACAGTCTGTCACATTGAAATACGTTTTGACATGCTAGTTTTGAATATTGTAAAACCCAGAAAGGATGTGACCTTGAGTAAGGTCAACAGTTTACTCACATCCAGGCCTCGTTGGCGCAGTAGGCAGCGCGTCAGTCTCATAATCTGAAGGTCGTGAGTTCGAGCCTCACACGGGGCAGGATTTTACTAGGGCTGTCCCAATCTGAAACTCAGTGGCATAATGGGCACGATAGCAGCAAAAAAAAGTAGATCAGAAAGTAATGCTGGAGCATAAACTGTTCCAAGCTCTCTCAAGGCTGCATGTTCCGTATCAGAGGTGCAAAGGTTGGATGGGGATAGCTCTGCCATGTACTCTATGGAAAGAATACAGTCTGTCACATTGAAATACGTTTTGACATGCTAGTTTTGAATATTGTAAAACCCAGAAAGGATGTGACCTCGAGTAAGGTCAACAGTTTACTCACATCCAGGCCTCGTTGGCGCATTAGGCAGCGCGTCAGTCTCATAATCTGAAGGTCGTGAGTTCGAGCCTCACACGGGACAGGATTTTACTAGGGCTGTCCCAATCTGAAACTCAGTGGCATAATGGGCACGATAGCAGCAAAAAAAAGGAGATCAGAAAGTAATGCTGGAGCATAAACTGTTCCAAGCTCTCTCAAGGCTGCATGTTCCGTATCAGAGGTGCAAAGGTTGGATGGGGATAGCTCTGCCATGTACTCTATGGAAAGAATACAGTCTGTCACATTGAAATACGTTTTGACATGCTAGTTTTGAATATTGTAAAACCCAGAAAGGATGTGACCTCGAGTAAGGTCAACAGTTTACTCACATCCAGGCCTCGTTGGCGCAGTAGGCAGCGCGTCAGTCTCATAATCTGAAGGTCGTGAGTTCGAGCCTCACACGGGGCAGGATTTTACTAGGGCTGTCCCAATCTGAAACTCAGTGGCATAATGGGCACGATAGCAGCAAAAAAAAAGTAGATCAGAAAGTAATGCTGGAGCATAAACTGTTCCAAGCTCTCTCAAGGCTGCATGTTCCGTATCAGAGGTGCAAAGGTTGGATGGGGATAGCTCTGCCATGTACTCTATGGAAAGAATACAGTCTGTCACATTGAAATACGTTTTGACATGCTAGTTTTGAATATTGTAAAACCCAGAAAGGATGTGACCTTGAGTAAGGTCAACAGTTTACTCACATCCAGGCCTCGTTGGCGCAGTAGGCAGCGCGTCAGTCTCATAATCTGAAGGTCGTGAGTTCGAGCCTCACACGGGGCAGGATTTTACTAGGGCTGTCCCAATCTGAAACTCAGTGGCATAATGGGCACGATGGCAGCAAAAAAAAGTAGATCAGAAAGTAATGCTGGAGCATGAACTGTTCCAAGCTCTAAAAGGCTGCATGTTCCGTATCAGAGGTGCAAAGGTTGGATGGGGATAGCTCTGCCATGTACTCTATGGAAAGAATACAGTCTGTCACATTGAAATACGTTATGACATGCTAGTTTTGAATATTGTAAAACCCAGAAAGGATGTGACCTCGACTAAGGTCAACAGTTTACTCACATCCAGGCCTCGTTGGCGCAGTAGGCAGCGCGTCAGTCTCATAATCTGAAGGTCGTGAGTTCGAGCCTCACACTGGGCAGGATTTTACTAGGGCTGTCCCAATCTGAAACTCAGTGGCATAATGGGCACGATAGCAGCAAAAAAAAGTAGATCAGAAAGTAATGCTGGAGCATAAACTGTTCCAAGCTCTCTCAAGGCTGCATGTTCCGTATCAGAGGTGCAAAGGTTGGATGGGGATAGCTCTGCCATGTACTCTATGGAAAGAATACAGTCTGTCACATTGAAATACGTTTTGACATGCTAGTTTTGAATATTGTAAAACCCAGAAAGGATGTGACCTCGAGTAAGGTCAACAGTTTACTCACATCCAGGCCTCGTTGGCGCAGTAGGCAGCGCGTCAGTCTCATAATCTGAAGGTCGTGAGTTCGAGCCTCACACGGGGCAGGATTTTACTAGGGCTGTCCCAATCTGAAACTCAGTGCCATAATGGGCACGATAGCAGCAAAAAAAAGTGGATCAGAAAGTAATGCTGGAGCATAAACTGTTCCAAGCTCTCTCAAGGCTGCATGTTCCGTATCAGAGGTGCAAAGGTTGGATGGGGATAGCTCTGCCATGTACTCTATGGAAAGAATACAGTCTGTCACATTGAAATACGTTTTGACATGCTAGTTTTGAATATTGTAAAACCCAGAAAGGATGTGACCTCGAGTAAGGTCAACAGTTTACTCACATCCAGGCCTCGTTGGCGCAGTAGGCAGCGCGTCAGTCTCATAATCTGAAGGTCGTGTGTTCGAGCCTCACACGGGGCAGGATTTTACTAGGGCTGTACCAATCTGAAACTCAGTGGCATAATGGGCACGATAGCAGCAAAAAAAAAGTAGATCAGAAAGTAATGCTGGAGCATAAACTGTTCCAAGCTCTCTCAAGGCTGCATGTTTCCGTATCAGAGGTGCAAAGGTTGGATGGGGATAGCTCTGCCATGTACTCTATGGAAAGAATACAGTCTGTCACATTGAAATACGTTTTGACATGCTAGTTTTGAATATTGTAAAACCCAGAAAGGATGTGACCTTGAGTAAGGTCAACAGTTTACTCACATCCAGGCCTCGTTGGCGCTACCCGGCGAGCGCTCGCCTACCTCGCTTCCTCCTTTACTGGCCAACCGCGGGGCTCCTCGCGTCCAAATAAAAGGAGAGCGAGTTCAATTGTCGCCAATGGAAGATCTCCCCCGCGGTGATTTCTTTCCAATCGGAACGCCTCCCGTCGCACGTCCATGTGTCTGCCAATAAAATCGCCGGACTCCTTTTTCATTTCTCCTCCCCTGCCCTCCCTCCCCGATCAAAACACACCGTCCCTTGCGGGATTCCAACCAATCACGCGCCGTCTTTTCAGGTCGCTGTTCCGGTCTGGGGCCAGAGCGGATATGGAAACGCTACTTGCTTTAATGTGGGCTTACACATTACCGGATACAGTAGGCGGGCTCTAGACAGCATCTGAGCACAGATCAGCAAATAGAAACCACACGAGATGGCTATGATATGAACAGTGGTAGAGTGAAGTGAGCCACATTCTCTCAATGCAGCGTCCGACGTTAAAAACAAACAATTGTCACTTAGAGACCTTTGGATGAATGGACACTTGGACACTGGCTTTGTTATCCTAACACTCAAGGTAAGTTTCGTGACTTCTACAAATTACTATGGTAATGGTCTGGTCATCTGCATGAAATGCATTACCATACATATACAATAACATTCTTCATGTAGGCAATAGGCATGGTGATGGTGTCTGCTACTGTCTTTCATTTGATCCATGGCTGGCCAATACTATCTAGTAAATGCTTTATTTGTAAAGACATTTTAATATAGGCCTATCCTATGGATTACATAGCTAAGTTACTGTCCTGCTATTGCAATATTAGGCTATTATTATATGTATATATATTTTTAAGGTATTGTCAGTGTCATTGAAACATTAAGATAAGGAGTCATATAGTATGGTAATGAAAGTGAAAAGGAGAAAACTACATTTGGCTCATCAACAAAGCATAACAAACAAATTAGTGGTTTATAGATCTATGTGTTTCTCTTATACATTTAGTACAAAAGGACCCACATGTAAACAAGCCATTGTGCTTTCTTGGGTTTAAATCCTATTAGTAGACCTTGTATCTGATTCTGAACTGTACTGTGCTTTTCCTTTGTGAACTGCTAACAAAGTAACTATTCAATCAAAACCATTAAGACACTCAGAGTTAAGGGTCTGTGCAAATAAAACATTTGAGAACCAGTATATCAGTGTCATACATATTCTGACGAAAACCTGTATGGAGACTTGACATTCTGTAATTGGATCTTATGATCAAAATAAGAACATTATAATAGTGTGTAAATCTGTGCCACATACAAATGTCTGTGTACAGACATAGATGGCCCCTTCATGATGGCTGCTAAAAAAAGATAATGCCATGGTGGGATCTGATGTGTGATGGGCATACTGTATTATCACATAGGCAAACATAAACTGTCACCTGTGTGACACTGAATTTGTATTGATTATACATATTTCTCTCTATTTCTCCTTTGCTGTCTCCCAGACCTCAGCTGTTCTCTCTGCACCTCTTCACCAAAGGCGAAGCGCCTCCATGGCCAGATTCAACAAGCGGACAGTGCAGGCAAATTCATGCAGAAAGTGGCCAGTTCAGAACACAGGAAACTACAAGCCCACAACACATCAAAGTGTTGTCAGCTTGTAGATCGTCTATTTTCACCATGTTAGCAGATCTATAGGCCCACAAGATGCTGACGTGTTGTCAGCTTGTAGATCAGTTATTTTCACTATTTTAGATACTTTTTAAATAGTGATAAGAAATAAGTGATAAGTAACGTTTTGGACATACAGGGTTTCCACCCAAGAGTGATGATGTATTCATATATATTTGTTGTCACCATGTTTATGTTGTATGTGGGATTAATACCCTGTTGTATTTTAATCTTTTAGATTAAAATTATATTTACCTTTCATGCAGTTGCATTTTTTTACTTAATGAAATATGTTATGCTTTTACCTCAATGGTTGACTTTGTTGATCCCCATTGGAAATAAGTCCAGATGTCATAATATTGTTGATGTTTGTTTGTTGTAACTCATACAGAGTAAGAATTTAAAAGAAATGTCAGCAGCATTAGTTAGAATGAATGAAATACAAGGTACTTCTAAGTGAATTTGTTCCAAACCAAGATGAAATAAATACTGATCTGCATTTGCAGTGGATCTCTGAATAAGAGAAAATAATTATTATGTTATATAATTATATAAAATAATAATAATTATAAGGGTAACAATACATAAAATGTACAGTGAATAAATAAATGCATGTATACTGTGTACATCTATCACCAGTGAATATAAATAGATGTACAATACATCTATGAATGAAGTACAGTCTCACAAGGGTTATACTTAACAGGCATCTGTCAATATGTGCCAATGTACAGTAGGCCTACATGTTATATTGTAGTAATACAATAGTACAAATAGGTTAGATGATGGTGATAAAATTGATTTTGTGGTCCATTTAGAGATGGTTAAAACAATGAGGACGTTTCTTTCATTCATTGAGTTTTATTTTTGCATGGCGTAGGTGGGAATCGACCACCTGACCCGGCGTAGGTGGGAATCAAACCCACGACCTTCGGATCCTCACCAACCATACCTAAAATCGACAAAAGTCACAATTTTCATGAATCTATCATATATACTCATAAACTACTTGGACAGATCACTGGGGAGATACACACGAAGACTGGCCTGTTGCATTTTTCATCCCTTCCACGCTCGTTTTCTCTTTCTTTCTCTCTTTCTCCTCTTTTTTCCTTCTTCCCCCTTCTCCCCCTCTCCCCTTCCATTTTTTCCCCCCTTCCCCCCCTAGGTAGGCAATTGTTCCCCAGCCCTGGCGCTACCCGGCGAGCGCTCGCCTACCTCGCTTCCTCCTTTACTGGCCAACCGCGGGGCTCCTCGCGTCCAAATAAAAGGAGAGCGAGTTCAATTGTCGCCAATGGAAGATCTCCCCCGCGGTGATTTCTTTCCAATCGGAACGCCTCCCGTCGCACGTCCATGTGTCTGCCAATAAAATCGCCGGACTCCTTTTTCATTTCTCCTCCCCTGCCCTCCCTCCCCGATCAAAACACACCGTCCCTTGCGGGATTCCAACCAATCACGCGCCGTCTTTTCAGGTCGCTGTTCCGGTCTGGGGCCAGAGCGGATATGGAAACGCTACTTGCTTTAATGTGGGCTTACACATTACCGGATACAGTAGGCGGGCTCTAGACAGCATCTGAGCACAGATCAGCAAATAGAAACCACACGAGATGGCTATGATATGAACAGTGGTAGAGTGAAGTGAGCCACATTCTCTCAATGCAGCGTCCGACGTTAAAAACAAACAATTGTCACTTAGAGACCTTTGGATGAATGGACACTTGGACACTGGCTTTGTTATCCTAACACTCAAGGTAAGTTTCGTGACTTCTACAAATTACTATGGTAATGGTCTGGTCATCTGCATGAAATGCATTACCATACATATACAATAACATTCTTCATGTAGGCAATAGGCATGGTGATGGTGTCTGCTACTGTCTTTCATTTGATCCATGGCTGGCCAATACTATCTAGTAAATGCTTTATTTGTAAAGACATTTTAATATAGGCCTATCCTATGGATTACATAGCTAAGTTACTGTCCTGCTATTGCAATATTAGGCTATTATTATATGTATATATATTTTTAAGGTATTGTCAGTGTCATTGAAACATTAAGATAAGGAGTCATATAGTATGGTAATGAAAGTGAAAAGGAGAAAACTACATTTGGCTCATCAACAAAGCATAACAAACAAATTAGTGGTTTATAGATCTATGTGTTTCTCTTATACATTTAGTACAAAAGGACCCACATGTAAACAAGCCATTGTGCTTTCTTGGGTTTAAATCCTATTAGTAGACCTTGTATCTGATTCTGAACTGTACTGTGCTTTTCCTTTGTGAACTGCTAACAAAGTAACTATTCAATCAAAACCATTAAGACACTCAGAGTTAAGGGTCTGTGCAAATAAAACATTTGAGAACCAGTATATCAGTGTCATACATATTCTGACGAAAACCTGTATGGAGACTTGACATTCTGTAATTGGATCTTATGATCAAAATAAGAACATTATAATAGTGTGTAAATCTGTGCCACATACAAATGTCTGTGTACAGACATAGATGGCCCCTTCATGATGGCTGCTAAAAAAAGATAATGCCATGGTGGGATCTGATGTGTGATGGGCATACTGTATTATCACATAGGCAAACATAAACTGTCACCTGTGTGACACTGAATTTGTATTGATTATACATATTTCTCTCTATTTCTCCTTTGCTGTCTCCCAGACCTCAGCTGTTCTCTCTGCACCTCTTCACCAAAGGCGAAGCGCCTCCATGGCCAGATTCAACAAGCGGACAGTGCAGGCAAATTCATGCAGAAAGTGGCCAGTTCAGAACACAGGAAACTACAAGCCCACAACACATCAAAGTGTTGTCAGCTTGTAGATCGTCTATTTTCACCATGTTAGCAGATCTATAGGCCCACAAGATGCTGACGTGTTGTCAGCTTGTAGATCAGTTATTTTCACTATTTTAGATACTTTTTAAATAGTGATAAGAAATAAGTGATAAGTAACGTTTTGGACATACAGGGTTTCCACCCAAGAGTGATGATGTATTCATATATATTTGTTGTCACCATGTTTATGTTGTATGTGGGATTAATACCCTGTTGTATTTTAATCTTTTAGATTAAAATTATATTTACCTTTCATGCAGTTGCATTTTTTTACTTAATGAAATATGTTATGCTTTTACCTCAATGGTTGACTTTGTTGATCCCCATTGGAAATAAGTCCAGATGTCATAATATTGTTGATGTTTGTTTGTTGTAACTCATACAGAGTAAGAATTTAAAAGAAATGTCAGCAGCATTAGTTAGAATGAATGAAATACAAGGTACTTCTAAGTGAATTTGTTCCAAACCAAGATGAAATAAATACTGATCTGCATTTGCAGTGGATCTCTGAATAAGAGAAAATAATTATTATGTTATATAATTATATAAAATAATAATAATTATAAGGGTAACAATACATAAAATGTACAGTGAATAAATAAATGCATGTATACTGTGTACATCTATCACCAGTGAATATAAATAGATGTACAATACATCTATGAATGAAGTACAGTCTCACAAGGGTTATACTTAACAGGCATCTGTCAATATGTGCCAATGTACAGTAGGCCTACATGTTATATTGTAGTAATACAATAGTACAAATAGGTTAGATGATGGTGATAAAATTGATTTTGTGGTCCATTTAGAGATGGTTAAAACAATGAGGACGTTTCTTTCATTCATTGAGTTTTATTTTTGCATGGCGTAGGTGGGAATCGACCACCTGACCCGGCGTAGGTGGGAATCAAACCCACGACCTTCGGATCCTCACCAACCATACCTAAAATCGACAAAAGTCACAATTTTCATGAATCTATCATATATACTCATAAACTACTTGGACAGATCACTGGGGAGATACACACGAAGACTGGCCTGTTGCATTTTTCATCCCTTCCACGCTCGTTTTCTCTTTCTTTCTCTCTTTCTCCTCTTTTTTCCTTCTTCCCCCTTCTCCCCCTCTCCCCTTCCATTTTTTCCCCCCTTCCCCCCCTAGGTAGGCAATTGTTCCCCAGCCCTGGCGCAGTAGGCAGCGCGTCAGTCTCATAATCTGAAGGTCGTGAGTTCGAGCCTCACACGGGGCAGGATTTTACTAGGGCTGTCCCAATCTGAAACTCAGTGGCATAATGGGCACGATGGCAGCAAAAAAAAGTAGATCAGAAAGTAATGCTGGAGCATGAACTGTTCCAAGCTCTAAAAGGCTGCATGTTCCGTATCAGAGGTGCAAAGGTTGGATGGGGATAGCTCTGCCATGTACTCTATGGAAAGAATACAGTCTGTCACATTGAAATACGTTATGACATGCTAGTTTTGAATATTGTAAAACCCAGAAAGGATGTGACCTCGACTAAGGTCAACAGTTTACTCACATCCAGGCCTCGTTGGCGCAGTAGGCAGCGCGTCAGTCTCATAATCTGAAGGTCGTGAGTTCGAGCCTCACACTGGGCAGGATTTTACTAGGGCTGTCCCAATCTGAAACTCAGTGGCATAATGGGCACGATAGCAGCAAAAAAAAGTAGATCAGAAAGTAATGCTGGAGCATAAACTGTTCCAAGCTCTCTCAAGGCTGCATGTTCCGTATCAGAGGTGCAAAGGTTGGATGGGGATAGCTCTGCCATGTACTCTATGGAAAGAATACAGTCTGTCACATTGAAATACGTTTTGACATGCTAGTTTTGAATATTGTAAAACCCAGAAAGGATGTAACCACGACTAAGGTCAACAGTTTACTCACATCCAGGCCTCGTTGGCGCAGTAGGCAGCGCGTCAGTCTCATAATCTGAAGGTCGTGAGTTCGAGCCTCACACGGGGCAGGATTTTACTAGGGCTGTCCCAATCTGAAACTCAGTGGCATAATGGGCACGATAGCAGCAAAAAAAAGTAGATCAGAAAGTAATGCTGGAGCATAAACTGTTCCAAGCTCTCTCAAGGCTGCATGTTCCGTATCAGAGGTGCAAAGGTTGGATGGGGATAGCTCTGCCATGTACTCTATGGAAAGAATACAGTCTGTCACATTGAAATACGTTTTGACATGCTAGTTTTGAATATTGTAAAACCCAGAAAGGATGTGACCTCGAGTAAGGTCAACAGTTTACTCACATCCAGGCCTCGTTGGCGCAGTAGGCAGCGCGTCAGTCTCATAATCTGAAGGTCGTGAGTTCGAGCCTCACACGGGGCAGGATTTTACTAGGGCTGTCCCAATCTGAAACTCAGTGGCATAATGGGCACGATGGCAGCAAAAAAAAGTAGATCAGAAAGTAATGCTGGAGCATGAACTGTTCCAAGCTCTAAAAGGCTGCATGTTCCGTATCAGAGGTGCAAAGGTTGGATGGGGATAGCTCTGCCATGTACTCTATGGAAAGAATACAGTCTGTCACATTGAAATACGTTATGACATGCTAGTTTTGAATATTGTAAAACCCAGAAAGGATGTGACCTCGACTAAGGTCAACAGTTTACTCACATCCAGGCCTCGTTGGCGCAGTAGGCAGCGCGTCAGTCTCATAATCTGAAGGTTGTGAGTTCGAGCCTCACACTGGGCAGGATTTTACTAGGGCTGTCCCAATCTGAAACTCAGTGGCATAATGGGCACGATAGCAGCAAAAAAAAGTAGATCAGAAAGTAATGCTGGAGCATAAACTGTTCCAAGCTCTCTCAAGGCTGCATGTTCCGTATCAGAGGTGCAAAGGTTGGATGGGGATAGCTCTGCCATGTACTCTATGGAAAGAATACAGTCTGTCACATTGAAATACGTTTTGACATGCTAGTTTTGAATATTGTAAAACCCAGAAAGGATGTGACCTCGAGTAAGGTCAACAGTTTACTCACATCCAGGCCTCGTTGGCGCAGTAGGCAGCGCGTCAGTCTCATAATCTGAAGGTCGTGAGTTCGAGCCTCACACGGGACAGGATTTTACTAGGGCTGTCCCAATCTGAAACTCAGTGGCATAATGGGCACGATAGCAGCAAAAAAAAGTAGATCAGAAAGTAATGCTGGAGCATAAACTGTTCCAAGCTCTCTCAAGGCTGCATGTTCCGTATCAGAGGTGCAAAGGTTGGATGGGGATAGCTCTGCCATGTACTCTATGGAAAGAATACAGTCTGTCACATTGAAATACGTTTTGACATGCTAGTTTTGAATATTGTAAAACCCAGAAAGGATGTGACCTCGAGTAAGGTCAACAGTTTACTCACATCCAGGCCTCGTTGGCGCAGTAGGCAGCGCGTCAGTCTCATAATCTGAAGGTCGTGAGTTCGAGCCTCACACGGGACAGGATTTTACTAGGGCTGTCCCAATCTGAAACTCAGTGGCATAATGGGCACGATAGCAGCAAAAAAAAGTAGATCAGAAAGTAATGCTGGAGCATAAACTGTTCCAAGCTCTCTCAAGGCTGCATGTTCCGTATCAGAGGTGCAAAGGTTGGATGGGGATAGCTCTGCCATGTACTCTATGGAAAGAATACAGTCTGTCACATTGAAATACGTTTTGACATGCTAGTTTTGAATATTGTAAAACCCAGAAAGGATGTGACCTCGAGTAAGGTCAACAGTTTACTCACATCCAGGCCTCGTTGGCGCAGTAGGCAGCGCGTCAGTCTCATAATCTGAAGGTCGTGAGTTCGAGCCTCACACGGGGCAGGATTTTACTAGGGCTGTCCCAATCTGAAACTCAGTGGCATAATGGGCACGATAGCAGCAAAAAAAAGTAGATCAGAAAGTAATGCTGGAGCATAAACTGTTCCAAGCTCTCTCAAGGCTGCATGTTCCGTATCAGAGGTGCAAAGGTTGGATGGGGATAGCTCTGCCATGTACTCTATGGAAAGAATACAGTCTGTCACATTGAAATACGTTTTGACATGCTAGTTTTGAATATTGTAAAACCCAGAAAGGATGTGACCTCGAGTAAGGTCAACAGTTTACTCACATCCAGGCCTCGTTGGCGCAGTAGGCAGCGCGTCAGTCTCATAATCTGAAGGTCGTGAGTTCGAGCCTCACACGGGGCAGGATTTTACTAGGGCTGTCCCAATCTGAAACTCAGTGGCATAATGGGCACGATGGCAGCAAAAAAAAGTAGATCAGAAAGTAATGCTGGAGCATGAACTGTTCCAAGCTCTAAAAGGCTGCATGTTCCGTATCAGAGGTGCAAAGGTTGGATGGGGATAGCTCTGCCATGTACTCTATGGAAAGAATACAGTCTGTCACATTGAAATACGTTATGACATGCTAGTTTTGAATATTGTAAAACCCAGAAAGGATGTGACCTCGACTAAGGTCAACAGTTTACTCACATCCAGGCCTCGTTGGCGCAGTAGGCAGCGCGTCAGTCTCATAATCTGAAGGTCGTGAGTTCGAGCCTCACACTGGGCAGGATTTTACTAGGGCTGTCCCAATCTGAAACTCAGTGGCATAATGGGCACGATAGCAGCAAAAAAAAGTAGATCAGAAAGTAATGCTGGAGCATAAACTGTTCCAAGCTCTCTCAAGGCTGCATGTTCCGTATCAGAGGTGCAAAGGTTGGATGGGGATAGCTCTGCCATGTACTCTATGGAAAGAATACAGTCTGTCACATTGAAATACGTTTTGACATGCTAGTTTTTAATATTGTAAAACCCAGAAAGGATGTGACCTCGAGTAAGGTCAACAGTTTACTCACATCCAGGCCTCGTTGGCGCAGTAGGCAGCGCGTCAGTCTCATAATCTGAAGGTCGTGAGTTCGAGCCTCACACGGGACAGGATTTTACTAGGGCTGTCCCAATCTGAAACTCAGTGGCATAATGGGCACGATAGCAGCAAAAAAAAGTAGATCAGAAAGTAATGCTGGAGCATAAACTGTTCCAAGCTCTCTCAAGGCTGCATGTTCCGTATCAGAGGTGCAAAGGTTGGATGGGGATAGCTCTGCCATGTACTCTATGGAAAGAATACAGTCTGTCACATTGAAATACGTTTTGACATGCTAGTTTTGAATATTGTAAAACCCAGAAAGGATGTGACCTCGAGTAAGGTCAACAGTTTACTCACATCCAGGCCTCGTTGGCGCAGTAGGCAGCGCGTCAGTCTCATAATCTGAAGGTCGTGAGTTCGAGCCTCACACGGGACAGGATTTTACTAGGGCTGTCCCAATCTGAAACTCAGTGGCATAATGGGCACGATAGCAGCAAAAAAAAGTAGATCAGAAAGTAATGCTGGAGCATAAACTGTTCCAAGCTCTCTCAAGGCTGCATGTTCCGTATCAGAGGTGCAAAGGTTGGATGGGGATAGCTCTGCCATGTACTCTATGGAAAGAATACAGTCTGTCACATTGAAATACGTTTTGACATGCTAGTTTTGAATATTGTAAAACCCAGAAAGGATGTGACCTCGAGTAAGGTCAACAGTTTACTCACATCCAGGCCTCGTTGGCGCAGTAGGCAGCGCGTCAGTCTCATAATCTGAAGGTCGTGAGTTCGAGCCTCACACGGGGCAGGATTTTACTAGGGCTGTCCCAATCTGAAACTCAGTGGCATAATGGGCACGATAGCAGCAAAAAAAAAGTAGATCAGAAAGTAATGCTGGAGCATAAACTGTTCCAAGCTCTCTCAAGGCTGCATGTTCCGTATCAGAGGTGCAAAGGTTGGATGGGGATAGCTCTGCCATGTACTCTATGGAAAGAATACAGTCTGTCACATTGAAATACGTTTTGACATGCTAGTTTTGAATATTGTAAAACCCAGAAAGGATGTGACCTTGAGTAAGGTCAACAGTTTACTCACATCCAGGCCTCGTTGGCGCAGTAGGCAGCGCGTCAGTCTCATAATCTGAAGGTCGTGAGTTCGAGCCTCACACGGGGCAGGATTTTACTAGGGCTGTCCCAATCTGAAACTCAGTGGCATAATGGGCACGATGGCAGCAAAAAAAAGTAGATCAGAAAGTAATGCTGGAGCATGAACTGTTCCAAGCTCTAAAAGGCTGCATGTTCCGTATCAGAGGTGCAAAGGTTGGATGGGGATAGCTCTGCCATGTACTCTATGGAAAGAATACAGTCTGTCACATTGAAATACGTTATGACATGCTAGTTTTGAATATTGTAAAACCCAGAAAGGATGTGACCTCGACTAAGGTCAACAGTTTACTCACATCCAGGCCTCGTTGGCGCAGTAGGCAGCGCGTCAGTCTCATAATCTGAAGGTCGTGAGTTCGAGCCTCACACTGGGCAGGATTTTACTAGGGCTGTCCCAATCTGAAACTCAGTGGCATAATGGGCACGATAGCAGCAAAAAAAAGTAGATCAGAAAGTAATGCTGGAGCATAAACTGTTCCAAGCTCTCTCAAGGCTGCATGTTCCGTATCAGAGGTGCAAAGGTTGGATGGGGATAGCTCTGCCATGTACTCTATGGAAAGAATACAGTCTGTCACATTGAAATACGTTTTGACATGCTAGTTTTGAATATTGTAAAACCCAGAAAGGATGTGACCTCGAGTAAGGTCAACAGTTTACTCACATCCAGGCCTCGTTGGCGCAGTAGGCAGCGCGTCAGTCTCATAATCTGAAGGTCGTGAGTTCGAGCCTCACACGGGGCAGGATTTTACTAGGGCTGTCCCAATCTGAAACTCAGTGCCATAATGGGCACGATAGCAGCAAAAAAAAGTGGATCAGAAAGTAATGCTGGAGCATAAACTGTTCCAAGCTCTCTCAAGGCTGCATGTTCCGTATCAGAGGTGCAAAGGTTGGATGGGGATAGCTCTGCCATGTACTCTATGGAAAGAATACAGTCTGTCACATTGAAATACGTTTTGACATGCTAGTTTTGAATATTGTAAAACCCAGAAAGGATGTGACCTCGAGTAAGGTCAACAGTTTACTCACATCCAGGCCTCGTTGGCGCAGTAGGCAGCGCGTCAGTCTCATAATCTGAAGGTCGTGTGTTCGAGCCTCACACGGGGCAGGATTTTACTAGGGCTGTACCAATCTGAAACTCAGTGGCATAATGGGCACGATAGCAGCAAAAAAAAAGTAGATCAGAAAGTAATGCTGGAGCATAAACTGTTCCAAGCTCTCTCAAGGCTGCATGTTTCCGTATCAGAGGTGCAAAGGTTGGATGGGGATAGCTCTGCCATGTACTCTATGGAAAGAATACAGTCTGTCACATTGAAATACGTTTTGACATGCTAGTTTTGAATATTGTAAAACCCAGAAAGGATGTGACCTTGAGTAAGGTCAACAGTTTACTCACATCCAGGCCTCGTTGGCGCTACCCGGCGAGCGCTCGCCTACCTCGCTTCCTCCTTTACTGGCCAACCGCGGGGCTCCTCGCGTCCAAATAAAAGGAGAGCGAGTTCAATTGTCGCCAATGGAAGATCTCCCCCGCGGTGATTTCTTTCCAATCGGAACGCCTCCCGTCGCACGTCCATGTGTCTGCCAATAAAATCGCCGGACTCCTTTTTCATTTCTCCTCCCCTGCCCTCCCTCCCCGATCAAAACACACCGTCCCTTGCGGGATTCCAACCAATCACGCGCCGTCTTTTCAGGTCGCTGTTCCGGTCTGGGGCCAGAGCGGATATGGAAACGCTACTTGCTTTAATGTGGGCTTACACATTACCGGATACAGTAGGCGGGCTCTAGACAGCATCTGAGCACAGATCAGCAAATAGAAACCACACGAGATGGCTATGATATGAACAGTGGTAGAGTGAAGTGAGCCACATTCTCTCAATGCAGCGTCCGACGTTAAAAACAAACAATTGTCACTTAGAGACCTTTGGATGAATGGACACTTGGACACTGGCTTTGTTATCCTAACACTCAAGGTAAGTTTCGTGACTTCTACAAATTACTATGGTAATGGTCTGGTCATCTGCATGAAATGCATTACCATACATATACAATAACATTCTTCATGTAGGCAATAGGCATGGTGATGGTGTCTGCTACTGTCTTTCATTTGATCCATGGCTGGCCAATACTATCTAGTAAATGCTTTATTTGTAAAGACATTTTAATATAGGCCTATCCTATGGATTACATAGCTAAGTTACTGTCCTGCTATTGCAATATTAGGCTATTATTATATGTATATATATTTTTAAGGTATTGTCAGTGTCATTGAAACATTAAGATAAGGAGTCATATAGTATGGTAATGAAAGTGAAAAGGAGAAAACTACATTTGGCTCATCAACAAAGCATAACAAACAAATTAGTGGTTTATAGATCTATGTGTTTCTCTTATACATTTAGTACAAAAGGACCCACATGTAAACAAGCCATTGTGCTTTCTTGGGTTTAAATCCTATTAGTAGACCTTGTATCTGATTCTGAACTGTACTGTGCTTTTCCTTTGTGAACTGCTAACAAAGTAACTATTCAATCAAAACCATTAAGACACTCAGAGTTAAGGGTCTGTGCAAATAAAACATTTGAGAACCAGTATATCAGTGTCATACATATTCTGACGAAAACCTGTATGGAGACTTGACATTCTGTAATTGGATCTTATGATCAAAATAAGAACATTATAATAGTGTGTAAATCTGTGCCACATACAAATGTCTGTGTACAGACATAGATGGCCCCTTCATGATGGCTGCTAAAAAAAGATAATGCCATGGTGGGATCTGATGTGTGATGGGCATACTGTATTATCACATAGGCAAACATAAACTGTCACCTGTGTGACACTGAATTTGTATTGATTATACATATTTCTCTCTATTTCTCCTTTGCTGTCTCCCAGACCTCAGCTGTTCTCTCTGCACCTCTTCACCAAAGGCGAAGCGCCTCCATGGCCAGATTCAACAAGCGGACAGTGCAGGCAAATTCATGCAGAAAGTGGCCAGTTCAGAACACAGGAAACTACAAGCCCACAACACATCAAAGTGTTGTCAGCTTGTAGATCGTCTATTTTCACCATGTTAGCAGATCTATAGGCCCACAAGATGCTGACGTGTTGTCAGCTTGTAGATCAGTTATTTTCACTATTTTAGATACTTTTTAAATAGTGATAAGAAATAAGTGATAAGTAACGTTTTGGACATACAGGGTTTCCACCCAAGAGTGATGATGTATTCATATATATTTGTTGTCACCATGTTTATGTTGTATGTGGGATTAATACCCTGTTGTATTTTAATCTTTTAGATTAAAATTATATTTACCTTTCATGCAGTTGCATTTTTTTACTTAATGAAATATGTTATGCTTTTACCTCAATGGTTGACTTTGTTGATCCCCATTGGAAATAAGTCCAGATGTCATAATATTGTTGATGTTTGTTTGTTGTAACTCATACAGAGTAAGAATTTAAAAGAAATGTCAGCAGCATTAGTTAGAATGAATGAAATACAAGGTACTTCTAAGTGAATTTGTTCCAAACCAAGATGAAATAAATACTGATCTGCATTTGCAGTGGATCTCTGAATAAGAGAAAATAATTATTATGTTATATAATTATATAAAATAATAATAATTATAAGGGTAACAATACATAAAATGTACAGTGAATAAATAAATGCATGTATACTGTGTACATCTATCACCAGTGAATATAAATAGATGTACAATACATCTATGAATGAAGTACAGTCTCACAAGGGTTATACTTAACAGGCATCTGTCAATATGTGCCAATGTACAGTAGGCCTACATGTTATATTGTAGTAATACAATAGTACAAATAGGTTAGATGATGGTGATAAAATTGATTTTGTGGTCCATTTAGAGATGGTTAAAACAATGAGGACGTTTCTTTCATTCATTGAGTTTTATTTTTGCATGGCGTAGGTGGGAATCGACCACCTGACCCGGCGTAGGTGGGAATCAAACCCACGACCTTCGGATCCTCACCAACCATACCTAAAATCGACAAAAGTCACAATTTTCATGAATCTATCATATATACTCATAAACTACTTGGACAGATCACTGGGGAGATACACACGAAGACTGGCCTGTTGCATTTTTCATCCCTTCCACGCTCGTTTTCTCTTTCTTTCTCTCTTTCTCCTCTTTTTTCCTTCTTCCCCCTTCTCCCCCTCTCCCCTTCCATTTTTTCCCCCCTTCCCCCCCTAGGTAGGCAATTGTTCCCCAGCCCTGGCGCTACCCGGCGAGCGCTCGCCTACCTCGCTTCCTCCTTTACTGGCCAACCGCGGGGCTCCTCGCGTCCAAATAAAAGGAGAGCGAGTTCAATTGTCGCCAATGGAAGATCTCCCCCGCGGTGATTTCTTTCCAATCGGAACGCCTCCCGTCGCACGTCCATGTGTCTGCCAATAAAATCGCCGGACTCCTTTTTCATTTCTCCTCCCCTGCCCTCCCTCCCCGATCAAAACACACCGTCCCTTGCGGGATTCCAACCAATCACGCGCCGTCTTTTCAGGTCGCTGTTCCGGTCTGGGGCCAGAGCGGATATGGAAACGCTACTTGCTTTAATGTGGGCTTACACATTACCGGATACAGTAGGCGGGCTCTAGACAGCATCTGAGCACAGATCAGCAAATAGAAACCACACGAGATGGCTATGATATGAACAGTGGTAGAGTGAAGTGAGCCACATTCTCTCAATGCAGCGTCCGACGTTAAAAACAAACAATTGTCACTTAGAGACCTTTGGATGAATGGACACTTGGACACTGGCTTTGTTATCCTAACACTCAAGGTAAGTTTCGTGACTTCTACAAATTACTATGGTAATGGTCTGGTCATCTGCATGAAATGCATTACCATACATATACAATAACATTCTTCATGTAGGCAATAGGCATGGTGATGGTGTCTGCTACTGTCTTTCATTTGATCCATGGCTGGCCAATACTATCTAGTAAATGCTTTATTTGTAAAGACATTTTAATATAGGCCTATCCTATGGATTACATAGCTAAGTTACTGTCCTGCTATTGCAATATTAGGCTATTATTATATGTATATATATTTTTAAGGTATTGTCAGTGTCATTGAAACATTAAGATAAGGAGTCATATAGTATGGTAATGAAAGTGAAAAGGAGAAAACTACATTTGGCTCATCAACAAAGCATAACAAACAAATTAGTGGTTTATAGATCTATGTGTTTCTCTTATACATTTAGTACAAAAGGACCCACATGTAAACAAGCCATTGTGCTTTCTTGGGTTTAAATCCTATTAGTAGACCTTGTATCTGATTCTGAACTGTACTGTGCTTTTCCTTTGTGAACTGCTAACAAAGTAACTATTCAATCAAAACCATTAAGACACTCAGAGTTAAGGGTCTGTGCAAATAAAACATTTGAGAACCAGTATATCAGTGTCATACATATTCTGACGAAAACCTGTATGGAGACTTGACATTCTGTAATTGGATCTTATGATCAAAATAAGAACATTATAATAGTGTGTAAATCTGTGCCACATACAAATGTCTGTGTACAGACATAGATGGCCCCTTCATGATGGCTGCTAAAAAAAGATAATGCCATGGTGGGATCTGATGTGTGATGGGCATACTGTATTATCACATAGGCAAACATAAACTGTCACCTGTGTGACACTGAATTTGTATTGATTATACATATTTCTCTCTATTTCTCCTTTGCTGTCTCCCAGACCTCAGCTGTTCTCTCTGCACCTCTTCACCAAAGGCGAAGCGCCTCCATGGCCAGATTCAACAAGCGGACAGTGCAGGCAAATTCATGCAGAAAGTGGCCAGTTCAGAACACAGGAAACTACAAGCCCACAACACATCAAAGTGTTGTCAGCTTGTAGATCGTCTATTTTCACCATGTTAGCAGATCTATAGGCCCACAAGATGCTGACGTGTTGTCAGCTTGTAGATCAGTTATTTTCACTATTTTAGATACTTTTTAAATAGTGATAAGAAATAAGTGATAAGTAACGTTTTGGACATACAGGGTTTCCACCCAAGAGTGATGATGTATTCATATATATTTGTTGTCACCATGTTTATGTTGTATGTGGGATTAATACCCTGTTGTATTTTAATCTTTTAGATTAAAATTATATTTACCTTTCATGCAGTTGCATTTTTTTACTTAATGAAATATGTTATGCTTTTACCTCAATGGTTGACTTTGTTGATCCCCATTGGAAATAAGTCCAGATGTCATAATATTGTTGATGTTTGTTTGTTGTAACTCATACAGAGTAAGAATTTAAAAGAAATGTCAGCAGCATTAGTTAGAATGAATGAAATACAAGGTACTTCTAAGTGAATTTGTTCCAAACCAAGATGAAATAAATACTGATCTGCATTTGCAGTGGATCTCTGAATAAGAGAAAATAATTATTATGTTATATAATTATATAAAATAATAATAATTATAAGGGTAACAATACATAAAATGTACAGTGAATAAATAAATGCATGTATACTGTGTACATCTATCACCAGTGAATATAAATAGATGTACAATACATCTATGAATGAAGTACAGTCTCACAAGGGTTATACTTAACAGGCATCTGTCAATATGTGCCAATGTACAGTAGGCCTACATGTTATATTGTAGTAATACAATAGTACAAATAGGTTAGATGATGGTGATAAAATTGATTTTGTGGTCCATTTAGAGATGGTTAAAACAATGAGGACGTTTCTTTCATTCATTGAGTTTTATTTTTGCATGGCGTAGGTGGGAATCGACCACCTGACCCGGCGTAGGTGGGAATCAAACCCACGACCTTCGGATCCTCACCAACCATACCTAAAATCGACAAAAGTCACAATTTTCATGAATCTATCATATATACTCATAAACTACTTGGACAGATCACTGGGGAGATACACACGAAGACTGGCCTGTTGCATTTTTCATCCCTTCCACGCTCGTTTTCTCTTTCTTTCTCTCTTTCTCCTCTTTTTTCCTTCTTCCCCCTTCTCCCCCTCTCCCCTTCCATTTTTTCCCCCCTTCCCCCCCTAGGTAGGCAATTGTTCCCCAGCCCTGGCGCAGTAGGCAGCGCGTCAGTCTCATAATCTGAAGGTCGTGAGTTCGAGCCTCACACGGGGCAGGATTTTACTAGGGCTGTCCCAATCTGAAACTCAGTGGCATAATGGGCACGATGGCAGCAAAAAAAAGTAGATCAGAAAGTAATGCTGGAGCATGAACTGTTCCAAGCTCTAAAAGGCTGCATGTTCCGTATCAGAGGTGCAAAGGTTGGATGGGGATAGCTCTGCCATGTACTCTATGGAAAGAATACAGTCTGTCACATTGAAATACGTTATGACATGCTAGTTTTGAATATTGTAAAACCCAGAAAGGATGTGACCTCGACTAAGGTCAACAGTTTACTCACATCCAGGCCTCGTTGGCGCAGTAGGCAGCGCGTCAGTCTCATAATCTGAAGGTCGTGAGTTCGAGCCTCACACTGGGCAGGATTTTACTAGGGCTGTCCCAATCTGAAACTCAGTGGCATAATGGGCACGATAGCAGCAAAAAAAAGTAGATCAGAAAGTAATGCTGGAGCATAAACTGTTCCAAGCTCTCTCAAGGCTGCATGTTCCGTATCAGAGGTGCAAAGGTTGGATGGGGATAGCTCTGCCATGTACTCTATGGAAAGAATACAGTCTGTCACATTGAAATACGTTTTGACATGCTAGTTTTGAATATTGTAAAACCCAGAAAGGATGTAACCACGACTAAGGTCAACAGTTTACTCACATCCAGGCCTCGTTGGCGCAGTAGGCAGCGCGTCAGTCTCATAATCTGAAGGTCGTGAGTTCGAGCCTCACACGGGGCAGGATTTTACTAGGGCTGTCCCAATCTGAAACTCAGTGGCATAATGGGCACGATAGCAGCAAAAAAAAGTAGATCAGAAAGTAATGCTGGAGCATAAACTGTTCCAAGCTCTCTCAAGGCTGCATGTTCCGTATCAGAGGTGCAAAGGTTGGATGGGGATAGCTCTGCCATGTACTCTATGGAAAGAATACAGTCTGTCACATTGAAATACGTTTTGACATGCTAGTTTTGAATATTGTAAAACCCAGAAAGGATGTGACCTCGAGTAAGGTCAACAGTTTACTCACATCCAGGCCTCGTTGGCGCAGTAGGCAGCGCGTCAGTCTCATAATCTGAAGGTCGTGAGTTCGAGCCTCACACGGGGCAGGATTTTACTAGGGCTGTCCCAATCTGAAACTCAGTGGCATAATGGGCACGATGGCAGCAAAAAAAAGTAGATCAGAAAGTAATGCTGGAGCATGAACTGTTCCAAGCTCTAAAAGGCTGCATGTTCCGTATCAGAGGTGCAAAGGTTGGATGGGGATAGCTCTGCCATGTACTCTATGGAAAGAATACAGTCTGTCACATTGAAATACGTTATGACATGCTAGTTTTGAATATTGTAAAACCCAGAAAGGATGTGACCTCGACTAAGGTCAACAGTTTACTCACATCCAGGCCTCGTTGGCGCAGTAGGCAGCGCGTCAGTCTCATAATCTGAAGGTTGTGAGTTCGAGCCTCACACTGGGCAGGATTTTACTAGGGCTGTCCCAATCTGAAACTCAGTGGCATAATGGGCACGATAGCAGCAAAAAAAAGTAGATCAGAAAGTAATGCTGGAGCATAAACTGTTCCAAGCTCTCTCAAGGCTGCATGTTCCGTATCAGAGGTGCAAAGGTTGGATGGGGATAGCTCTGCCATGTACTCTATGGAAAGAATACAGTCTGTCACATTGAAATACGTTTTGACATGCTAGTTTTGAATATTGTAAAACCCAGAAAGGATGTGACCTCGAGTAAGGTCAACAGTTTACTCACATCCAGGCCTCGTTGGCGCAGTAGGCAGCGCGTCAGTCTCATAATCTGAAGGTCGTGAGTTCGAGCCTCACACGGGACAGGATTTTACTAGGGCTGTCCCAATCTGAAACTCAGTGGCATAATGGGCACGATAGCAGCAAAAAAAAGTAGATCAGAAAGTAATGCTGGAGCATAAACTGTTCCAAGCTCTCTCAAGGCTGCATGTTCCGTATCAGAGGTGCAAAGGTTGGATGGGGATAGCTCTGCCATGTACTCTATGGAAAGAATACAGTCTGTCACATTGAAATACGTTTTGACATGCTAGTTTTGAATATTGTAAAACCCAGAAAGGATGTGACCTCGAGTAAGGTCAACAGTTTACTCACATCCAGGCCTCGTTGGCGCAGTAGGCAGCGCGTCAGTCTCATAATCTGAAGGTCGTGAGTTCGAGCCTCACACGGGACAGGATTTTACTAGGGCTGTCCCAATCTGAAACTCAGTGGCATAATGGGCACGATAGCAGCAAAAAAAAGTAGATCAGAAAGTAATGCTGGAGCATAAACTGTTCCAAGCTCTCTCAAGGCTGCATGTTCCGTATCAGAGGTGCAAAGGTTGGATGGGGATAGCTCTGCCATGTACTCTATGGAAAGAATACAGTCTGTCACATTGAAATACGTTTTGACATGCTAGTTTTGAATATTGTAAAACCCAGAAAGGATGTGACCTCGAGTAAGGTCAACAGTTTACTCACATCCAGGCCTCGTTGGCGCAGTAGGCAGCGCGTCAGTCTCATAATCTGAAGGTCGTGAGTTCGAGCCTCACACGGGGCAGGATTTTACTAGGGCTGTCCCAATCTGAAACTCAGTGGCATAATGGGCACGATAGCAGCAAAAAAAAGTAGATCAGAAAGTAATGCTGGAGCATAAACTGTTCCAAGCTCTCTCAAGGCTGCATGTTCCGTATCAGAGGTGCAAAGGTTGGATGGGGATAGCTCTGCCATGTACTCTATGGAAAGAATACAGTCTGTCACATTGAAATACGTTTTGACATGCTAGTTTTGAATATTGTAAAACCCAGAAAGGATGTGACCTCGAGTAAGGTCAACAGTTTACTCACATCCAGGCCTCGTTGGCGCAGTAGGCAGCGCGTCAGTCTCATAATCTGAAGGTCGTGAGTTCGAGCCTCACACGGGGCAGGATTTTACTAGGGCTGTCCCAATCTGAAACTCAGTGGCATAATGGGCACGATGGCAGCAAAAAAAAGTAGATCAGAAAGTAATGCTGGAGCATGAACTGTTCCAAGCTCTAAAAGGCTGCATGTTCCGTATCAGAGGTGCAAAGGTTGGATGGGGATAGCTCTGCCATGTACTCTATGGAAAGAATACAGTCTGTCACATTGAAATACGTTATGACATGCTAGTTTTGAATATTGTAAAACCCAGAAAGGATGTGACCTCGACTAAGGTCAACAGTTTACTCACATCCAGGCCTCGTTGGCGCAGTAGGCAGCGCGTCAGTCTCATAATCTGAAGGTCGTGAGTTCGAGCCTCACACTGGGCAGGATTTTACTAGGGCTGTCCCAATCTGAAACTCAGTGGCATAATGGGCACGATAGCAGCAAAAAAAAGTAGATCAGAAAGTAATGCTGGAGCATAAACTGTTCCAAGCTCTCTCAAGGCTGCATGTTCCGTATCAGAGGTGCAAAGGTTGGATGGGGATAGCTCTGCCATGTACTCTATGGAAAGAATACAGTCTGTCACATTGAAATACGTTTTGACATGCTAGTTTTTAATATTGTAAAACCCAGAAAGGATGTGACCTCGAGTAAGGTCAACAGTTTACTCACATCCAGGCCTCGTTGGCGCAGTAGGCAGCGCGTCAGTCTCATAATCTGAAGGTCGTGAGTTCGAGCCTCACACGGGACAGGATTTTACTAGGGCTGTCCCAATCTGAAACTCAGTGGCATAATGGGCACGATAGCAGCAAAAAAAAGTAGATCAGAAAGTAATGCTGGAGCATAAACTGTTCCAAGCTCTCTCAAGGCTGCATGTTCCGTATCAGAGGTGCAAAGGTTGGATGGGGATAGCTCTGCCATGTACTCTATGGAAAGAATACAGTCTGTCACATTGAAATACGTTTTGACATGCTAGTTTTGAATATTGTAAAACCCAGAAAGGATGTGACCTCGAGTAAGGTCAACAGTTTACTCACATCCAGGCCTCGTTGGCGCAGTAGGCAGCGCGTCAGTCTCATAATCTGAAGGTCGTGAGTTCGAGCCTCACACGGGACAGGATTTTACTAGGGCTGTCCCAATCTGAAACTCAGTGGCATAATGGGCACGATAGCAGCAAAAAAAAGTAGATCAGAAAGTAATGCTGGAGCATAAACTGTTCCAAGCTCTCTCAAGGCTGCATGTTCCGTATCAGAGGTGCAAAGGTTGGATGGGGATAGCTCTGCCATGTACTCTATGGAAAGAATACAGTCTGTCACATTGAAATACGTTTTGACATGCTAGTTTTGAATATTGTAAAACCCAGAAAGGATGTGACCTCGAGTAAGGTCAACAGTTTACTCACATCCAGGCCTCGTTGGCGCAGTAGGCAGCGCGTCAGTCTCATAATCTGAAGGTCGTGAGTTCGAGCCTCACACGGGGCAGGATTTTACTAGGGCTGTCCCAATCTGAAACTCAGTGGCATAATGGGCACGATAGCAGCAAAAAAAAAGTAGATCAGAAAGTAATGCTGGAGCATAAACTGTTCCAAGCTCTCTCAAGGCTGCATGTTCCGTATCAGAGGTGCAAAGGTTGGATGGGGATAGCTCTGCCATGTACTCTATGGAAAGAATACAGTCTGTCACATTGAAATACGTTTTGACATGCTAGTTTTGAATATTGTAAAACCCAGAAAGGATGTGACCTTGAGTAAGGTCAACAGTTTACTCACATCCAGGCCTCGTTGGCGCAGTAGGCAGCGCGTCAGTCTCATAATCTGAAGGTCGTGAGTTCGAGCCTCACACGGGGCAGGATTTTACTAGGGCTGTCCCAATCTGAAACTCAGTGGCATAATGGGCACGATGGCAGCAAAAAAAAGTAGATCAGAAAGTAATGCTGGAGCATGAACTGTTCCAAGCTCTAAAAGGCTGCATGTTCCGTATCAGAGGTGCAAAGGTTGGATGGGGATAGCTCTGCCATGTACTCTATGGAAAGAATACAGTCTGTCACATTGAAATACGTTATGACATGCTAGTTTTGAATATTGTAAAACCCAGAAAGGATGTGACCTCGACTAAGGTCAACAGTTTACTCACATCCAGGCCTCGTTGGCGCAGTAGGCAGCGCGTCAGTCTCATAATCTGAAGGTCGTGAGTTCGAGCCTCACACTGGGCAGGATTTTACTAGGGCTGTCCCAATCTGAAACTCAGTGGCATAATGGGCACGATAGCAGCAAAAAAAAGTAGATCAGAAAGTAATGCTGGAGCATAAACTGTTCCAAGCTCTCTCAAGGCTGCATGTTCCGTATCAGAGGTGCAAAGGTTGGATGGGGATAGCTCTGCCATGTACTCTATGGAAAGAATACAGTCTGTCACATTGAAATACGTTTTGACATGCTAGTTTTGAATATTGTAAAACCCAGAAAGGATGTGACCTCGAGTAAGGTCAACAGTTTACTCACATCCAGGCCTCGTTGGCGCAGTAGGCAGCGCGTCAGTCTCATAATCTGAAGGTCGTGAGTTCGAGCCTCACACGGGGCAGGATTTTACTAGGGCTGTCCCAATCTGAAACTCAGTGCCATAATGGGCACGATAGCAGCAAAAAAAAGTGGATCAGAAAGTAATGCTGGAGCATAAACTGTTCCAAGCTCTCTCAAGGCTGCATGTTCCGTATCAGAGGTGCAAAGGTTGGATGGGGATAGCTCTGCCATGTACTCTATGGAAAGAATACAGTCTGTCACATTGAAATACGTTTTGACATGCTAGTTTTGAATATTGTAAAACCCAGAAAGGATGTGACCTCGAGTAAGGTCAACAGTTTACTCACATCCAGGCCTCGTTGGCGCAGTAGGCAGCGCGTCAGTCTCATAATCTGAAGGTCGTGAGTTCGAGCCTCACACGGGGCAGGATTTTACTAGGGCTGTACCAATCTGAAACTCAGTGGCATAATGGGCACGATAGCAGCAAAAAAAAAGTAGATCAGAAAGTAATGCTGGAGCATAAACTGTTCCAAGCTCTCTCAAGGCTGCATGTTCCGTATCAGAGGTGCAAAGGTTGGATGGGGATAGCTCTGCCATGTACTCTATGGAAAGAATACAGTCTGTCACATTGAAATACGTTTTGACATGCTAGTTTTGAATATTGTAAAACCCAGAAAGGATGTGACCTTGAGTAAGGTCAACAGTTTACTCACATCCAGGCCTCGTTGGCGCTACCCGGCGAGCGCTCGCCTACCTCGCTTCCTCCTTTACTGGCCAACCGCGGGGCTCCTCGCGTCCAAATAAAAGGAGAGCGAGTTCAATTGTCGCCAATGGAAGATCTCCCCCGCGGTGATTTCTTTCCAATCGGAACGCCTCCCGTCGCACGTCCATGTGTCTGCCAATAAAATCGCCGGACTCCTTTTTCATTTCTCCTCCCCTGCCCTCCCTCCCCGATCAAAACACACCGTCCCTTGCGGGATTCCAACCAATCACGCGCCGTCTTTTCAGGTCGCTGTTCCGGTCTGGGGCCAGAGCGGATATGGAAACGCTACTTGCTTTAATGTGGGCTTACACATTACCGGATACAGTAGGCGGGCTCTAGACAGCATCTGAGCACAGATCAGCAAATAGAAACCACACGAGATGGCTATGATATGAACAGTGGTAGAGTGAAGTGAGCCACATTCTCTCAATGCAGCGTCCGACGTTAAAAACAAACAATTGTCACTTAGAGACCTTTGGATGAATGGACACTTGGACACTGGCTTTGTTATCCTAACACTCAAGGTAAGTTTCGTGACTTCTACAAATTACTATGGTAATGGTCTGGTCATCTGCATGAAATGCATTACCATACATATACAATAACATTCTTCATGTAGGCAATAGGCATGGTGATGGTGTCTGCTACTGTCTTTCATTTGATCCATGGCTGGCCAATACTATCTAGTAAATGCTTTATTTGTAAAGACATTTTAATATAGGCCTATCCTATGGATTACATAGCTAAGTTACTGTCCTGCTATTGCAATATTAGGCTATTATTATATGTATATATATTTTTAAGGTATTGTCAGTGTCATTGAAACATTAAGATAAGGAGTCATATAGTATGGTAATGAAAGTGAAAAGGAGAAAACTACATTTGGCTCATCAACAAAGCATAACAAACAAATTAGTGGTTTATAGATCTATGTGTTTCTCTTATACATTTAGTACAAAAGGACCCACATGTAAACAAGCCATTGTGCTTTCTTGGGTTTAAATCCTATTAGTAGACCTTGTATCTGATTCTGAACTGTACTGTGCTTTTCCTTTGTGAACTGCTAACAAAGTAACTATTCAATCAAAACCATTAAGACACTCAGAGTTAAGGGTCTGTGCAAATAAAACATTTGAGAACCAGTATATCAGTGTCATACATATTCTGACGAAAACCTGTATGGAGACTTGACATTCTGTAATTGGATCTTATGATCAAAATAAGAACATTATAATAGTGTGTAAATCTGTGCCACATACAAATGTCTGTGTACAGACATAGATGGCCCCTTCATGATGGCTGCTAAAAAAAGATAATGCCATGGTGGGATCTGATGTGTGATGGGCATACTGTATTATCACATAGGCAAACATAAACTGTCACCTGTGTGACACTGAATTTGTATTGATTATACATATTTCTCTCTATTTCTCCTTTGCTGTCTCCCAGACCTCAGCTGTTCTCTCTGCACCTCTTCACCAAAGGCGAAGCGCCTCCATGGCCAGATTCAACAAGCGGACAGTGCAGGCAAATTCATGCAGAAAGTGGCCAGTTCAGAACACAGGAAACTACAAGCCCACAACACATCAAAGTGTTGTCAGCTTGTAGATCGTCTATTTTCACCATGTTAGCAGATCTATAGGCCCACAAGATGCTGACGTGTTGTCAGCTTGTAGATCAGTTATTTTCACTATTTTAGATACTTTTTAAATAGTGATAAGAAATAAGTGATAAGTAACGTTTTGGACATACAGGGTTTCCACCCAAGAGTGATGATGTATTCATATATATTTGTTGTCACCATGTTTATGTTGTATGTGGGATTAATACCCTGTTGTATTTTAATCTTTTAGATTAAAATTATATTTACCTTTCATGCAGTTGCATTTTTTTACTTAATGAAATATGTTATGCTTTTACCTCAATGGTTGACTTTGTTGATCCCCATTGGAAATAAGTCCAGATGTCATAATATTGTTGATGTTTGTTTGTTGTAACTCATACAGAGTAAGAATTTAAAAGAAATGTCAGCAGCATTAGTTAGAATGAATGAAATACAAGGTACTTCTAAGTGAATTTGTTCCAAACCAAGATGAAATAAATACTGATCTGCATTTGCAGTGGATCTCTGAATAAGAGAAAATAATTATTATGTTATATAATTATATAAAATAATAATAATTATAAGGGTAACAATACATAAAATGTACAGTGAATAAATAAATGCATGTATACTGTGTACATCTATCACCAGTGAATATAAATAGATGTACAATACATCTATGAATGAAGTACAGTCTCACAAGGGTTATACTTAACAGGCATCTGTCAATATGTGCCAATGTACAGTAGGCCTACATGTTATATTGTAGTAATACAATAGTACAAATAGGTTAGATGATGGTGATAAAATTGATTTTGTGGTCCATTTAGAGATGGTTAAAACAATGAGGACGTTTCTTTCATTCATTGAGTTTTATTTTTGCATGGCGTAGGTGGGAATCGACCACCTGACCCGGCGTAGGTGGGAATCAAACCCACGACCTTCGGATCCTCACCAACCATACCTAAAATCGACAAAAGTCAAAATTTTCATGAATCTATCATATATACTCATAAACTACTTGGACAGATCACTGGGGAGATACACACGAAGACTGGCCTGTTGCATTTTTCATCCCTTCCACGCTCGTTTTCTCTTTCTTTCTCTCTTTCTCCTCTTTTTTCCTTCTTCCCCCTTCTCCCCCTCTCCCCTTCCATTTTTCCCCCCCTTCCCCCCCTAGGTAGGCAATTGTTCCCCAGCCCTGGCGCAGTAGGCAGCGCGTCAGTCTCATAATCTGAAGGTCGTGAGTTCGAGCCTCACACGGGGCAGGATTTTACTAGGGCTGTCCCAATCTGAAACTCAGTGGCATAATGGGCACGATGGCAGCAAAAAAAAGTAGATCAGAAAGTAATGCTGGAGCATGAACAGTTCCAAGCTCTAAAAGGCTGCATGTTCCGTATCAGAGGTGCAAAGGTTGGATGGGGATAGCTCTGCCATGTACTCTATGGAAAGAATACAGTCTGTCACATTGAAATACGTTATGACATGCTAGTTTTGAATATTGTAAAACCCAGAAAGGATGTGACCTCGACTAAGGTCAACAGTTTACTCACATCCAGGCCTCGTTGGCGCAGTAGGCAGCGCGTCAGTCTCATAATCTGAAGGTCGTGAGTTCGAGCCTCACACTGGGCAGGATTTTACTAGGGCTGTCCCAATCTGAAACTCAGTGGCATAATGGGCACGATAGCAGCAAAAAAAAGTAGATCAGAAAGTAATGCTGGAGCATAAACTGTTCCAAGCTCTCTCAAGGCTGCATGTTCCGTATCAGAGGTGCAAAGGTTGGATGGGGATAGCTCTGCCATGTACTCTATGGAAAGAATACAGTCTGTCACATTGAAATACGTTTTGACATGCTAGTTTTGAATATTGTAAAACCCAGAAAGGATGTAACCGCGACTAAGGTCAACAGTTTACTCACATCCAGGCCTCGTTGGCGCCTGCTGTGACTTCTCTGTCGAGGTTGGGCCGCCAATCGCGGTCCCCGTTTCCCGGCGCTGCGCTAGAAAACGGACCAGTCAAATCTCTCGCGCCTCTGCCAAAACGGCCAATCGCTGCAGCGCAATCCTGGCTTCTCTCCATCCCGACCAATGAAATCGTCCCCACGCAGGATTCCCCGCGGTCAAGCTCCCCCCACCTCCAGAATCAACTGACACTCACTCAGACAGCCATTCTTCCGCGTTCCTGGACGCAGAAGCCAGCCAAGGAATAAATACAAGATAACGTTTGATTTTGATAGATTTTTACCCTTTGTCAGCTTGTTCTTTTGTCATTCTATGGTCTAGTTACTGTGGTTTTTAACGTGACCCTATTTAGAAATCATTTGGCTGTTCATTGCAACGAGGAAATGTTATTTACAAGCCAATTCTCATTTGTTGTCATGGCCTGCTACAGTATGTGATGCACCGGACCTGCCAAACTACACAGACTGCGTGGGAATCATTTTAATATTCAATTTGATTGACTGATCATTAATGTTACAGGCTTACAGCCCGATCGCTTTGATTATGGACTGCTGCTGCTGCTGCATGTCGCGTATTGCATCTGAAACACTGTCTGGTTGAAACATCACCCCTGGAATTAATCATTCCTGCTGCTTATAAATGCTCCAGTTATTTTATTTGTGTAGTCTGTTTGAGAAGAAGCACAAACACTTTATTTATAGATTAATAACTCCACATGCCGGGTTTCCTTTATTGCGCGATTTGGGCTGGTGCACGATTAAATGATTAATTCATTAATTAATGCTTGTTTTTGCCTTCAATTTCATTACAAATAAATAGAACCAACCACTCATTCAGTTAATAATAATAGCCTACCTCGAATACCTATATACTGTAATTAGCAGAAGTGATAGTGTCAGTTCCTCCTTGTGTCAATTCTATTCAAAGAAATGATTAGCGAAGCATTGCCATTGATTGATTCATTCACTCTTTCAGTTTGATTAATTCATTGCACAGCAAATAAAGACCTGATTACAAACGTTTTCTATAACAAGTAATTGTAGAGGATAGTTATAATTTATATCATATCAATTATGGTTTTATATAAAGGCAAGCAAAGCCCAGAGCTTTGAGAATCA
This sequence comes from Nannobrachium achirus, assembly GCF_963921795.1. Classification (NCBI taxonomy): domain Eukaryota; kingdom Metazoa; phylum Chordata; class Actinopteri; order Myctophiformes; family Myctophidae; genus Nannobrachium; species Nannobrachium achirus. Next base: position 49,349,324 of record NC_137817.1, read on the forward strand.
ATGTCGGGGAATTTCCATTTGGAGCGCAACACTGCATGGAGAGCTGGTAGATGGCTATTTTCAAATGCCAACGTTTCAATATAGCCTATACAGATTTAATAGGGACACAATACAGTCATTGGTCATGCTCTGCTTTCAAAGGAATGAGGAGATTTTTTTTGTTTTGTTTAAATCGCTTCATAATGACCAACTTACTTGACCAAGGCATGATTGAATAGACGTGATGCGTAATGCGCGGCGCGCCACACACAAAAAAACAGAGTTACAAGATATCAACGCATTGCGTCATGGCGTGTCGACAGCTTATACATCTGTTATTTTGGACACATGGTCATGGAGAGATTTGGAGACGGCAGCGCATCAACCCGACATTTCGGTGACTCCAGAACGCAAGTAGATTGCGGTTAATAATACCTATAGAATAAGGCTACAAAACACTTCATAGACTATTTGATTTATTTCTGAGCTAGTAAGACACTTCATAGATGTTTCCTGAATCTAAAGAACAATCAATGACAACGGCTTTTAACAGAAATAATGTTTTTATTAGGCAACGCAACAAATGCAAATGATCACACGCATGGTTTAACCATATCCTATAAATAGCCAAACATTTCATTATGAAATGTAACAGTAAGAAAAATATAGGCTGACAGCCTACCAAGACAATAAAAAACTAGAGTAAAGGTGGGTTGGAGGTTAATGTTGATCGCCCGAGCTGCTTCAATTCCCAGACCCTATATGGTCATTTCTCAAACAATTAGGCTACTCTTAGTCAAATTTGTATTTATTCTGTGAACTTTCTATTTATTTTCTTGTATGACATGTGTTAGTATAGGACGGGACCTATCTCCTTTAGTCCCTTTCTATTTATGCTATCAATTAAACATCACGCCTGTGTAGTGTGGCTGTGGCGTCTGGCGCGCCATGGACATTGTCTTTATAAACTTTTGCAAGAAATATAACCCCGATTGCAATAACAGTGCTCAGTAGGCCTACATGCAGGCTATAGTGTTGTCTGTCAAAATATCTTTTATTTCAAGACTATAAAAAGCTTAGGCTATATGATTACCGCATATATTATAGGCCTAGCCTATATGATTATGTGCCTATTCATATGTTTTTCAAACAAGCAAACACATAGAAATTACATATAAAAAGAATAATAAGAAGTAGGCTAGGCCTAGTGAAAATAGCCAATCTACAAGCAGCTCACAGCAAGTCGAGACGGGTTGTCAGCTTGTAGATCTGCTGTTTTCACTAGTTTGGGTCCCGGCCAGGAAAACGTCTAATCAATTGATGTCGGATATAAATTGCGTCTGCTAACACGGTAACCGGACAATATTTAGGTGGTTGTCAGAAAGAAACGTTCATGCACGCACCGTGGCGCACGCACTGTAAGTCACCCAGATACATCTCTCGTTCTTTTGATTGAATACTTTAATAGCAGTTTGCATATAAGAATCACAGGGACAGGGCAGTATTACTTCATGTCACGTTCATGTTAATGTGTTATGGTTACGTTATGGTATAAAGGCTCCGTCTGGACTCGATCTTAATGTCCGGTGTGTGTGGTTTACTATGATTGGCGGAGCATATCATTTTCTGTCGCCGCGACCTCGACAAACACGCGATGGCCTTGGCGCAGTAGGCAGCGCGTCAGTCTCATAATCTGAAGGTCGTGAGTTCGAGCCTCACACGGGGCAGGATTTTACTAGGGCTGTCCCAATCTGAAACTCAGTGGCATAATGGGCACGATAGCAGCAAAAAAAAGTAGATCAGAAAGTAATGCTGGAGCATAAACTGTTCCAAGCTCTCTCAAGGCTGCATGTTCCGTATCAGAGGTGCAAAGGTTGGATGGGGATAGCTCTGCCATGTACTCTATGGAAAGAATACAGTCTGTCACATTGAAATACGTTTTGACATGCTAGTTTTGAATATTGTAAAACCCAGAAAGGATGTGACCTCGAGTAAGGTCAACAGTTTACTCACATCCAGGCCTCGTTGGCGCAGTAGGCAGCGCGTCAGTCTCATAATCTGAAGGTCGTGAGTTCGAGCCTCACACGGGGCAGGATTTTACTAGGGCTGTCCCAATCTGAAACTCAGTGGCATAATGGGCACGATGGCAGCAAAAAAAAGTAGATCAGAAAGTAATGCTGGAGCATGAACTGTTCCAAGCTCTAAAAGGCTGCATGTTCCGTATCAGAGGTGCAAAGGTTGGATGGGGATAGCTCTGCCATGTACTCTATGGAAAGAATACAGTCTGTCACATTGAAATACGTTATGACATGCTAGTTTTGAATATTGTAAAACCCAGAAAGGATGTGACCTCGACTAAGGTCAACAGTTTACTCACATCCAGGCCTCGTTGGCGCAGTAGGCAGCGCGTCAGTCTCATAATCTGAAGGTCGTGAGTTCGAGCCTCACACTGGGCAGGATTTTACTAGGGCTGTCCCAATCTGAAACTCAGTGGCATAATGGGCACGATAGCAGCAAAAAAAAGTAGATCAGAAAGTAATGCTGGAGCATAAACTGTTCCAAGCTCTCTCAAGGCTGCATGTTCCGTATCAGAGGTGCAAAGGTTGGATGGGGATAGCTCTGCCATGTACTCTATGGAAAGAATACAGTCTGTCACATTGAAATACGTTTTGACATGCTAGTTTTGAATATTGTAAAACCCAGAAAGGATGTGACCTCGACTAAGGTCAACAGTTTACTCACATCCAGGCCTCGTTGGCGCAGTAGGCAGCGCGTCAGTCTCATAATCTGAAGGTCGTGAGTTCGAGCCTCACACGGGGCAGGATTTTACTAGGGCTGTCCCAATCTGAAACTCAGTGGCATAATGGGCACGATGGCAGCAAAAAAAAGTAGATCAGAAAGTAATGCTGGAGCATAAACTGTTCCGAGCTCTCTCAAGGCTGCATGTTCCCTATCAGAGGTGCAAAGGTTGGATGGGGATAGCTCTGCCATGTACTCTATGGAAAGAATACAGTCTGTCACATTGAAATACGTTTTGACATGCTAGTTTTGAATATTGTAAAACCCAGAAAGGATGTGACCTCGACTAAGGTCAACAGTTTACTCACATCCAGGCCTCGTTGGCGCAGTAGGCAGCGCGTCAGTCTCATAATCTGAAGGTCGTGAGTTCGAGCCTCACACGGGGCAGGATTTTACTAGGGCTGTCCCAATCTGAAACTCAGTGGCATAATGGGCACGATAGCAGCAAAAAAAAGTAGATCAGAAAGTAATGCTGGAGCATAAACTGTTCCAAGCTCTCTCAAGGCTGCATGTTCCGTATCAGAGGTGCAAAGGTTGGATGGGGATAGCTCTGCCATGTACTCTATGGAAAGAATACAGTCTGTTACATTGAAATACGTTTTGACATGCTAGTTTTGAATATTGTAAAACCCAGAAAGGATGTGACCTCGACTAAGGTCAACAGTTTACTCACATCCAGGCCTCGTTGGCGCAGTAGGCAGCGCGTCAGTCTCATAATCTGAAGGTCGTGAGTTCGAGCCTCACACGGGGCAGGATTTTACTAGGGCTGTCCCAATCTGAAACTCAGTGGCATAATGGGCACGATGGCAGCAAAAAAAAGTAGATCAGAAAGTAATGCTGGAGCATAAACTGTTCCGAGCTCTCTCAAGGCTGCATGTTCCCTATCAGAGGTGCAAAGGTTGGATGGGGATAGCTCTGCCATGTACTCTATGGAAAGAATACAGTCTGTCACATTGAAATACGTTTTGACATGCTAGTTTTGAATATTGTAAAACCCAGAAAGGATGTGACCTCGACTAAGGTCAACAGTTTACTCACATCCAGGCCTCGTTGGCGCAGTAGGCAGCGCGTCAGTCTCATAATCTGAAGGTCGTGAGTTCGAGCCTCACACGGGGCAGGATTTTACTAGGGCTGTCCCAATCTGAAACTCAGTGGCATAATGGGCACGATGGCAGCAAAAAAAAGTAGATCAGAAAGTAATGCTGGAGCATGAACTGTTCCAAGCTCTAAAAGGCTGCATGTTCCGTATCAGAGGTGCAAAGGTTTGATGGGGATAGCTCTGCCATGTACTCTATGGAAAGAATACAGTCTGTCACATTGAAATACGTTATGACATGCTAGTTTTGAATATTGTAAAACCCAGAAAGGATGTGACCTCGACTAAGGTCAACAGTTTACTCACATCCAGGCCTCGTTGGCGCAGTAGGCAGCGCGTCAGTCTCATAATCTGAAGGTCGTGAGTTCGAGCCTCACACTGGGCAGGATTTTACTAGGGCTGTCCCAATCTGAAACTCAGTGGCATAATGGGCACGATAGCAGCAAAAAAAAGTAGATCAGAAAGTAATGCTGGAGCATAAACTGTTCCAAGCTCTCTCAAGGCTGCATGTTCCGTATCAGAGGTGCAAAGGTTGGATGGGGATAGCTCTGCCATGTACTCTATGGAAAGAATACAGTCTGTCACATTGAAATACGTTTTGACATGCTAGTTTTGAATATTGTAAAACCCAGAAAGGATGTAACCTCGACTAAGGTCAACAGTTTACTCACATCCAGGCCTCGTTGGCGCAGTAGGCAGCGCGTCAGTCTCATAATCTGAAGGTCGTGAGTTCGAGCCTCACACGGGGCAGGATTTTACTAGGGCTGTCCCAATCTGAAACTCAGTGGCATAATGGGCACGATAGCAGCAAAAAAAAGTAGATCAGAAAGTAATGCTGGAGCATAAACTGTTCCAAGCTCTCTCAAGGCTGCATGTTCCGTATCAGAGGTGCAAAGGTTGGATGGGGATAGCTCTGCCATGTACTCTATGGAAAGAATACAGTCTGTCACATTGAAATACGTTTTGACATGCTAGTTTTGAATATTGTAAAACCCAGAAAGGATGTGACCTCGACTAAGGTCAACAGTTTACTCACATCCAGGCCTCGTTGGCGCAGTAGGCAGCGCGTCAGTCTCATAATCTGAAGGTCGTGAGTTCGAGCCTCACACGGGGCAGGATTTTACTAGGGCTGTCCCAATCTGAAACTCAGTGGCATAATGGGCATGATGGCAGCAAAAAAAAGTAGATCAGAAAGTAATGCTGGAGCATGAACTGTTCCAAGCTCTAAAAGGCTGCATGTTCCGTATCAGAGGTGCAAAGGTTGGATGGGGATAGCTCTGCCATGTACTCTATGGAAAGAATACAGTCTGTCACATTGAAATACGTTATGACATGCTAGTTTTGAATATTGTAAAACCCAGAAAGGATGTGACCTCGACTAAGGTCAACAGTTTACTCACATCCAGGCCTCGTTGGCGCAGTAGGCAGCGCGTCAGTCTCATAATCTGAAGGTCGTGAGTTCGAGCCTCACACGGGGCAGGATTTTACTAGGGCTGTCCCAATCTGAAACTCAGTGGCATAATGGGCACGATAGCAGCAAAAAAAAGTAGATCAGAAAGTAATGCTGGAGCATAAACTGTTCCAAGCTCTCTCAAGGCTGCATGTTCCGTATCAGAGGTGCAAAGGTTGGATGGGGATAGCTCTGCCATGTACTCTATGGAAAGAATACAGTCTGTTACATTGAAATACGTTTTGACATGCTAGTTTTGAATATTGTAAAACCCAGAAAGGATGTGACCTCGACTAAGGTCAACAGTTTACTCACATCCAGGCCTCGTTGGCGCAGTAGGCAGCGCGTCAGTCTCATAATCTGAAGGTCGTGAGTTCGAGCCTCACACGGGGCAGGATTTTACTAGGGCTGTCCCAATCTGAAACTCAGTGGCATAATGGGCACGATGGCAGCAAAAAAAAGTAGATCAGAAAGTAATGCTGGAGCATAAACTGTTCCGAGCTCTCTCAAGGCTGCATGTTCCCTATCAGAGGTGCAAAGGTTGGATGGGGATAGCTCTGCCATGTACTCTATGGAAAGAATACAGTCTGTCACATTGAAATACGTTTTGACATGCTAGTTTTGAATATTGTAAAACCCAGAAAGGATGTGACCTCGACTAAGGTCAACAGTTTACTCACATCCAGGCCTCGTTGGCGCAGTAGGCAGCGCGTCAGTCTCATAATCTGAAGGTCGTGAGTTCGAGCCTCACACGGGGCAGGATTTTACTAGGGCTGTCCCAATCTGAAACTCAGTGGCATAATGGGCACGATGGCAGCAAAAAAAAGTAGATCAGAAAGTAATGCTGGAGCATGAACTGTTCCAAGCTCTAAAAGGCTGCATGTTCCGTATCAGAGGTGCAAAGGTTTGATGGGGATAGCTCTGCCATGTACTCTATGGAAAGAATACAGTCTGTCACATTGAAATACGTTATGACATGCTAGTTTTGAATATTGTAAAACCCAGAAAGGATGTGACCTCGACTAAGGTCAACAGTTTACTCACATCCAGGCCTCGTTGGCGCAGTAGGCAGCGCGTCAGTCTCATAATCTGAAGGTCGTGAGTTCGAGCCTCACACTGGGCAGGATTTTACTAGGGCTGTCCCAATCTGAAACTCAGTGGCATAATGGGCACGATAGCAGCAAAAAAAAGTAGATCAGAAAGTAATGCTGGAGCATAAACTGTTCCAAGCTCTCTCAAGGCTGCATGTTCCGTATCAGAGGTGCAAAGGTTGGATGGGGATAGCTCTGCCATGTACTCTATGGAAAGAATACAGTCTGTCACATTGAAATACGTTTTGACATGCTAGTTTTGAATATTGTAAAACCCAGAAAGGATGTAACCTCGACTAAGGTCAACAGTTTACTCACATCCAGGCCTCGTTGGCGCAGTAGGCAGCGCGTCAGTCTCATAATCTGAAGGTCGTGAGTTCGAGCCTCACACGGGGCAGGATTTTACTAGGGCTGTCCCAATCTGAAACTCAGTGGCATAATGGGCACGATAGCAGCAAAAAAAAGTAGATCAGAAAGTAATGCTGGAGCATAAACTGTTCCAAGCTCTCTCAAGGCTGCATGTTCCGTATCAGAGGTGCAAAGGTTGGATGGGGATAGCTCTGCCATGTACTCTATGGAAAGAATACAGTCTGTCACATTGAAATACGTTTTGACATGCTAGTTTTGAATATTGTAAAACCCAGAAAGGATGTGACCTCGACTAAGGTCAACAGTTTACTCACATCCAGGCCTCGTTGGCGCAGTAGGCAGCGCGTCAGTCTCATAATCTGAAGGTCGTGAGTTCGAGCCTCACACGGGGCAGGATTTTACTAGGGCTGTCCCAATCTGAAACTCAGTGGCATAATGGGCATGATGGCAGCAAAAAAAAGTAGATCAGAAAGTAATGCTGGAGCATGAACTGTTCCAAGCTCTAAAAGGCTGCATGTTCCGTATCAGAGGTGCAAAGGTTGGATGGGGATAGCTCTGCCATGTACTCTATGGAAAGAATACAGTCTGTCACATTGAAATACGTTATGACATGCTAGTTTTGAATATTGTAAAACCCAGAAAGGATGTGACCTCGACTAAGGTCAACAGTTTACTCACATCCAGGCCTCGTTGGCGCAGTAGGCAGCGCGTCAGTCTCATAATCTGAAGGTCGTGAGTTCGAGCCTCACACTGGGCAGGATTTTACTAGGGCTGTCCCAATCTGAAACTCAGTGGCATAATGGGCACGATAGCAGCAAAAAAAAGTAGATCAGAAAGTAATGCTGGAGCATAAACTGTTCCAAGCTCTCTCAAGGCTGCATGTTCCGTATCAGAGGTGCAAAGGTTGGATGGGGATAGCTCTGCCATGTACTCTATGGAAAGAATACAGTCTGTCACATTGAAATACGTTTTGACATGCTAGTTTTGAATATTGTAAAACCCAGAAAGGATGTGACCTCGACTAAGGTCAACAGTTTACTCACATCCAGGCCTCGTTGGCGCAGTAGGCAGCGCGTCAGTCTCATAATCTGAAGGTCGTGAGTTCGAGCCTCACACGGGGCAGGATTTTACTAGGGCTGTCCCAATCTGAAACTCAGTGGCATAATGGGCACGATAGCAGCAAAAAAAAGTAGATCAGAAAGTAATGCTGGAGCATAAACTGTTCCAAGCTCTCTCAAGGCTGCATGTTCCGTATCAGAGGTGCAAAGGTTGGATGGGGATAGCTCTGCCATGTACTCTATGGAAAGAATACAGTCTGTCACATTGAAATACGTTTTGACATGCTAGTTTTGAATATTGTAAAACCCAGAAAGGATGTGACCTCGACTAAGGTCAACAGTTTACTCACATCCAGGCCTCGTTGGCGCAGTAGGCAGCGCGTCAGTCTCATAATCTGAAGGTCGTGAGTTCGAGCCTCACACGGGGCAGGATTTTACTAGGGCTGTCCCAATCTGAAACTCAGTGGCATAATGGGCACGATGGCAGCAAAAAAAAGTAGATCAGAAAGTAATGCTGGAGCATGAACTGTTCCAAGCTCTAAAAGGCTGCATGTTCCGTATCAGAGGTGCAAAGGTTTGATGGGGATAGCTCTGCCATGTACTCTATGGAAAGAATACAGTCTGTCACATTGAAATACGTTATGACATGCTAGTTTTGAATATTGTAAAACCCAGAAAGGATGTGACCTCGACTAAGGTCAACAGTTTACTCACATCCAGGCCTCGTTGGCGCAGTAGGCAGCGCGTCAGTCTCATAATCTGAAGGTCGTGAGTTCGAGCCTCACACGGGGCAGGATTTTACTAGGGCTGTCCCAATCTGAAACTCAGTGGCATAATGGGCACGATAGCAGCAAAAAAAAGTAGATCAGAAAGTAATGCTGGAGCATAAACTGTTCCAAGCTCTCTCAAGGCTGCATGTTCCGTATCAGAGGTGCAAAGGTTGGATGGGGATAGCTCTGCCATGTACTCTATGGAAAGAATACAGTCTGTCACATTGAAATACGTTTTGACATGCTAGTTTTGAATATTGTAAAACCCAGAAAGGATGTGACCTCGACTAAGGTCAACAGTTTACTCACATCCAGGCCTCGTTGGCGCAGTAGGCAGCGCGTCAGTCTCATAATCTGAAGGTTGTGAGTTCGAGCCTCACACGGGGCAGGATTTTACTAGGGCTGTCCCAATCTGAAACTCAGTGGCATAATGGGCACGATGGCAGCAAAAAAAAGTAGATCAGAAAGTAATGCTGGAGCATGAACTGTTCCAAGCTCTAAAAGGCTGCATGTTCCGTATCAGAGGTGCAAAGGTTTGATGGGGATAGCTCTGCCATGTACTCTATGGAAAGAATACAGTCTGTCACATTGAAATACGTTATGACATGCTAGTTTTGAATATTGTAAAACCCAGAAAGGATGTGACCTCGACTAAGGTCAACAGTTTACTCACATCCAGGCCTCGTTGGCGCAGTAGGCAGCGCGTCAGTCTCATAATCTGAAGGTCGTGAGTTCGAGCCTCACACTGGGCAGGATTTTACTAGGGCTGTCCCAATCTGAAACTCAGTGGCATAATGGGCACGATAGCAGCAAAAAAAAGTAGATCAGAAAGTAATGCTGGAGCATAAACTGTTCCAAGCTCTCTCAAGGCTGCATGTTCCGTATCAGAGGTGCAAAGGTTGGATGGGGATAGCTCTGCCATGTACTCTATGGAAAGAATACAGTCTGTCACATTGAAATACGTTTTGACATGCTAGTTTTGAATATTGTAAAACCCAGAAAGGATGTAACCTCGACTAAGGTCAACAGTTTACTCACATCCAGGCCTCGTTGGCGCAGTAGGCAGCGCGTCAGTCTCATAATCTGAAGGTCGTGAGTTCGAGCCTCACACGGGGCAGGATTTTACTAGGGCTGTCCCAATCTGAAACTCAGTGGCATAATGGGCACGATAGCAGCAAAAAAAAGGAGATCAGAAAGTAATGCTGGAGCATAAACTGTTCCAAGTGTTACCGGCCTCAGACCTAGGGGTTATCTGGGACGGTACAAGCGATGCACAGGCAAGATGCACTGTGGATCTGTAAATGACGAGGAACAGACGCAGTATTAACGTGTTGCTTTGCACGGCCAGCAGCGTTTTATTACTCACTCAATAGTATCAAAAATAATCAATAATCATTTCAAAATCTCAATAATATCACCATAATCACAATATCATCATAACATCTCAGCATCAGTTCAATATCACAATATCTTCTCAATATCACAATATACTGTACTGCAATATCACCATAATATGTCATTTCAGGTTTCCCATATATCAAAATACAGTGTAACAGTCCAACAGACTCTTTTAGCTCACATTTGGTCAGAAAACACAATACTTGCAAAAAAAGTAGTGCTCCTTTAAGTTTACCATAATACTGTACTTGCAATAAACAATAACCCAAATCTTATACAGATTCTCTTCATAAAACGAAAATAAAGTGCAAAACCATAAACCTGGTGTATGTATGTGTGAGTGAGTGCATGTGTGTGTGTGTGCATGTGTGCGTGCGTGCACGTGGGTGAGAGAGTGAACATGTGTGGGTGTGTGTGTGCATGTGTGTGTGAATCCTTTCTCCCATAAACAAACTTAATACTGAAGTTACAGTCACCAGCTTCCATAAACAAAACAATAATACAGTTCCCAAATCTATACTCTTTCATTACATTCATATCATTAGCTCAAATTCACAGTGTAAACAAATAGAACACGACGTTCTTATCGACACATGCGCACGTGCACGTGACCCACGTATGCTCTCTGTGTAGCAGAGTGGAGAACTCTATCTGGCAGCAGCCATTATCAAACAAATCACAAAACAATAAAACTACTGGTCCAAACTCACTTTGTGTACACTCAAAACGTCACCAAACATGTCACTGACAGTTCACAGTAGTTTTAAACATCTTTAGGAATGTTTATAAAGGTTAAATTAATACCTGTAAATGACGAGGAACAGACGCAGTATTAACGTGTTGCTTTGCACGGCCAGCAGCGTTTTATTACTGACTGCGCATGCGTGGGGCCGAGACTATACTGTTTCCTCAGGTCATTCACAGCAGCGCGGGAGCGCCATCTACTGACTGGGAAGTCTAATAAGATGGGAAATCCCATAGTAAAGTGTCAGATAATGTTGAGAATAGTTCAGATAACTTAAAAAATGGGGGGTGACTGTTTTAATGAAAACTATGAATAGAGGCATTTTCTGAACCCTCTACACTCTCCCCTGCTTTAAGAGATGTCTCCTGACATCTAGAACTAAACCCAACAAGCAGTCTAGTCAGGTAATAGTCTAGGAAAAGTCATCAGTCTGGTCTGTGTAGTGTCTGTTAAGTTATGTCGGGGTCAAGGGTTAGTCAGTGTTGATCAAGTCAGTATCTGTCAAATCCAAAGTGCAAGTCTACTGTCCTATATCTAATAAGTCCATACAGTCGGGGTAGGATAGTAGCAGGTTTCGGGTAGGACTTGGTATGGGGTCATGGGGTAAGGCACACACGTGAACATGGCGTTTGCTCCAGGTCTCCAGGGCTGGTATGATGGCTGACCGAAATGTTCATAAGTGAATCTTTCTCTGGGTCTCACAGTCCTGGTGGACCTCCTTGCAGGTAGTCCGTCTCCATCTTGTGGCTCTGCGTCAGGTTCAACCATCTCCTCTGGCACTCCTGGGCCTGTTTCACCCTCATCATCATCCCTTACAGGTTGCTCCTGAACATTCTCAGCTGGCAGTCTATCAGCTGGTCTTGGTGCTTGTGCTGCTGCTGGTATGACAACAGGAACAGCTTCCTCTTGCTGAGGCTCGTCACCCGGTTCTGGGGCTTGTCTTAGAGGTTGGAATTCTTGTGCTACAGCTCTGAGAGTACTGTGTGGTTCAGGTTGAGGCTCCTGATGCCTGACTGTCCTCCTTGTATACACAGGTAACCGTCTGAGACTGTACGAATATTCCTCCTCTTCAGCTGAATCACCAGAATCCTGCTCAGCTGCTTCTCTGCTGTCAGCCTGTCTTTCTCTCTGTTTCTTCTGTTTCTTTTGTGCATGACAGAACTGTTCATCTTGTTCGAATGGCAAGTCATTTACAGAGAGTAAGAGGTTACGGTGCAGCACACGGATAGTTCGGTCTCCCTTTTCAGTTTGAACTTTGTACACTGGCCCGTCTCCAATCCTTTCAATGACTCTGTGAACTTTCTCCTCCCAGTAAGCACGGAGTTTGCCAGGACCACCTCTCTCGGACAGGTTCCTGACAAGCACGCGATCTCCTGGCTCAAGTGCAATGCCTTTAACACCACGGTCGTAGTATTTCTTCCCTTTTGCTGAGCACTTTTGGCTATTCTCTGAGGCGATCCTGTAAGCCTCTTGCATCCGAGAAGCCCACTTTTGTGCAAATTCCTGTCGACTCGACACCTCTTCATCAGTTTTCAGGCCAAAGACTAAGTCAATGGGCAAACGTGGGGCTCTACCATAGAGGAGAAAGAATGGCGAATAGCCCGTTGCTTCGTGTCTCGTACAATTGTACGCGTGGACTATTTGGGGCAAATGGTCTTTCCACTCAGCTTTTCTTTCCTCTTGGAGAGTGCGGAGCATTTGTAACAGGGTTCGATTCAGGCGTTCCACCGGGTTCCCCTGGGGGTGGTACGGGGTAGTTCGAGAATGGGAGATGCCAGACAGCTGCTGGAGTCGCTGGAATAGATTATTCTCAAATTCCCGCCCCTGGTCATGGTGTAATTTCTGAGGGTAGGAGAAACGGGGAATAAAATCATTGAAGATTTTCTCAGCTGCGGTTTTGCCTGACTTATTCTTAGTTGGGTAGGCTTGTGCGAAGCGTGTAAAGTGATCTACCAAGACTAAGATATACTCAAAACCTCCTTTACTTGGCTCGAGGTGGAGATAATCAATAGAAATAAGCTCAAATGGGGCACTGGTTGTGATTGAACCCATGGGTGCTTTTTCTGGGATGGTGGGTCTTTTCTGCTTGATACAAGAGCACTGGCGAATGACATAGTCTTCTATTTCACGCTGCATGAAAGGCCAATAGAACCTCTGCCTTGCCAAGTGGATTACTTTGTCAGCTCCGACATGACCCATGTCATCATGCAGGTGTTTGAGCACAGTTGACTTCAGCTTACTGGGGAGAACGAGCTGTTTCCATTTTCCTGCCTGTCTGTACAGAATTCCTTTGTCCAGTTTGAGTCTGTTCCATTCATGTACTAGTCTCCTTGTTTCTTGTCCCATTTGTCTTTTGTCTTTGTCATTGGGGTTCCATCCCCTCCTCTTCAATGTCATCACCTCATTGATTGATGCGTCCTCCTTTTGAGCAGCTCTGATGTCCTCTGTGGTGATGGTGGGGACTGTTACAGGGGGATCATCGTCACCACCAGAGGTGAGTTGTAGTGCAGCCATCCATGGCACATCCTTCTCAGCCACAGCTTTGTTCCCCTGCCATATGGTGGAAACTACATCTGGGGGCAGAGTTTCAGTGTACTCCCCTACGTGACCCTGCAGCTGTACTGGGTAACGGGACAGTGTGTCGGCGTCAGCATTCGCCTTTCCTGGCCTGTATTTTATCGTGAAGTGGAAATCCGCCAGCTCACCCACCCAGCGATGTCCGACGGCGTTGAGTTTGGCTGTGCTTAAAACATAAGTAAGGGGGTTATTGTCTGTGTACACAGTGAATGTGGGTGCATAGTAGAGATAATCCCTGAATTTATCGCAGATTGCCCACTTCAATGCCAGAAACTCGAGCTTGCCAGAATGGAGATGGTAATTCTTTTCGGCGGGCGTGAGTGTTCTGGATCCATAAGCTATGACGCGGAGTTTACCTCCCTGCTGTTGATAGAGCACAGCCCCCAGACCTTCGTTGGATGCGTCAGTATTTAACACAAAGGGCAAATTAAAGTCTGGGTAGGCTAAAATGGGTGGATTGGTCAGCACGTCTACAAGGCGAGAGACAACAGCACTGTGTTCGGGGGTCCACTGGACAGGTGTACTAGAGGGGAGCTGGCCAGACTTTGTGACTTTTCGTTTGGCTGCAGCGTTGTTATCTTTAACTGCTCCTTGGTTGGGCAGACTGGGACCCTCTGCAAGCTTAAACAGGGGTCGTGCAATCCTTGAGAAGTCCTGTATAAAGGATCTATAATAGCCTAAGAAGCCTAATAGACCTCTGACTTCCCCCACATTCTTTGGCTCTCTCTCCTTTAGCAGCAACACCGCTTCCAGGTCTTTGGGGTCTATCTGGACACCTTCACTTGTCACTAGGCGCCCTATGTACCTCACTTGCCGTCTGAACAGCTCACATTTCTTTGCTCGTAACTTGATGCCATGCTCCCGCAGGCGACGGAGCACCCGCCTCACGTCCTCCACGTGGTCATGGAATGATTTTGAAAAGCAGAGCACGTCATCTAGATAAGGAGAGCAGCATTCGTCCCTCATGCCATCAAAGACACCCTCCATACATCTTTGAAAGGCCGCTGGTGCGTTGGTAAGGCCAAAGGGGAGGCGGAGCCATTCATACAAACCCCAAGGGGTACTAAATGCGGTCAGGTGCCTGGAACTCTCATCGACAAAGCCCTGATGGTAAGCAGAGCCCTGGTCGAGTATTGAGAACCAGGAGTAGCCCCCCAGGTTATCTAGCAGGTCTTGAATGCGTGGGAGCGGATGACGGTCTGGGACAGTTTTGCGGTTTAGCTCCCTAAAATCAACGCATAGACGCAAGCTCTTATCTTTTTTTCTGACACAGACCACGGGAGATGAGTACGGTGACGTGGACTTTCTGATCCAGCCATGGTCAAGCAGGTTCTGTACATACTCTTTTACCTCTCGGTACAGGGGTTTTGGGATGGCATTGTAGCGTTTTTGGACTGGTGTCTCATCATTTAGCTGAATTTTGAGTTGCAGGTTTGGGATGCAACCTATGTCAGCATCATCTCTGGCAAAGACATCTGACTCCTCGTATAACATGTCTCGGGCTATACTTTGTTCATCCTCTTCGAGGTGTGACAGTTCGACAGGTGGATGCCATTTTTCTCTAGTCAGAGCGGAGCAGGTTTGAACAGTGGGACGGTTGAGGGGCTTTGGAGTGTTGGGGGAATGGTTAAGGGGTTTGGCCTCAGTGATTTCTTCGAGTGTGCCCAATATGGTTCTCTGGGACAGGTAAATGTCATGTTTAGTGAAGTTCTGAATAGGGATTTTGGCCATTTTTGATGAGCCAGTGGGGACATCTACTAAAGTGGGAAAGGGGTCTAAACCCTCAGGACAGTTGTTCTCTGGGCTGGGCTCAAATAGTATTGTTCCACCCCGAGGCCATGCTCTGACTCTGCACTTCACCTCACAGATTTGACCAGCGGGGATAGTCAGTCCTTTCTTTCCAACTCGCACAGTGTACGGGGGAGGTGTTTCATCAGGGGTCAATATCTGGAGGACAGAAATCAGGGTTTCCACTGTGTTTTCACTGACACTCATGGCTTCCTTCAGTATGGCAGTCATATCCACCTGTTCTTTGTTCTCTTTGATCATTTCTGCAATGACGTTGCTACCTAAAATGGGACAGTAGGGCTGGGTTCGGTAACCGCCGTACCGCCGTATCGCGGTATACCGTGGCCTACCGCGGTGTCAGGGTCCTTACCGCGGTCAAAAAAGACAAAAAAATAGGCTATTTTTATTGAGAACGAGCGAGTTTTAAAACGGGGGAGAAGCGAGGACCGCATGCGCTCCATGCCGCTCTGCTCTGGGCCGTGTACCACACGTTGGAAGCCGCCCACATACGTCACTCACACACACACAGTGCACGCAGGGCAGTAGAGTACGGAGCACAACTCTATGACGGAGCAGCAATGCAGCATATACTTTCTCTGTAATCCACTCGACACAAGGATGTTAATACATACCTTGTGTTGTGGCATATCTTTTTTTATTCATACGGATTACTGGCGGAGCGCGGGCCGCGTGGACAAAACCGAAAATGAAACTATTTTACTTTCTCCAGCTCCACCGCGTCGCACGTTGTGCTCCGTCCAGCGGCGCGTCGGCGATTTTATAACCTTTTCTGTCAAGTCTTGTAACTAAAACCTGTATATAGCAGCACTCAATCACTGTGATTTGAGAGTTGAGACGTGACGTGAGTTTACAGAATCACTGTACACATCTGACTACCCTTCCTCTTCTGGTTTGTTCACATAGCTGTTTGTGTCTGAAAAGCCCAAGTAGCTAGCCTACGTTACTATGGTAACCCGACAGTGCAGATCTAAAAGCTCAGAACGCATCGCGGATGCGATGTGGTGTGAGCTTGTAGATCTGCTCCTTTGAAAGCCAGACCCGCTGTGCTGTACGGAGAAGTATATCTCGGGCAGTCAGGCTGTGTCGCCTCTCCACTGTGGAGAGGCGACTTTTGGGAAGATGATTGCAATATTTTGGCTTATCGCCGAACCTTAATTAATAGATACGGGGGTGCGGTAATTACCGCAGTACCGGCGGTAAATGGGAAGACGGTAATCGCGGTAACAAAATGTCCATACCGCCCCAGGCCTATGGGACAGTTAACACAACTCTGACTGATCAATATGGGCACTTGAATGTCAGCATGTCCATGGTTCTCACTGCGTATCTGTAAGTCAACATAAGCCCATCCATCAAAGGGAACCGCCGAGCCATTTGCTGCAGATATTTCAAGGGGTTGATCTGGGAATAGGGATGAGAGTGGCTGAATTTGGACACTGGGCAACGCTTCTTCTACCCACGCCTTCCCCACCATGGTGACCTGTGCCCCTGAGTCAAGCAGCATTTCTAGGGGGACCCCATTGATTGCACATGAGACCATACATCGTTTGCCAATTAGCTGTGCTACACGTTTTCTGGGTGTTGGTTGGCACTGACTAGTTGGTTTTACAGGGTTTACTGCTTCAAGTGAGTTAACCTGGACTGGAGGCTTGTTACTGGCATCGGTCACTGGCAGCCTCATTCCAGTGACCTCCTCTCGTTTCCCGATGCCTTTCTTTTCAGACAGCCAACTGCTCTATGTCCTTCCTGGCCACAAGCGAAACAGTGAGGGCAGCTCCTTATGTTTTTTTCCACACAATCATGACATCTACCCCTGTTCTCTGTCGAAGTCTGGGGTCGAGTGGAAGGTTGGGTGGGGGGTGGACAAGGGCTTACAGAAGTCACAGGTTCTAGGGGCTTGACAACCTGGGCAAAGTGTTTGGTCAGTGAGGTCACTTGTGCAGTCAGCTCTAGAATAGCAGCACGGTTAGCCTGTAACTCAGAGTCAACTTTGGTCTGTCTAGTCTGGTCAGCCTGTTCAGTCTGAGCTTTAGTCTGGTCGGTCTGGTCAGTCTGAGCTGCATTCACAGTCACTGTTCGGGCTTTAGTCACTGTACCAAGGCGTCTCAACCTGTCTGTCTCCTCACTAGTGGACTTGGCGATCTGTTCTAGGAGAAGATCATCATTAACCTGCAAGTCTGTGAGAAAAGGTTTGAGATCACATCTGACATGGTTATTCTTTTCATTCAACCCTTGGTAAAGTGTGTGAAGGAATGTACCTTGAACCAGTTTTCTGTCATAACAAAAGTCTGCACCTGGCTGTTGTGACTCAAAAATAACCCTCTGTTTCAGACCCATAATTCTGTACAAGAATTGCTGTGGACTCTCTTTATCTTGCTGTCTAGCAGTACTAAGCTCCTGAAAGAGCTCAGTGCTGTTTTTATCCCTAATATGAGAGCGGAGAAACCTTTTTAACTCACTCATAGTAAGGTCATCTTTGTTGGTTAGCATTTCTCTGAATGTACCAGGTTTAGTTATCTTAAGTACAGTGCGAATAACCTCAGACTCACTAAACCCTTCTTGTAAACCTTCATCCATCTGTTTACAAAGACTACTGTAAGACATATCAGACCCTGTGTCAGAAATCTGACCACCATACATCTTAAATTCTCTGCGTGGAAACAGAGCAGCTACATCAGCAATTTTCACCACCTGCTCACCAATACCGGATGACAGACTGGCACGGCCTGCCCTGTTGATGTTGGGTCTGGCTGGCGATGTAGTGGCGAGGTTACTGGGTGTTGTTGCATCATTGTCTCTGTCCGTGGTCGGTTGAGGTGTGGGAATGTCTCCTCCCTTGGGTGGGGACAGTAGGTGACTGTCCATGGGTGCTGTCATTGAGCTGGTCCGATGACGAGTCGCGGTGTCTTCCATCTGGAGGGGTGCAGCCTCGACCACTCCTCCCACGTCAGCAACTCCACGGTCAGCTCCTTTCACAGCTTCTCCTACATCCGGGGCTTGTAACAGCTGATCAAGCATGTCGTTGAGGTGAAGGAGTTGAGACATGCCTTCATCATCCATCGCTTTCAGCTTCTCACTTCTCAGATAATCGATAACAAGGTCAACCAGTTCTGGTTCACTCAGGGCTGCAAAGTCTTCGGTGTCTAACTCTGAGCCTTGATCCATCGCACTGGCGACAGTCTGTAGTTGGCTGGTACTCAAAGAAAACAGTTTCTTCTGGATCTTGTGGATCAGCGTCCTTCGTGGGGTTGTGGTAGCCATCTTTAGCACCGGTGGCCTCTACTCTCTGGATGACGCACAGCACTGCAGCCTTCCCTGAAGTTTTTGGCACAGGTTCTCTCCGTGGCGGTTCACTCTCCCAGCTAGGTGGCGCTGTATCCCGGACGAGCCCCCAATTGTTACCGGCCTCAGACCTAGGGGTTATCTGGGACGGTACAAGCGATGCACAGGCAAGATGCACTGTGGATCTGTAAATGACGAGGAACAGACGCAGTATTAACGTGTTGCTTTGCACGGCCAGCAGCGTTTTATTACTCACTCAATAGTATCAAAAATAATCAATAATCATTTCAAAATCTCAATAATATCACCATAATCACAATATCATCATAACATCTCAGCATCAGTTCAATATCACAATATCTTCTCAATATCACAATATACTGTACTGCAATATCACCATAATATGTCATTTCAGGTTTCCCATATATCAAAATACAGTGTAACAGTCCAACAGACTCTTTTAGCTCACATTTGGTCAGAAAACACAATACTTGCAAAAAAAGTAGTGCTCCTTTAAGTTTACCATAATACTGTACTTGCAATAAACAATAACCCAAATCTTATACAGATTCTCTTCATAAAACGAAAATAAAGTGCAAAACCATAAACCTGGTGTATGTATGTGTGAGTGAGTGCATGTGTGTGTGTGTGCATGTGTGCGTGCGTGCACGTGGGTGAGAGAGTGAACATGTGTGGGTGTGTGTGTGCATGTGTGTGTGAATCCTTTCTCCCATAAACAAACTTAATACTGAAGTTACAGTCACCAGCTTCCATAAACAAAACAATAATACAGTTCCCAAATCTATACTCTTTCATTACATTCATATCATTAGCTCAAATTCACAGTGTAAACAAATAGAACACGACGTTCTTATCGACACATGCGCACGTGCACGTGACCCACGTATGCTCTCTGTGTAGCAGAGTGGAGAACTCTATCTGGCAGCAGCCATTATCAAACAAATCACAAAACAATAAAACTACTGGTCCAAACTCACTTTGTGTACACTCAAAACGTCACCAAACATGTCACTGACAGTTCACAGTAGTTTTAAACATCTTTAGGAATGTTTATAAAGGTTAAATTAATACCTGTAAATGACGAGGAACAGACGCAGTATTAACGTGTTGCTTTGCACGGCCAGCAGCGTTTTATTACTGACTGCGCATGCGTGGGGCCGAGACTATACTGTTTCCTCAGGTCATTCACAGCAGCGCGGGAGCGCCATCTACTGACTGGGAAGTCTAATAAGATGGGAAATCCCATAGTAAAGTGTCAGATAATGTTGAGAATAGTTCAGATAACTTAAAAAATGGGGGGTGACTGTTTTAATGAAAACTATGAATAGAGGCATTTTCTGAACCCTCTACACAAGCTCTCTCAAGGCTGCATGTTCCGTATCAGAGGTGCAAAGGTTGGATGGGGATAGCTCTGCCATGTACTCTATGGAAAGAATACAGTCTGTCACATTGAAATACGTTTTGACATGCTAGTTTTGAATATTGTAAAACCCAGAAAGGATGTGACCTCGACTAAGGTCAACAGTTTACTCACATCCAGGCCTCGTTGGCGCAGTAGGCAGCGCGTCAGTCTCATAATCTGAAGGTCGTGAGTTCGAGCCTCACACGGGGCAGGATTTTACTAGGGCTGTCCCAATCTGAAACTCAGTGGCATAATGGGCATGATGGCAGCAAAAAAAAGTAGATCAGAAAGTAATGCTGGAGCATGAACTGTTCCAAGCTCTAAAAGGCTGCATGTTCCGTATCAGAGGTGCAAAGGTTGGATGGGGATAGCTCTGCCATGTACTCTATGGAAAGAATACAGTCTGTCACATTGAAATACGTTATGACATGCTAGTTTTGAATATTGTAAAACCCAGAAAGGATGTGACCTCGACTAAGGTCAACAGTTTACTCACATCCAGGCCTCGTTGGCGCAGTAGGCAGCGCGTCAGTCTCATAATCTGAAGGTCGTGAGTTCGAGCCTCACACTGGGCAGGATTTTACTAGGGCTGTCCCAATCTGAAACTCAGTGGCATAATGGGCACGATAGCAGCAAAAAAAAGTAGATCAGAAAGTAATGCTGGAGCATAAACTGTTCCAAGCTCTCTCAAGGCTGCATGTTCCGTATCAGAGGTGCAAAGGTTGGATGGGGATAGCTCTGCCATGTACTCTATGGAAAGAATACAGTCTGTCACATTGAAATACGTTTTGACATGCTAGTTTTGAATATTGTAAAACCCAGAAAGGATGTGACCTCGACTAAGGTCAACAGTTTACTCACATCCAGGCCTCGTTGGCGCAGTAGGCAGCGCGTCAGTCTCATAATCTGAAGGTCGTGAGTTCGAGCCTCACACGGGGCAGGATTTTACTAGGGCTGTCCCAATCTGAAACTCAGTGGCATAATGGGCACGATAGCAGCAAAAAAAAGTAGATCAGAAAGTAATGCTGGAGCATAAACTGTTCCAAGCTCTCTCAAGGCTGCATGTTCCGTATCAGAGGTGCAAAGGTTGGATGGGGATAGCTCTGCCATGTACTCTATGGAAAGAATACAGTCTCTCACATTGAAATACGTTTTGACATGCTAGTTTTGAATATTGTAAAACCCAGAAAGGATGTGACCTCGACTAAGGTCAACAGTTTACTCACATCCAGGCCTCGTTGGCGCAGTAGGCAGCGCGTCAGTCTCATAATCTGAAGGTCGTGAGTTCGAGCCTCACACGGGGCAGGATTTTACTAGGGCTGTCCCAATCTGAAACTCAGTGGCATAATGGGCACGATAGCAGCAAAAAAAAGTAGATCAGAAAGTAATGCTGGAGCATAAACTGTTCCAAGCTCTCTCAAGGCTGCATGTTCCGTATCAGAGGTGCAAAGGTTGGATGGGGATAGCTCTGCCATGTACTCTATGGAAAGAATACAGTCTGTCACATTGAAATACGTTTTGACATGCTAGTTTTGAATATTGTAAAACCCAGAAAGGATGTAACCTCGACTAAGGTCAACAGTTTACTCACATCCAGGCCTCGTTGGCGCAGTAGGCAGCGCGTCAGTCTCATAATCTGAAGGTCGTGAGTTCGAGCCTCACACGGGGCAGGATTTTACTAGGGCTGTCCCAATCTGAAACTCAGTGGCATAATGGGCACGATAGCAGCAAAAAAAAGTAGATCAGAAAGTAATGCTGGAGCATAAACTGTTCCAAGCTCTCTCAAGGCTGCATGTTCCGTATCAGAGGTGCAAAGGTTGGATGGGGATAGCTCTGCCATGTACTCTATGGAAAGAATACAGTCTGTCACATTGAAATACGTTTTGACATGCTAGTTTTGAATATTGTAAAACCCAGAAAGGATGTGACCTCGACTAAGGTCAACAGTTTACTCACATCCAGGCCTCGTTGGCGCAGTAGGCAGCGCGTCAGTCTCATAATCTGAAGGTCGTGAGTTCGAGCCTCACACGGGGCAGGATTTTACTAGGGCTGTCCCAATCTGAAACTCAGTGGCATAATGGGCATGATGGCAGCAAAAAAAAGTAGATCAGAAAGTAATGCTGGAGCATGAACTGTTCCAAGCTCTAAAAGGCTGCATGTTCCGTATCAGAGGTGCAAAGGTTGGATGGGGATAGCTCTGCCATGTACTCTATGGAAAGAATACAGTCTGTCACATTGAAATACGTTATGACATGCTAGTTTTGAATATTGTAAAACCCAGAAAGGATGTGACCTCGACTAAGGTCAACAGTTTACTCACATCCAGGCCTCGTTGGCGCAGTAGGCAGCGCGTCAGTCTCATAATCTGAAGGTCGTGAGTTCGAGCCTCACACTGGGCAGGATTTTACTAGGGCTGTCCCAATCTGAAACTCAGTGGCATAATGGGCACGATAGCAGCAAAAAAAAGTAGATCAGAAAGTAATGCTGGAGCATAAACTGTTCCAAGCTCTCTCAAGGCTGCATGTTCCGTATCAGAGGTGCAAAGGTTGGATGGGGATAGCTCTGCCATGTACTCTATGGAAAGAATACAGTCTGTCACATTGAAATACGTTTTGACATGCTAGTTTTGAATATTGTAAAACCCAGAAAGGATGTGACCTCGACTAAGGTCAACAGTTTACTCACATCCAGGCCTCGTTGGCGCCTGCTGTGACTTCTCTGTCGAGGTTGGGCCGCCAATCGCTGTCCCCGTTTCCCTGACATGTCTTAGAAAAAGGACCAAACAAATCTCTCGCGCGTCTGACAAAGCGGCCAATCTGCGGCGGCTCGATCGCTTTCCTGAACTTTGCTGGAGAACGGACCAGCTGCGGGATTGCGCAGCAATCAAGCCCCCCTCACCTGCAGAATCAACAGACACTCACTCAGACAGCTATTCTTCCGCGTTCCTGGGACGCAGAAGCCAGCCAAGGAATAAATACAAGATAACGTTTAATTTTGATAGATTTGTACACTTTTGTCAGCTTGTTCTTTTGTCATTCTATGGTCTAGTTACTGTGGTTTTTAACGTGAACCTATTTAGAAATCATTTGGCTGTTCATTGCAACGAGGAAATGTTGCTGCATGTCGCGTATTGCATCTGACTGTCTGGTTGAAACATCACCCCTGTAATTAATCATTCCTGCAGCTTATAAATGCACCAGTTATTTTATTTGTGTAGTCTGTTTGAGAAGAAGCACAAACACTTTATGTTTTTATTAATAACTCCACATGCCAGGTTTCCTTTATTGCGCGATTTGGGCTGGTGCACGATTAAATGATTAATTCATTAATTAATGCTTGTTTTTGCCTTCAATTTCATTACAAATAAATCAAACTAACCACTCATTCAGTTAATAATAATAGCCTACCTAGAATACCTATAGACCTATACTGTAAATTAATTAGCAGAAGTGATAGAGTGTCAGTTCCTCCTTGTGTCAATTCTATTCAAAGAAATGATTATAGCGAAGCATTGCCATTCACTCTTTCAGTTTGATTAATTCATGGCACAGCAAATAAAGACCCGATTACAAACGTTTTCTATAACATGTAATTGTAGATGATAGTTATTATTTATATCATATCAATTATGGTTTTATATAAAGGCAAGCAAAGCTCAGAGCTTTGAGAATCAATGTCGGGGTATTTGCTTTTGGAGCGCAACACTGGAGAGCTGGTAGATGGCTATTTTCAATTGCCAACGTTTCAATATTTACAGATTGAATAGGGACACAATTTAGTCATTTGTTCATGCTCTGCTTTCCAAGGAACGAGGAGAATTTTTTGTTTTGTTTAAATCGCTTCATAATGACCAACTTACTTGACCACGGCATGATTGAATAGACGGTGTTGCTCCCTGCGTAATGCGCGCCACAGCCACAGTCACAACAGAGTTACAAGACATCAACGCATTGCGTCATGGCGTGTCGACAGCTTATACATCTGTTATTTTGGACACATGGTCATGGAGAGATTTGGAGACGGCAGCGCATCAGCCCGACATTTCGGCGACTCCAGAACGCAACGCGAAGTATTTTGCGGTTAATAATACCTATAGAATAAGGCTACAAAACACTTCATAGACTATTTGATTTATTTCTGAGCTAGTGAAACACTTCATAGATGTTTCCTGAATCTAAAGAACAATCAAATGACAACGGGTTCTAACAGAAATAGTGTTTTTATTAGGCTATTAGTATTAGGCAACGAATGCAAATGATCACGCATGGTTTAACCATATCCTATAAATAGCCAAACATTTCATTATGAAATGTAACAGTAGGTCTATATAAAGAAAAATATAGGCTGACAGCCTACTAAGGCAATAAAAAACTATAGAGTAGGCTAAAGGTGGGTTGGAGGTTAATGTTGATCGCCCGAGCTGCTTCAATTCCCAGACCCTATAATATATGGTAATTTCTCAAACAATTAGGCCACTCTTAGTCAAATTTGTATTCATTCTGTGAACTCTCTATTTATTTTCTTGTATGACATGATGTGTTAGAAGGACGGGACTCATCTCCCTTTCTATTTATCAATTAAACATCACGCATATGCGACTGTGGCGCTCTGACGCGCCATGGACATTGTCTTTATAAACTTTTGCAAGAAATATACCCCGATTGCAAATTACAGTGGTCAGTATAGGCCTACATGCATCGGGTTACACCGCACATGATTATGTGCCTATATTCATGTTTTTCAAACAAGAAAACACATCTAAGAAATTACATATAAAAAGAATAATAAGAAGTAGGCTAGGCCTAGTGAAAATAGCCAATCTACAAGCTCACAGCAAGTCGAGATCTGCCGTTTTTACTAGTTTGGGTCCCGGCCAGGAAAACGTCTATTAAATCAATATTGGTGTCGGATATAAATTGCGTCTGCTAACACGGTAACCAGACAATATTTAGGTGGTTGTCAGAAAGAAACGTTCATGCACGCACTGTGGCGCACGCACTGTAAGTCACCCAGATACCGTAGCCTACATCTCTCGTTCTTTTGATTGAATACTTTAATAGCAGTTTGCATATAAAAATCACAGGGACAGGGCAGTATTACTTCATGTCACGTTCATGTTAATGTGTTATGGTTACATTATGGTATAAGCTCCGTCTGGACTCGATCTTGATGTCCGGTGTCTGTGGTTTACTATGATTGGCGGAGCGCGTCTTTTTCTGTTGCCGCAACCTCGACAAACACGCGATGGCCTTGGCGCAGTAGGCAGCGCGTCAGTCTCATAATCTGAAGGTCGTGAGTTCGAGCCTCACACGGGGCAGGATTTTACTAGGGCTGTCCCAATCTGAAACTCAGTGGCATAATGGGCACGATAGCAGCAAAAAAAAGTAGATCAGAAAGTAATGCTGCAGCATAAACTGTTCCAAGCTCTCTCAAGGCTGCATGTTCCGTATCAGAGGTGCAAAGGTTGGATGGGGATAGCTCTGCCATGTACTCTATGGAAAGAATACAGTCTCTCACATTGAAATACGTTTTGACATGCTAGTTTTGAATATTGTAAAACCCAGAAAGGATGTGACCTCGACTAAGGTCAACAGTTTACTCACATCCAGGCCTCGTTGGCGCAGTAGGCAGCGCGTCAGTCTCATAATCTGAAGGTCGTGAGTTCGAGCCTCACACGGGGCAGGATTTTACTAGGGCTGTCCCAATCTGAAACTCAGTGGCATAATGGGCACGATAGCAGCAAAAAAAAGTAGATCAGAAAGTAATGCTGGAGTATAAACTGTTCCAAGCTCTCTCAAGGCTGCATGTTCCGTATCAGAGGTGCAAAGGTTGGATGGGGATAGCTCTGCCATGTACTCTATGGAAAGAATACAGTCTGTCACATTGAAATACGTTTTGACATGCTAGTTTTGAATATTGTAAAACCCAGAAAGGATGTGACCTCGACTAAGGTCAACAGTTTACTCACATCCAGGCCTCGTTGGCGCAGTAGGCAGCGCGTCAGTCTCATAATCTGAAGGTCGTGAGTTCGAGCCTCACACGGGGCAGGATTTTACTAGGGCTGTCCCAATCTGAAACTCAGTGGCATAATGGGCACGATAGCAGCAAAAAAAAGTAGATCAGAAAGTAATGCTGGAGCATGAACTGTTCCAAGCTCTAAAAGGCTGCATGTTCCGTATCAGAGGTGCAAAGGTTGGATGGGGATAGCTCTGCCATGTACTCTATGGAAAGAATACAGTCTGTCACATTGAAATACGTTATGACATGCTAGTTTTGAATATTGTAAAACCCAGAAAGGATGTGACCTCGACTAAGGTCAACAGTTTACTCACATCCAGGCCTCGTTGGCGCTACCCGGCGAGCGCTCGCCTACCTCGCTTCCTCCTTTACTGGCCAACCGCGGGGCTCCTCGCGTCCAAATAAAAAGAGAGCGAGTTCAATTGTCGCCAATGGAAGATCTCCCCCGCGGTGGTTTCTTTCCAATCAGAACGCCTCCCGTCGCACGTCCGTCCGTCTGCCAATAAAATCGCCGCACTCCTTTTTCATTTCTCCTCCCCTCCCTCTCTCCCCCCCGATCAAAACACAACGTCCCTTGCTGGATTCCAACCAATCACACTCCGTCTTTTCGGGTCGCTGTTCCGGTCTGGGGCCAGAGCGGATATGGAAACGCTACTTGCTTTAATGTGGGCTTACACATTACCGGATACAGTAGGCGGGCTCTAGACCGCATCTGAGCACAGAGCAGCAAATAGAAACCACACGGGAGGGCTATGAACAGCGGTTGAAAGTTGAAAGCCACATTCTCTTAATGCAGCGTCCGACGTTAAAAACAAACAATTGTCACTCAGAGACCTTTGGATGAATGGACACTTGCTGACACTGGCTTTGTTATCCTAACACTCAAGGTAAGTTTCGTGACTTCTATAAATTACTATGGTAATGGTCTGGTCATCTGCAGACTGCAGGAAATGCATTACCATACATACAATAACAAGTAGGCAATAGGCATGGTGATGGTGTCTGCTACTGTCTTTCATTTGATCCTTGGCTGGCCAATACTATCTAGTTAATGCTTTATTTGTAAACTAAGACAGTTTAATAGATCATATGGATTACATAGCTAAGTTACTGTCCTGCTATTGCAATATTAGGCTATTATTATATATTTTTTTAAGGTAGGCTATTTTCAGTGTCATTGAAACATTAATGATAAGGAGTTATATACAACTTTACATGTAGTAGCCTAGTATGTTAATGAAAGTGAAAAGGGGACTACATTTGGCTCATCAACAAAGCATAACAAACATATTATTTGTTTATATAGATCTATGTGTTTCTCTTATGAATGTTGTACAAAAGGACCCACATGTAAACAAGCCATTGTGCTTTCTTGGGTTTAAATCCTATTAGTAGACCTTGGATCTGATTCTGAACTGTACTGTGCTTTTCCTATGTGAACTGCTAACAAAGTATTCAATCAAACCCAGAAACATAAAGACACTCAGAGTTAAGGGTCTGTGCAAATAAAACATTTGAGAACCAGTATATCAGTGTCATACATATTCTGAAGAAAACCTGCATGGAGACTTGACATTCTGTAATTGGATCTTATGATCAAAATAAGAACATTATAATAGTGTGTAAATCTTTGCCACATACACATGTCTGTGTACAGACATAGATGGCCCCTGCATGATGGCTGCTAAAAAAAGATAATGCCATGGTGGGATCTGATGTGTGATGGGCATACTGTATTATCACATAGGCAAACATAAACTGTGACACTGTGACAATGAATTTGTATTGATTATACATATTTCTCTCTATTTCTCCTTTGCTGTCTCCCAGACCTCAGCTGTTCTCTCTGCACCTCTTCACCAAAGGCGATGTGCCTCCACGGCCAGATTCAACAAGCGGACAGTGCAGGCAAATTCATGCAGAAAGTGGCCAGTTCAGAACACAGGAACCAGGACACAATACTGTACACTGCCCAAAAATACAGACACCATATCAAAGGAGGAGTCGCTAGCAGGCAACAAAAAAATAAATGAGCAGATGTTTGCCTTTCCCTTACTTAAATTTGTGATGTCGTTGAGACTTGTTTTATTATTCTTGTGCAAAGTGTGATGCCACCAGAGCCATCAACATATTGTCGCTGTCAGGCAGAAACCATGTCCCATTCCTTTTATTTTATTGTAAATGAATGCCCTACTTTATCATACATGAGTGTTGCTTAAAAGTAGTGAAAATAGCAGATCTACAAGCCCACAACACATCAAAGTGTTGTCAGCGTGTAGATTTGTCTATTTTCACCATGTTAGCAGATCTATAGGCCCACAAGATGTTGACATGTTGTCAGCTTGTAGATCAGTTATTTTCACTATTTTAGATACTTTTTAAATAGTGACAAGAAATAAGTGATAAGTAATAAGTTTTGGACATACAGGGTTTCCATCCAAGAGTGATGATGTATTCATATATATTTGTTGTCACCATGTTTATGTTGTATGTGGGATTAATACCCTGTTGTATTTGAATCTTTTAGATTAAAATTGTATTTACCTTTCATGCAGTTGCATTTTTTTACTTAATGAAATATGTTGTGCTTTTACCTCAATGGTTGACTTTGTTGATCCCAATTGGAAATAAGTCCAGATGTCATAATATTGTTGATGTTTGTTTGTTTGTTGTAACTCATACAGAGTAAGATTTTAAAATAAATGTGTGTAGATGTCAGCAGCATTAGAATGAAATACAAGGTACTTCTAAGTGAATTTGTTTCAAACCAAGATGAAATAATAGATACATTGAAATACTGATCTGCATTTGCAGTGGATCTCTGAATAAGAGAAAATAATTATTATGTTATATAATTATATAAAATAATAATAATTATAAGGGTAACAATACATAAAATGTACAGTGAATATATAATACATATATACTGTGTACATCTATCACCAGTGAATATAAATAGATGTACAATACATCTATGAATGAAGTACAGTCTCACAAGGGTTATACTTAACAGGCATCTGTCAATATGTGCCAATGTACCGTAGGCCTACATGTTGTATTGTAGTAATACAATAGTATAAATAGGTTAGATGATGGTGAGAAAATTGATTTTGTGGTCCATTTAGAGATGGTTAAAACAATGAGGACGTTTCTTTCATTCATTGAGTTTTATTTTTGCATGGCGTAGGTGGGAATCGAACACCTGACCCGGCGTAGGTGGGAATCAAACCCACGACCTTCGGATCCTCACCAACCATACCTAAAATCGACAAAAGTCACAATTTTCATGAATCTATCATATATACTCATAAACTACTTGGACAGATCACTGGGGAGATGCACACGAAGACTGGCCTGTTGCATTTTTCATCCCTTCCACGCTCGTTTTCTCTTTCCTTTTCTCTTTCTCCTCTTTTTTCCTTCTTCCCCCTTCTCCCCCTCTCCCCCTTCCATTTTTTCCCCCTTCCCCCCCTAGGTAGGCAATTGTTCCCCAGCCCTGGCGCAGTAGGCAGCGCGTCAGTCTCATAATCTGAAGGTCGTGAGTTCGAGCCTCACACTGGGCAGGATTTTACTAGGGCTGTCCCAATCTGAAACTCAGTGGCATAATGGGCACGATAGCAGCAAAAAAAAGTAGATCAGAAAGTAATGCTGGAGCATAAACTGTTCCAAGCTCTCTCAAGGCTGCATGTTCCGTATCAGAGGTGCAAAGGTTGGATGGGGATAGCTCTGCCATGTACTCTATGGAAAGAATACAGTCTGTCACATTGAAATACGTTTTGACATGCTAGTTTTGAATATTGTAAAACCCAGAAAGGATGTGACCTCGACTAAGGTCAACAGTTTACTCACATCCAGGCCTCGTTGGCGCAGTAGGCAGCGCGTCAGTCTCATAATCTGAAGGTCGTGAGTTCGAGCCTCACACGGGGCAGGATTTTACTAGGGCTGTCCCAATCTGAAACTCAGTGGCATAATGGGCACGATAGCAGCAAAAAAAAGTAGATCAGAAAGTAATGCTGGAGCATAAACTGTTCCAAGCTCTCTCAAGGCTGCATGTTCCGTATCAGAGGTGCAAAGGTTGGATGGGGATAGCTCTGCCATGTACTCTATGGAAAGAATACAGTCTGTCACATTGAAATACATTTTGACATGCTAGTTTTGAATATTGTAAAACCCAGAAAGGATGTGACCTCGACTAAGGTCAACAGTTTACTCACATCCAGGCCTCGTTGGCGCAGTAGGCAGCGCGTCAGTCTCATAATCTGAAGGTCGTGAGTTCGAGCCTCACACGGGGCAGGATTTTACTAGGGCTGTCCCAATCTGAAACTCAGTGGCATAATGGGCACGATAGCAGCAAAAAAAAGTAGATCAGAAAGTAATGCTGGAGCATAAACTGTTCCAAGCTCTCTCAAGGCTGCATGTTCCGTATCAGAGGTGCAAAGGTTGGATGGGGATAGCTCTGCCATGTACTCTATGGAAAGAATACAGTCTGTCACATTGAAATACGTTTTGACATGCTAGTTTTGAATATTGTAAAACCCAGAAAGGATGTGACCTCGACTAAGGTCAACAGTTTACTCACATCCAGGCCTCGTTGGCGCAGTAGGCAGCGCGTCAGTCTCATAATCTGAAGGTCGTGAGTTCGAGCCTCACACGGGGCAGGATTTTACTAGGGCTGTCCCAATCTGAAACTCAGTG
Organism: Nannobrachium achirus; assembly: GCF_963921795.1. NCBI lineage: Eukaryota > Metazoa > Chordata > Actinopteri > Myctophiformes > Myctophidae > Nannobrachium > Nannobrachium achirus. Next base: position 49,379,883 of record NC_137817.1, read on the forward strand.
GCATAATGGGCACGATGGCAGCAAAAAAAAGTAGATCAGAAAGTAATGCTGGAGCATGAACTGTTCCAAGCTCTAAAAGGCTGCATGTTCCGTATCAGAGGTGCAAAGGTTTGATGGGGATAGCTCTGCCATGTACTCTATGGAAAGAATACAGTCTGTCACATTGAAATACGTTATGACATGCTAGTTTTGAATATTGTAAAACCCAGAAAGGATGTGACCTCGACTAAGGTCAACAGTTTACTCACATCCAGGCCTCGTTGGCGCAGTAGGCAGCGCGTCAGTCTCATAATCTGAAGGTCGTGAGTTCGAGCCTCACACTGGGCAGGATTTTACTAGGGCTGTCCCAATCTGAAACTCAGTGGCATAATGGGCACGATAGCAGCAAAAAAAAGTAGATCAGAAAGTAATGCTGGAGCATAAACTGTTCCAAGCTCTCTCAAGGCTGCATGTTCCGTATCAGAGGTGCAAAGGTTGGATGGGGATAGCTCTGCCATGTACTCTATGGAAAGAATACTGTCTGTCACATTGAAATACGTTTTGACATGCTAGTTTTGAATATTGTAAAACCCAGAAAGGATGTAACCTCGACTAAGGTCAACAGTTTACTCACATCCAGGCCTCGTTGGCGCAGTAGGCAGCGCGTCAGTCTCATAATCTGAAGGTCGTGAGTTCGAGCCTCACACGGGGCAGGATTTTACTAGGGCTGTCCCAATCTGAAACTCAGTGGCATAATGGGCACGATAGCAGCAAAAAAAAGTAGATCAGAAAGTAATGCTGGAGCATAAACTGTTCCAAGCTCTCTCAAGGCTGCATGTTCCGTATCAGAGGTGCAAAGGTTGGATGGGGATAGCTCTGCCATGTACTCTATGGAAAGAATACAGTCTGTCACATTGAAATACGTTTTGACATGCTAGTTTTGAATATTGTAAAACCCAGAAAGGATGTGACCTCGACTAAGGTCAACAGTTTACTCACATCCAGGCCTCGTTGGCGCAGTAGGCAGCGCGTCAGTCTCATAATCTGAAGGTCGTGAGTTCGAGCCTCACACGGGGCAGGATTTTACTAGGGCTGTCCCAATCTGAAACTCAGTGGCATAATGGGCACGATAGCAGCAAAAAAAAGTAGATCAGAAAGTAATGCTGGAGCATGAACTGTTCCAAGCTCTAAAAGGCTGCATGTTCCGTATCAGAGGTGCAAAGGTTGGATGGGGATAGCTCTGCCATGTACTCTATGGAAAGAATACAGTCTGTCACATTGAAATACGTTATGACATGCTAGTTTTGAATATTGTAAAACCCAGAAAGGATGTGACCTCGACTAAGGTCAACAGTTTACTCACATCCAGGCCTCGTTGGCGCAGTAGGCAGCGCGTCAGTCTCATAATCTGAAGGTCGTGAGTTCGAGCCTCACACTGGGCAGGATTTTACTAGGGCTGTCCCAATCTGAAACTCAGTGGCATAATGGGCACGATAGCAGCAAAAAAAAGTAGATCAGAAAGTAATGCTGGAGCATAAACTGTTCCAAGCTCTCTCAAGGCTGCATGTTCCGTATCAGAGGTGCAAAGGTTGGATGGGGATAGCTCTGCCATGTACTCTATGGAAAGAATACAGTCTGTCACATTGAAATACGTTTTGACATGCTAGTTTTGAATATTGTAAAACCCAGAAAGGATGTGACCTCGACTAAGGTCAACAGTTTACTCACATCCAGGCCTCGTTGGCGCAGTAGGCAGCGCGTCAGTCTCATAATCTGAAGGTCGTGAGTTCGAGCCTCACACGGGGCAGGATTTTACTAGGGCTGTCCCAATCTGAAACTCAGTGGCATAATGGGCACGATAGCAGCAAAAAAAAGTAGATCAGAAAGTAATGCTGGAGCATAAACTGTTCCAAGCTCTCTCAAGGCTGCATGTTCCGTATCAGAGGTGCAAAGGTTGGATGGGGATAGCTCTGCCATGTACTCTATGGAAAGAATACAGTCTGTCACATTGAAATACATTTTGACATGCTAGTTTTGAATATTGTAAAACCCAGAAAGGATGTGACCTCGACTAAGGTCAACAGTTTACTCACATCCAGGCCTCGTTGGCGCAGTCGGCAGCGCGTCAGTCTCATAATCTGAAGGTCGTGAGTTCGAGCCTCACACGGGGCAGGATTTTACTAGGGCTGTCCCAATCTGAAACTCAGTGGCATAATGGGCACGATAGCAGCAAAAAAAAGTAGATCAGAAAGTAATGCTGGAGCATAAACTGTTCCAAGCTCTCTCAAGGCTGCATGTTCCGTATCAGAGGTGCAAAGGTTGGATGGGGATAGCTCTGCCATGTACTCTATGGAAAGAATACAGTCTGTCACATTGAAATACGTTTTGACATGCTAGTTTTGAATATTGTAAAACCCAGAAAGGATGTGACCTCGACTAAGGTCAACAGTTTACTCACATCCAGGCCTCGTTGGCGCAGTAGGCAGCGCGTCAGTCTCATAATCTGAAGGTCGTGAGTTCGAGCCTCACACGGGGCAGGATTTTACTAGGGCTGTCCCAATCTGAAACTCAGTGGCATAATGGGCACGATGGCAGCAAAAAAAAGTAGATCAGAAAGTAATGCTGGAGCATAAACTGTTCCGAGCTCTCTCAAGGCTGCATGTTCCCTATCAGAGGTGCAAAGGTTGGATGGGGATAGCTCTGCCATGTACTCTATGGAAAGAATACAGTCTGTCACATTGAAATACGTTTTGACATGCTAGTTTTGAATATTGTAAAACCCAGAAAGGATGTGACCTCGACTAAGGTCAACAGTTTACTCACATCCAGGCCTTGTTGGCGCAGTAGGCAGCGCGTCAGTCTCATAATCTGAAGGTCGTGAGTTCGAGCCTCACACGGGGCAGGATTTTACTAGGGCTGTCCCAATCTGAAACTCAGTGGCATAATGGGCACGATGGCAGCAAAAAAAAGTAGATCAGAAAGTAATGCTGGAGCATGAACTGTTCCAAGCTCTAAAAGGCTGCATGTTCCGTATCAGAGGTGCAAAGGTTGGATGGGGATAGCTCTGCCATGTACTCTATGGAAAGAATACAGTCTGTCACATTGAAATACGTTATGACATGCTAGTTTTGAATATTGTAAAACCCAGAAAGGATGTGACCTCGACTAAGGTCAACAGTTTACTCACATCCAGGCCTCGTTGGCGCAGTAGGCAGCGCGTCAGTCTCATAATCTGAAGGTCGTGAGTTCGAGCCTCACACTGGGCAGGATTTTACTAGGGCTGTCCCAATCTGAAACTCAGTGGCATAATGGGCACGATAGCAGCAAAAAAAAGTAGATCAGAAAGTAATGCTGGAGCATAAACTGTTCCAAGCTCTCTCAAGGCTGCATGTTCCGTATCAGAGGTGCAAAGGTTGGATGGGGATAGCTCTGCCATGTACTCTATGGAAAGAATACAGTCTGTCACATTGAAATACGTTTTGACATGCTAGTTTTGAATATTGTAAAACCCAGAAAGGATGTAACCTCGACTAAGGTCAACAGTTTACTCACATCCAGGCCTCGTTGGCGCAGTAGGCAGCGCGTCAGTCTCATAATCTGAAGGTCGTGAGTTCGAGCCTCACACGGGGCAGGATTTTACTAGGGCTGTCCCAATCTGAAACTCAGTGGCATAATGGGCACGATAGCAGCAAAAAAAAGTAGATCAGAAAGTAATGCTGGAGCATAAACTGTTCCAAGCTCTCTCAAGGCTGCATGTTCCGTATCAGAGGTGCAAAGGTTGGATGGGGATAGCTCTGCCATGTACTCTATGGAAAGAATACAGTCTGTCACATTGAAATACGTTTTGACATGCTAGTTTTGAATATTGTAAAACCCAGAAAGGATGTAACCTCGACTAAGGTCAACAGTTTACTCACATCCAGGCCTCGTTGGCGCAGTAGGCAGCGCGTCAGTCTCATAATCTGAAGGTCGTGAGTTCGAGCCTCACACGGGGCAGGATTTTACTAGGGCTGTCCCAATCTGAAACTCAGTGGCATAATGGGCACGATAGCAGCAAAAAAAAGTAGATCAGAAAGTAATGCTGGAGCATAAACTGTTCCAAGCTCTCTCAAGGCTGCATGTTCCGTATCAGAGGTGCAAAGGTTGGATGGGGATAGCTCTGCCATGTACTCTATGGAAAGAATACAGTCTGTCACATTGAAATACGTTTTGACATGCTAGTTTTGAATATTGTAAAACCCAGAAAGGATGTGACCTCGACTAAGGTCAACAGTTTACTCACATCCAGGCCTCGTTGGCGCAGTAGGCAGCGCGTCAGTCTCATAATCTGAAGGTCGTGAGTTCGAGCCTCACACGGGGCAGGATTTTACTAGGGCTGTCCCAATCTGAAACTCAGTGGCATAATGGGCACGATGGCAGCAAAAAAAAGTAGATCAGAAAGTAATGCTGGAGCATGAACTGTTCCAAGCTCTAAAAGGCTGCATGTTCCGTATCAGAGGTGCAAAGGTTGGATGGGGATAGCTCTGCCATGTACTCTATGGAAAGAATACAGTCTGTCACATTGAAATACGTTATGACATGCTAGTTTTGAATATTGTAAAACCCAGAAAGGATGTGACCTCGACTAAGGTCAACAGTTTACTCACATCCAGGCCTCGTTGGCGCAGTAGGCAGCGCGTCAGTCTCATAATCTGAAGGTCGTGAGTTCGAGCCTCACACTGGGCAGGATTTTACTAGGGCTGTCCCAATCTGAAACTCAGTGGCATAATGGGCACGATAGCAGCAAAAAAAAGTAGATCAGAAAGTAATGCTGGAGCATAAACTGTTCCAAGCTCTCTCAAGGCTGCATGTTCCGTATCAGAGGTGCAAAGGTTGGATGGGGATAGCTCTGCCATGTACTCTATGGAAAGAATACAGTCTGTCACATTGAAATACGTTTTGACATGCTAGTTTTGAATATTGTAAAACCCAGAAAGGATGTGACCTCGACTAAGGTCAACAGTTTACTCACATCCAGGCCTCGTTGGCGCAGTAGGCAGCGCGTCAGTCTCATAATCTGAAGGTCGTGAGTTCGAGCCTCACACGGGGCAGGATTTTACTAGGGCTGTCCCAATCTGAAACTCAGTGGCATAATGGGCACGATAGCAGCAAAAAAAAGTAGATCAGAAAGTAATGCTGGAGCATAAACTGTTCCAAGCTCTCTCAAGGCTGCATGTTCCGTATCAGAGGTGCAAAGGTTGAATGGGGATAGCTCTGCCATGTACTCTATGGAAAGAATACAGTCTCTCACATTGAAATACGTTTTGACATGCTAGTTTTGAATATTGTAAAACCCAGAAAGGATGTGACCTCGACTAAGGTCAACAGTTTACTCACATCCAGGCCTCGTTGGCGCAGTAGGCAGCGCGTCAGTCTCATAATCTGAAGGTCGTGAGTTCGAGCCTCACACGGGGCAGGATTTTACTAGGGCTGTCCCAATCTGAAACTCAGTGGCATAATGGGCACGATAGCAGCAAAAAAAAGTAGATCAGAAAGTAATGCTGGAGCATAAACTGTTCCAAGCTCTCTCAAGGCTGCATGTTCCGTATCAGAGGTGCAAAGGTTGGATGGGGATAGCTCTGCCATGTACTCTATGGAAAGAATACAGTCTGTCACATTGAAATACGTTTTGACATGCTAGTTTTGAATATTGTAAAACCCAGAAAGGATGTGACCTCGACTAAGGTCAACAGTTTACTCACATCCAGGCCTCGTTGGCGCAGTAGGCAGCGCGTCAGTCTCATAATCTGAAGGTCGTGAGATCGAGCCTCACACGGGGCAGGATTTTACTAGGGCTGTCCCAATCTGAAACTCAGTGGCATAATGGGCACGATAGCAGCAAAAAAAAAGTAGATCAGAAAGTAATGCTGGAGCATAAACTGTTCCAAGCTCTCTCAAGGCTGCATGTTCCGTATCAGAGGTGCAAAGGTTGGATGGGGATAGCTCTGCCATGTACTCTATGGAAAGAATACAGTCTGTCACATTGAAATACCTTTTGACATGCTAGTTTTAAAACCCAGAAAGGATGTGACCTCGAGTAAGGTCAACAGTTTACTCACATCTAGGCCTCGTTGGCGCAGTAGGCAGCGCGTCAGTCTCATAATCTGAAGGTCGTGAGTTCGAGCCTCACACGGGGCAGGATTTTACTAGGGCTGTCCCAATCTGAAACTCAGTGGCATAATGGGCACGATAACAGCAAAAAAAAGTAGATCAGAAAGTAATGCTGGAGCATAAACTGTTCCAAGCTCTCTCAAGGCTGCATGTTCCGTATCAGAGGTGCAAAGGTTGGATGGGGATAGCTCTGCCATGTACTCTATGGAAAGAATACAGTCTGTCACATTGAAATACGTTTTGACATGCTAGTTTTGAATATTGTAAAACCCAGAAAGGATGTGACCTCGACTAAGGTCAACAGTTTACTCACATCCAGGCCTCGTTGGCGCCTGCTGTGACTTCTCTGTCGAGGTTGGGCCGCCAATCCCTGTCCCCGTTTCCCTGAGATGTCTTAGAAAAAGGACCAAACAAATCTCTTGCGCCTCTGACAAAACGGCCAATCTCGGCGGCGCGATCGTTGTTTCCCTGGACTTTACTGGAAAACGGACCAGCTGCGGGAATACCAGCAATCAAGCAAGCCCCTCCACCTCCAGAATCAACAGACACTCAGCCATTCTTCCGCGTTCAGACGCAGAAGCCAGCCAAGGAATAAATACAAGATAACGTTTGATTTTGATAGATTTTGACACTTTGTCAGCTTGTTCTTTTGTCATTCTATGGTCTAGTTGCTGTGGCTGTTAATGTGACCCTATTTGGAAATCATTTAGCTGTTCATTGCAACGAGGAAATGTTTGGCTATTTACCTTTCTCATTTGGTTGTCATGGCCTGCTGTATGTGATGCACCGGACTCCTTCCAAAATACACAGACTGTGTGGGCATCATTTTAATATCCAATTTGATTGACTGATCATCATTATGTTACATGCTTGCTTTGATTATTTATGGTCCGCTGCTGCTGCTGCATGCATCTTTGCAAAAAAAAAAAAAAAAAAGAAAGACACTGGTTTTGGTTACACCCCGCACATCACCCCTGGAATTAATAATCCCTGCTGCATAGCTAAACTCAAATTATTGTATTTGTGTAGTCTATTTGAGAAGCATGAGCACTTTATTTATAGCATTCTAATAAAACTGCAGGTGGGGTTTCCTTGCGCAAATTTGGGTCGGCTGTCTTCGCACGATTAAATAATGAATGAATGCTTGTTTCTGCCTTCAATTCAATTATAAATAAAATCAAACCAACCACTCATTCAGTTAATACTAATACCTAGTCCTAGAATACCTATATAATTAGCAGAAGTGATAGAGTGTCAGTTCATTGTGTCAATTCTGTAAATAAGATGAGTCTATTCAAATAAATGATTTGTGTGGCATGCCATTTTGCTCCATCAGTTTCATTCATTAATTGCACAGCAAATAAAGACATGATTACTAACGGGACACGGTCATTGTCATGCTGGGATTTCCAAAGAATGAGAAGACCTTTTTTTATAGCTTAAACCAAACCATTGTTGAATCAAACGGTGGAGTCTTTCTTTTTCTCCGTGATCGTGCGCGATGCGCGGTGCGCCACACCAAAAAAACAGAGTTGCAAGATACCAACGCATTGCGTCATGGCCTGTCGACAGTTTATACATCTGTTATTTTGGACACATGGAGAGATTGGAGACGGCAGCGCATCAACCCGACATTTCATTGAATGACTCCAGAACGCAAGTAGGCTAGATTACGGTTAATAATATCTATAGGCCTAGAATAAGGCTACAAAACACTTAATAGACTAATTGATTTATTTCTGAGCTAGTAAAACACTTCATAGGTGTTTCCTGAATCTAAAGAACAATCAATGACAACAGCTTCTAACAGAAATAGTGTTTTTATTGGTATAATACAACGCACCAAATGCAAATGATCACGCCATGGTTTAACCATATCATAATAAATAGCCAAACATTTCATTATGAAATGTAACAGTAGCCTATAGGCCTATTTAAACCAAACAAAATATAGTCTGACAGCAATAAAAAGCTATAGTAAAGCCGGGTGCAGGATAATGTTGATCGCCCCATAGCTGCTTCAGTTCCCAGACCCTGGTCATTTCTCAAGCAATTGCTCTTATTCAAATTTGTATTTATTCTGTGAACTCTCTATTTATTTTTTGTATGACATGTGATAGTTTATCTCCCTTTCTATTCATGCTATCAATCAAAAATCACGCCTGTGGCTGTGGCGCTCTGGCGCGCCATGGACATAATAGGCTACCCGTTGTCTTTATAAAGAAATATATAGCCTATAACCCCGATTGTAATAACAGTGGTCAGTAGGCCTACATGCAGGCTATAGTTTTGTCTGTTAAATTATGTTTTATTTCAAGACTATAACAAGCTACAGTAGGCTATATGGGTCCAGTGTATAGGCCTATATTATGCCTCCTCCTTGCGTCATTTCACCCGACCGCATAGCCTATCCATACATGATTATGTATTCATATTGTTTTAAAACAAGCGAACACATTTAAGAAATTACATATAAAAAGAATAAGAAGAGGCCTCGTGAAAATATCCAATCTACAAGCTCACAGCAAGTGAAGAGCGTTGTGAGCTTGTAGATCTGCTGTTTTCACTAGTTGAGTTCCCGGCAGGGAAAACTTCTAATCAATTTGTGTCGGATATAAATTGCGTCTGCTACGGTAATTGGACAATATTTAGGTGGTTGTCAGAAAGAAACATTCATGCATGCACCGTGGCGCACGCACTGTAAGTCACCCAGATAAATCTCTCGTTCTTTTGATTGATTACTTTATTAGCAGTTTGCATATTAAAATCACAGGGACAGGGCAGTAACATTACTTCAGATAGTAACATGTCATGTTAATGTTAATGCATTATGGTTACGTTATGGTATAGGCTACAAAGGCTCTGTCTGGATTCGATCTTGTTGACTTGTTATCCAGTGTGTGTGCGGTTTACTCTGATTGGCGGATCGTTTCATTTTCTGTTGCCGCAACCTCGACAAACACGCGATGGCCTTGGCGCAGTAGGCAGCGCGTCAGTCTCATAATCTGAAGGTCGTGAGTTCGAGCCTCACACGGGGCAGGATTTTACTAGGGCTGTCCCAATCTGAAACTCAGTGGCATAATGGGCACGATAGCAGCAAAAAAAAGTAGATCAGAAAGTAATGCTGGAGCATAAACTGTTCCAAGCTCTCTCAAGGCTGCATGTTCCGTATCAGAGGTGCAAAGGTTGGATGGGGATAGCTCTGCCATGTACTCTATGGAAAGAATACAGTCTGTCACATTGAAATACGTTTTGACATGCTAGTTTTGAATATTGTAAAACCCAGAAAGGATGTAACCTCGAGTAAGGTCAACAGTTTACTAACATCCAGGCCTCGTTGGCGCCTGCTGTGACTTCTCTGTCGAGGTTGGGCCGCCAATCGCTGTCCCCGTTTCCCTGAAATGTCTTAGAAAAAGGACCAAACAAATCTCTCGCGCCTCTGACAAAACGGCCAATCTCGGCGGCGCGATCGTTGTTTCCCTGAACTTTGCTGGAAAACGGACCAGCTGCGGGATTACCAGCAATCAAGCAAGCCCCTCCACCTCCAGAATCAACAGACACTCACTCGACAGCCATTCTTCCGCGTTCCTGCACGCAGAAGCCAGCCAAGGAATAAATAAAAGATACAGTATTGCACAGGACCTGCCAAACTACACAGACTGCGTGGGAATCATTTTAATATTCAATTTGATTGACTGATCATTAATGTTACAGGCTTACAGCCGATCGCTTTGATTATGGACTGCTGCTGCATGTCGCGTATTGCATCTGAAACTGAAACACTGTCTGGTTGAAACATCACCCCTGGAATTATTATTCCTGCTGCAGGCCTAAATGCTCCAGTTATTTTATTTGTGTACTATGTGTAGTCTGTTTGAGAAGAAGCACAAACACTTTATTTATAGATGAATAACTCCGCATGCTGGGTTTCCTTTATTGCGCGATTTGGGCTGGTGCACGATTAAATTATTAATTCATTAATTAATGCTTGTTTTTGCCTTCAATTTCATTACAAATAAATCAAACCAACCACTCATTCAGTTAATAATAGTAGCCTACCTAGAATACCTATACTGTAATTATCAGAAGTGATAGTGTCAGTTCCTCCTTGTGTCAATTCTATTCAAAGAAATGATTAGCGAAGCATTGTTGACATTCACTCTTTCAGTTTGATTAATTCATTGCACAGCAAATAAAGACCCGATTACAAACGTTTTCTATAACAAGTAATTGTAGATGATAGTTATAATTTATATCATATAAATTATGGTTTTATATAAAGGCAAGCAAAGCTCAGAGCTTTGAGAATCAATGTCGGGGAATATCCATTTGGAGCGCAACACTGGAGAGCTGGTAGATGGCTATTTTCAAATGCCAACGTTTCAATATGATTTAATAGGGACACAATACAGTCATTGGTCATGCTCTGCTTCTAAGGAATGAGGAGACATTTTTTGTTTTGTTTAAATCGCTTCATAATGACCAACTTACTTGACCAAGGCATGATTGAATAGACGGTGTTGCTCCCTAGCTGCGTAATGCGCGGCGCGCCACACACAAAAAAACAGAGTTACAAGATATCAACGCATTGTGTCATGGCGTGTCGACGTCTTATACATCTGTTATTTTGGACACATGGTCATGGAGAGATTTGGAGACGGCAGCGCATCAACCCGACATTTTGGTGACTGCAGAACGCAAGTAGATTGCGGTTAATAATCTATAGAATAAGGCTACAAAACACTTCATAGACTATTTGATTTATTTCTGAGCTAGTAAAACACTTCATAGATGTTTCCTGAATCTAAAGAACAATCAATGACAACGGCTTCTAACAGAAATAGTGTTTTTATTAGGCTATTAGGCAACGCAACAAATGCAAATGATCAAGCATGGTTTAACCATATCCTATAAATAGCCTTTAGTCTATAAAGAAAAATATAGGCTGACAGCCTATAAAAAGGCAATACAAAACTATAGAGTAAAGGTGGGTTGAAGGTTAATGTTGATCGCCCGAGCTGCTTTAATTCCCAGACCCTATATGGTCATTTCTCAAACAATTAGGCTACTCTTAGTCAAATTTGTATTTATTCTGTGAACTCTCTATTTATTTTATTGTATGACATGTGTTAGTATAGGACGGGACCTATCTCCCTTTCTATTTATGCTATCAATTAAACATCACGCCTGTGTGGCTGTGGCGCTCATGGCGCGTCATGGACATTTATATAACCCCGATTGCAATAACAGTGGTCAGTAGTCCTACATGGCAACAGGCTATAGTGTTGTCTGTCAAAATATATTTTATTTCAAGACTATAAAAAGCTTAGGCTATATGGTCACCGCATATCCTATAGCCTACGTGATTATGTGCCTATTCATATGTTTTTCAAACAAGCAAACACATCTAAGAAATTACATATAAAAAGAATAAGAAGAAATAGGCTAGGCCTACTGAAAATAGCCAATCTACAAGCTCACATCAAGTCGAGACGCGTTGTGAGCTTGTAGATCTGCTGTTTTCACTAGTTTGGGTCCCAGCCAGGAAAACGTCTAATCAATGATGTCGGATATAAATTGCGTCTGCACGGTAACCGGACAATATTTAGGTGGTTGTCAGAAAGAAACGTGCATGCACCCACTGTAGCGCACGCACTGTAAGTCACCCAGATACATCTCTCGTTCTTTTGATTGAATACTTTAATAGCAGTTTGCATATAAAAATCACAGGGACAGGGCAGTATTACTTGTTGCTTCATGTCACGTTCATGTTAATGTGTTATGGTTACGTTATGGTATAAAGGTTCCGTCTGGACTTGATCTTGATGTCGGGTGTGTGTGGTTTACTATGATTGGCGGAGCGTATCATTTTCTGTTGCCGCGACCTCGACAAACACGCGATGGCCTTGGCGCAGTAGGCAGCGCGTCAGTCTCATAATCTGAAGGTCGTGAGTTCGAGCCTCACACGGGGCAGGATTTTACTAGGGCTGTCCCAATCTGAAACTCAGTGGCATAATGGGCACGATAGCAGCAAAAAAAAGTAGATCACAAAGTAATGCTGGAGCATAAACCGTTCCAAGCTCTCTCAAGGCTGCATGTTCCGTATCAGAGGTGCAAAGGTTGGATGGGGATAGCTCTGCCATGTACTCTATGGAAAGAATACAGTCTGTCACATTGAAATACGTTTTGACATGCTAGTTTTGAATATTGTAAAACCCAGAAAGGATGTGACCTCGAGTAAGGTCAACAGTTTAATCACATCCAGGCCTCGTTGGCGCCTGCTGTGACTTCTCTGTCGAGGTTGGGCCGCCAATCGCTGTCCCCGTTTCCCTGAAATGTCTTAGAAAAAGGACCAAACAAATCTCTCGCGCCTCTGACAAAACGGCCAATCTCGGCGGCGCGATCGTTGTTTCCCTGAACTTTGCTGGAAAACTGACCAGCTGCGGGATACCAGCAATCAAGCAAGCCCCTCCACCTCCAGAATCAACAGACACTCACTCGACAGCCATTCTTCCACGTTCCGCAGAAGCCAGCCAAGGAATAAATACAAAATAACGTTTGATTTTGATAGATTTTGACACTTTGTCAGCTTGTTCTTTTGTCATTCTATGGTCTAGTTGCTGTGGCTGTTAATGTGACCCTATTTGGAAACCATTTAGCTGTTCATTGCAACGAGGAAATGTTTGGCTATTTACCTTTCTCATTTTGTTTCTCATGGCCTGCTGTATGTGATGCGCCAGACCTGCCTCCCTTCCAAAATACACAGCCTGTGTGGGCATCATTTTAATATCCAATTTGATTGACTGATCATTATGTTACATGCTTGCTTTGATTATTTATGGACCGCTGGTCCGCTGCTGCTGCATGCATCTTTGCAAAAAAAGAAAAGAAAGACACTGGTTTTGGTTACACCCCGCACATCACCCCTGGAATTAATAATCCCTGCTGCATAGCTAAACTCAAATTATTGTATTTGTGTAGTCTATTTGAGAAGCATGAGCACTTTATTTATAGCATTCTAATAAAACCGCAGGTGGGGTTTCCTTGCGCAAATTTGGGTCGGCTGTCTTCGCACGATTAAATAATGAATGAATGCGTGTTTCTGCCTTCAATTCAATTATAAATAAAATTAAACCAACCACTCATTCAGTTAATACTAATACCTAGTCCTAGAATACCTATATAATTAGCAGAAGTGATAGAGTGTCAGTTCATTGTGTCAATTCTGTAAATAAGATGAGTCTATTCAAATAAATGATTTGTGTTGCATGCCATTTTGCTCCATCAGTTTCATTCATTAATTGCACAGCAAATAAAGACCTGATTACTAACGGGACACGGTCATTGTCATGCTGGGATTTCCAAAGAATGAGAAGACCTTTTTTTATAGCTTAAACCAAACCATTGTTGAATCAAACGGTGGAGTCTTTCTTTTTCTCCGTGATCGTGCGCGATGCGCGGTGCGCCACACCAAAAAAACAGAGTTGCAAGATACCAACGCATTGCGTCATGGCCTGTCGACAGTTTATACATCTGTTATTTTGGACACATGGAGAGATTGGAGACGGCAGCGCATCAACCCGACATTTCATTGAATGACTCCAGAACGCAAGTAGGCTAGATTACGGTTAATAATATCTATAGAATAAGGCTACAAAACACTTAATAGACTAATTGATTTATTTCTGAGCTAGTAAAACACTTCATAGGTGTTTCCTGAATCTAAAGAACAATCAATGACAACAGCTTCTAACAGAAATAGTGTTTTTATTGGTATAATACAACGCACCAAATGCAAATGATCACGCCATGGTTTAACCATATCATAATAAATAGCCAAACATTTCATTATGAAATGTAACAGTATAGGCCTATTTAAACCAAACAAAATATAGTCTGACAGCAATAAAAAGCTATAGAGTAAAGCCGGGTGCAGGATAATGTTGATCGCCCATAGCTGCTTCAGTTCCCAGACCCTGGTCATTTCTCAAGCAATTGCTCTTATTCAAATTTGTATTTATTCTGTGAACTCTTATTTTTTGTATGACATGTGATAGTGTATCTCCCTTTCTATTCATGCTATCAATCAAAAATCACGCCTGTGGCTGTGGCGTTCTGGCGCGCCATGGACATACCCGTTGTCTTTATAAAGAAATATAGCCTATAACCCCGATTGTAATAACAGTGGTCAGTAGGCCTACATGCAGGCTATAGTTTTGTCTGTTAAATTATGTTTTATTTCAAGACTATATAAGCTACAGTAGGCTATATGGGTCCAGTGTATAGGCCTATATTATGCCTCCTCCTTGCGTCATTTCACCCGACCGCATAGCCTATCCATACATGATTATGTATTCATATTGTTTTAAAACAAGCGAACACATTTAAGAAATTACATATAAAAAGAATAAGAAGAGGCCTCGTGAAAATATCCAATCTACAAGCTCACAGCAAGTGAAGAGCGTTGTGAGCTTGTAGATCTGCTGTTTTCACTAGTTGAGTTCCCGGCAGGGAAAACTTCTAATCAATTTGTGTCGGATATAAATTGCGTCTGCTACAGTAATTGGACAATATTTAGGTGGTTGTCAGAAAGAAACATTGTACGCACGCACGCACTGTAAGTCACCCAGATAAATCTCTCGTTCTTTTGATTGATTACTTTATTAGCAGTTTGCATATTAAAATCACAGGGACAGGGCAGTAACATTACTTCAGATAGTAACATGTCATGTTAATGTTAATGCATTATGGTTACGTTATGGTATAGGCTACAAAGGCTCTGTCTGGATTCGATCTTGTTGACTTGTTATCCAGTGTGTGTGCGGTTTACTCTGATTGGCGGATCGTTTCATTTTCTGTTGCCGCAACCTCGACAAACACGCGATGGCCTTGGCGCAGTAGGCAGCGCGTCAGTCTCATAATCTGAAGGTCGTGAGTTCGAGCCTCACACGGGGCAGGATTTTACTAGGGCTGTCCCAATCTGAAACTCAGTGGCATAATGGGCACGATAGCAGCAAAAAAAAGTAGATCAGAAAGTAATGCTGGAGCATAAACTGTTCCAAGCTCTCTCAAGGCTGCATGTTCCGTATCAGAGGTGCAAAGGTTGGATGGGGATAGCTCTGCCATGTACTCTATGGAAAGAATACAGTCTGTCACATTGAAATACGTTTTGACATGCTAGTTTTGAATATTGTAAAACCCAGAAAGGATGTGACCTCGACTAAGGTCAACAGTTTACTCACATCCAGGCCTCGTTGGCGCAGTAGGCAGCGCGTCAGTCTCATAATCTGAAGGTCGTGAGTTCGAGCCTCACACGGGGCAGGATTTTACTAGGGCTGTCCCAATCTGAAACTCAGTGGCATAATGGGCACGATAGCAGCAAAAAAAAGTAATGCTGGAGCATAAACTGTTCCAAGCTCTCTCAAGGCTGCATGTTCCGTATCAGAGGTGCAAAGGTTGGATGGGGATAGCTCTGCCATGTACTCTATGGAAAGAATACAGTCTGTCACATTGAAATACGTTTTGACATGCTAGTTTTGAATATTGTAAAACCCAGAAAGGATGTGACCTCGAGTAAGGTCAACAGTTTACTCACATCCAGGCCTCGTTGGCGCAGTAGGCAGCGCGTCAGTCTCATAATCTGAAGGTCTTGAGTTCGAGCCTCACACAGGGCAATATTTTACTAGGGCTGTCCCAATCTGAAACTCAGTGGCATAATGGGCACGATAGCAGCAAAAAAAAGTAGATCAGAAAGTAATGCTGGAGCATAAACTGTTCCAAGCTCTCTCACAGCTGCATGTTCCGTATCAGAGGTGCAAAGGTTGGATGGGTATATCTCTGCCATGTACTCTATGGAAAGAATACAGTCTATCACATTGAAATACGTTTTGACATGCTAGTTGTGAATATTGTAAAACCCAGAAAGGATGTGACCTCGACAAAGGTCAACAGTTTACCCACACTCAGGCCACTCAGGATCCAGATCCAGTCTGGGTCTTTACATTTTCCTTAAAAACTAATCCTGTGGTAGTTTTTGTAATGTTATATTTTGTCTGCGTTTGTTCATGTTCAAAAAGAGTGAATTTGAGCTGTTTCATCACAAGATGGGACTCCTAGATCCTATTTTTGGATTATACAACAGGTAGTTCCGATGAAGCAATCTGATTAGTTGAAATAGCTATCTACCCATGATGATAACGAGCATAGAGGAAGGATCTCATCAAACAAAGATATCAGCTTTGCCGGTCACGAAAGCCTGTCACAGCACTATGCTAAGCAGCTACGCTAGAAGTTTTCATGTGAAGTTCAGGGACATACTAGCGAAATCTGGCATTAAAAAAGTACACATTTCTATTGAATATCTTAATTTCAAGAAATTAAGTTGATGTGTTTTTTTAAGGGTAACTGTTGTATAATCGCAATATTACACTTGAGGGTCGTGCTTTATCAGTACTAGAAGTTCGGCCGCCCTGGCCAACTCGGGAACAATGTATATAGGGGATGAATGCCCCGCCCTTTAATGCAAACCCCATTATACCTGTTGTCATAGGATCTGTTTTGACCATCTGTTTGCGTGTGTCCATTTATGCCCATATATGGGGATATCTATCTGTCTACGTCCATTTTATGTCCATATATGGAGATCTCTGTAGGACCCGTTTTGACCATCTGTTTGCCTGTGTCCATTTATGCCCATACATGGAGTTATCTGTCTGTCTGCGTCCATTTTATGCCCATATATGGAGATCTCTGTAGGACCTGTATTGACCATCTGTTTGCCTGTGTCCATTTATGCTCATATATGGAGATATCTCTATCTGTCTGTCTGCATCCATTTCATGCCCATATATGGAGATCTCTGTATCTGTTTGTCTGTGTCCCTTTATGCCCATTATGGAGATCTCTGTATCTGTCTGTGCCTCCGACTGTGTTGCAGACACAGTGCTGGTTCCCCCTTTATTGCAAACCCCATTATACCTGTTGTCATAGGACCCGTTTTGACCATCTGTTTGCCTGTGTCCATTTATGCCCATATATGGAGATATCTGTATCTGTCTTTTTGCGTCCATTTTATGCCCATATATGGAGATCTTTGACCATCTGTTTGCCTGTGTCCATTTATGCTCATATATGGAGATATCCGTATCTGTCTGTTTGCATCCATTTTATGCCCATGGCGGGGAACGCGCGTGCCTAATTTGAAATAGGGAATGAATGCCCCACTCTTTAATGCAAACCCCATTATACCTGTTGTCATAAGAGCCGTTTTGACCATATGTTTGCCTGTGTCCTTTTATGCCCATATACCGGTAGGAACATCAGAATACATCAGAATACGTCATCAGAATACGTAACCATGTTACCATGTTTGTTGACTCATGTGGTGTACGTGATCTCAGAGCCTTTTATGAAGTGATGTCACAATGAGTCAGCGCTTGCGCCGATTTCCTCCGGAACAGCCTGATGTCAACAATCAGCTCCGCATAAGGAGATTCCGAACGTTTTGCGCCGGTTTCGGAAAACCGCGAGTCGGGTCGGGTCGAGGCCCGGCACTGCACTCCGCGCGGCGGCGGGGAACGCGCGTGCCGGTTCTCGAGATACGCGGATTACAAACAGACAGACACGCAGACAGACAGAGATTTGGCGCATTTATAGATAGATTATCGTTACTTGTCTACGGAACCCGCCTGTTGGCTCGTTCCTGCCTGGCGTGCAGATAACAATAATTAATAATAAAAAGTGTCCCTGCACTTTAACCCATTCAAACCGGGAAAGCATCTCTGTCATTTTAGAATCTAACTATAAATTGATTTTAGCTATACGTTTTTTAAGAAAACTCTTCGGATTTAGAACAGTGGTTTAGAACAGTGGTTCTCAAAAATAGCAGAAGTACAAGCTCACTGCGCGTCACTTCGTGCCTTGCTGCGAGCTTGTACATCTGCGATATTGCAGACCTCTTTGCAGCAGGTGTGACTGCAGTCAGTCTTGTGAAGTCATAAGGTTCGGGTTCAAGCCTCTCGTGGCAGTTGCTCAGGCCTAGGAGAGGCACTCTTTGAACTGGTCAGGGTTCAATCTCAGCTTTATCGTCCACGTGTCCTAGAGCAAGGCTCCGAAACAGTACAGAATCTGCATTGGTTAGAGGTGGGGTCTCCACTCTTTCATTGAGAAATGTTGACACCAACAACGTTATTTTAAGCTGACTGATCTTTGATGTTTTTTCGACATCTTTGCAATTACTACCTCCCTTCAGGAAAGGGAGACAACGTACACAAAGCCTGCAGATCATACCTTTTTTTAACATCAATTATCAATGAACCAGACATGGAGACAGACTGTCTTGTGTTTTTATTGGACATTTTATTATTTGTTGTCAACGCCAATTAGGCAATCAATACCTCTTTCCTCGTAACCTTTTGATTCGCATAAATGACCTATCTAAATGCAAATGAGCTTAGATCCCTGCATCCTGCATAAATCATATCTGTCATGTCATTACAAATTTGCTTTAGAGCAGAGCAACTACCTTGTTTCTTCCTCAGAGTCATGACTCTGGCTAAAGGGCTTGAATTGTCTGAGCTGCTCCAGTGTCTCTCTCCTCTGCATTCTTCTGTCCCTGCTCCTGTGATGCACCAGACTAGCCAGACTAGCTGAGGCACGCCGTAGAACCCCTTTGTTGAAATGAGTTCTGTAGGTGGGACAGGGGACATTGTGTGTCATGGAGGGCTAGGACCGCGTGGTCCCCCGCCCCCGAACTAAACCCATAGGCCAGGCCTTGTCTTGACCAGTTTTTGGTCAGGAGAAAAAGCACACGGTGCCACACTGCCGCCACCAGGGGGCAGGATGACACCTGTGCTTACCGTCCTCTTTTAAACTTGTAGTTGTAGTTGCAGCTCCTCTCTAAAGATTGAACTGCGTTCAACCGTTGCCTCAAGAAAGATTGTGTTCAAACCTGAGGAATGTTAAACCCAAGGGATCAAATTTAAAATCTCAATGCACACCTTGTATTCATATCCGTGCAAAAGTAGCCTCTATAACACATATTGGGCGAGTTTCCCAAAGCGATTTTAGCCCATCGTAGCTCACGCATGGTCGTAGAGACCAAGCCCCGACCGTCATGTTCCCGTGTTTACATGGGTTCGGTCAGAGCGACTTAATTAGCCACCTACAACTACACCAACATTCAGATTTCACAAAGTGCTTAATAAAGTCTCACTCCTGTCTAAATATGGTACGGCATTCTATAATTACCCATATCCTCTGTGTTCTTCAATAAGAAGCCTTTTTAACCGATCGCGTCTGTTTTT
This sequence comes from Nannobrachium achirus, assembly GCF_963921795.1. Lineage (NCBI taxonomy): Eukaryota > Metazoa > Chordata > Actinopteri > Myctophiformes > Myctophidae > Nannobrachium > Nannobrachium achirus. Next base: position 49,399,316 of record NC_137817.1, read on the forward strand.
CCATGTATTTCCTCACGTTCCCCATGCGCACCAAGCCCATTGAGATAAACAGACAGTGATCAGATAAAAAGGCTTCTTATTAAAGAAAACAGAGGATACGGGTAATTATAGAAAGCCGTACTGTATTTAGACAGGTGTGAGACTTTATTAAGCACTTTGTTTGTGAAATCTGAATGATGGTGTAGTTGTAGGAGGCTAAATAAGTCGCTCTGCCCGAAACCATATGAACACGGGAACATGACGATCTGGGCTTGGTCTCTACGACCATGCGTGAGCTACGTGGGCTTACGATGGGCTAAAATCGCTTTGGGAAACCCGGCCAAAATCACTCTTATCACTCTAATGTCAAATAAAAAGGTTAACCCCTTAAACCCTATTTGATTCATTATTTTATTTTTAAATCGCTAGAATAGCCAAGACACAAGGCATCCTGAAATGTGAGTCATATATTAGTTTTGTTGTTAGTGAAAGCAAAATGCACTGTTTAAAAAGGCCCACTCTGTGCCTCTGCCTTGTTTCTGTATAGTGCTGTCACGATTATGACATTTTACCTAATGTGGTTTTCAACCCTTTTCATATCAAGGACCATTTTTATTTGGCATTTGAGCCACAGACCACCATTTGATGAGATTTAGCCTCTCATAACAATTCGTCTACATTCTAGACTTAAAATAGCGTAAAATGAAACCAAATGGACCTGTAAGGTCATTTCACACTCCCAAGAGTTAAAGATCTATAAGGGTCCATTTGGTTGCCAACCCTCTATCATTTCACTGGGGAACACCTGGAAACCCCTCAAGGACCACTGGTGGTCCGCGGATCACTGGTTGAAAACCCCTGGTTTACTCTATGACTTAACACTCAATGCAAAATGCAGTGCGTTGCATTTTTAAACCATTAGAGAAGTGCAGTGTGTGTGTGTGTGTGTGTGTGTGTGTGTGTGTGTGTGTGTGTGTGTGTGTGTGTGTTCCCTACAGTTACCGTCCTCGAGAGGGATGACACTCAGCCATTAGTGAGTGTGTAAGTGAATACCCAGTGACTCGCCCCACCCGCTTGTCTGTCTCAACAACACAGGCCTGTCTAAATAATTAACTCAAGGCGATGGCGAGAACTCGCACCCACACATGTGTACCGTAGGCGGAACGGAGGACATTACATCATCCTCTTCTGGTCATCCTCCACACCATTGGTTCTCAACCTGTAGATCGGGATCCCCGCATGATTACTTCTTTAATTGTTTGATCAACCAGATGAACCCTAGCATCCCAATTATGGGGCAAGTATTTGTTGAAAATAGCAGATCTACTACAACCACACAACATATCACAGTGCAACCTGTGGTGAGCTTAGACATGCTACTCTTCAAGGGGGAAAAAAGGAGTGGGCCTGGTATAGACCCTTGGGGGACTCCGAAGTTTAGGGTTCAAGTAAGTAGCCTCAGCGAACCAAGCCATGTGGCCCATAGGTCAGGAGCTTATCTCCTGTTTCAGTAGGGTTCAAGTGGTCAATTAGAAGGAAACTGAACGGCTTGTCGAGCGTCTATACGAGCACAATTGGCCCATGTTCGAGGAAGGGAAGCCAAGCGGGGAGGGTGATAATTGTCACTGCACATACTCCTATGGGGTGGAGGTGGAGCCTGTCAGCAGGGAGTGTTGGGCAGGAGGAGTAGGACGGAGGAGACTCCACCCTGGGCGCGACCTGCGCGTTGCATAAATGGAAGTGGCGGAAGTGCTGCGATTAAGGGAAGTTACGTCATGCGGTGAAGGTCTGTTTACACCTCCTGGTGAAACAAACCATAGCTCCATACCAAAGCTCTTAACTCTTTAGAAAAATTGATTTTGAGGAGAATTTCAACACAACTATTACAGAAGTTTGTAAAGAACACCAGATTCCCTCATTTAAAACAACTGCAATTGCGTTGTCTGAAGAATTTACTTCTTGACCGGGAAAGACCGAGAATACATTTTTAGGAACACCCGTCTGTGATTGGTCGAAAAAAGACCTTCCTATTCACTGCCTCATGTTGTGAACAGGCTTCCGCGAGGCTATACGTGAGGTTAAGGAGACTCTATCTATGTCCTCCTGATGGGGATTCCTCATTGGCAGCCAGGTCAGTCAGTCAATAGGATGCAACAGCTGTGGCACAGTGGCGTAATGTAGTGATGTCGGGCCCTGATGCAGGCTAATTAGGATGATCCTCCAGTGTATCTGTCACGGTTTGTTAGAGAAACAGGACGGTCGAGAAACGGAGCACTCGTCGTGCAGCACGGGGCGGAACGGAGCCGCTCGATTGTCCACGACATTGCAAGCGGCGCGCAGGCCAGCGGACCTTGGTCCTGCTCTTCGCCCCCGAGCACCGCAGGTGCGAGTGGCCGCGAAGAGCGGGCCAGGGCCGCGCGGCCGGCGGAGCGCCGCGCGAGTTACGAAGCCGTGGTGAATGCAATCGTTATATTTATGCCCAGGCCGTAAGGCCTGGGCAAGCCCACGATAAACGCCCTGTCCAAGTGACTACAATGGAGCTAATGGCTAGGCTAGGCTAGGCTAGGCTAGGCTAGTAAATAAAGAAAGAGTCGCAAACGAGTGACGTCAGCGCCTTCACTAGTGAATGGCTGTCGCATTATAACTCTATGGGCTGTCGTCGCCACCTGGTGGTGATTGGTGTGTGGTGAACGACAAAACAAGCGCTCTTACATAGAACGTCCTGAGTTACCCAAACATCCGGTAACATATCTACTATCGTGTATCGGGTTTATTTTCATGTATCTCCATGTTGTAGCGCTTCCTGGTTTGCTCCCCGGGCCTTTGTCTATCCCCGATGGACTACTTCTGTTGTACGCACATTTAAACAACAGCTTGTCAATGTGAGATGGCACAAGACGGGAGCTGTTTCAACCATTTGCACATCTATCCTGAAACTATCTCGCATTGATCCATTATAAGTTCACAGAAAATCCATCTCATATCCACTACAGCTTTAGTATTAAAGCGTTCTCTGTAGTTGAGTCTTGACTAACAAAATAACAGCACTTAATTAACACTTAATTAATTATTAACTACATTGTTGAACGGGTTAACAGGAGTCTCAATCCTTTGTTCAATAGTCTACACCAAATCTCTTCCCAGAAAATAGCCAATCCACAAGCTCACAACGTGTCATGTCGCCACACGGTGTGAGTTTGTGGATCACCTATTTATTTACGGGACGCGGCGCAGGGGGGTTGGATCATATCCTGCCCTACATGTGTCACCCTGTAGCTGTGTATCAGTGACCAGCGACTTACAGAGTCTGAATGACGTCCAAACTGAGCATCATAACTATAGAGCATGTAAGGACACACCTATCAGATAAGAACTAGACAAAGCGAATGCACAGAGAGAAAGAAGGGGCATTGCAGGACATTAAGCGAGAGAGGGATTAACAGAGAAAGAGAGAGGGATTAACAGAGAAAGAGAGAGGGATTGACAGAGAAAGAGAGGGAGGGAGGGAGGGAGGGGAGGGGAGGTCCAAGAGGTGAAAAGGAGATGCAGAGAGACGATTACAAATTTGAAGAAATGTTGAATAGTGGAGAAACTAAAAGTGAGACTGAGAATAGAAGTGATACAATTGGAGAAAGAATTAAAGGAGTGTGTGTGTGTGTGTGTGTGTGTGTGTGTGTATGTGTGTGTGTGTGTGTGTGTGTGTGTGTGTGTGTGTGTGTGTGTGTGTGTGTGTGTGTGTGAGAGAGAGAGAGAGAGAGAGAGAGAGAGAGAGAGAGAGAGAATTCAAACAGAGGCTGCTGAATAATTGATCATGTGGTTCCTGATAGTGTCGTGTTGGCATCTCTCACCCCGCCACTATGTCACAGCATCCACGTGTGTGTGTGTGTGTGTGTGTGTGTGTGTGTGTGTGTGTGTGTGTGTGTGTGTGTGTGTGTGTGTGTGTGTGTGTGTGTGTATGAGACAGCTGGGCAGGGTGTAATGTTCAGCTTGCTCTCTGCTCTGTTTGCCAGCAGGGGTATTTACTTAATTAAACAGACATATCATCACACACACACACACACACACACACACACACACACACACACACACACACACACACACACACACACACACACACACACACATACACACACACACACACACACACACACACACTGTCACAACACACACACACACACACACACACACACACACACACACACACACACACACACACACTGTCACAACACCATAATCCACAACACCCAATTACAATCTTGAAAATGTGTGTGTGCAAATCTTTGAATATTTTTAAGTGAACAAGTGTAACTCGAATCTTTAGATCTGGGGGTCCCTGGAACCAAATATTTTGAAATGGGGGTCCGCGGCCAAATACATGTATATCCTTTTGGGGGTGCTTGACATGAAACCGTTTGAGAACCACTGATATATTTAGCGACATACGTTTTTTTGTTTTAGAAAACTGTTGAAATATATCATCTTATATTTACAATGGGCTTATTGCCGCATCCCACTTCCACGCCCCCTTTACATCCACTTCAACTCATAGGTAGTCGTCTAGGGCGTAAGGAATACCGCCCCTAACCCTATGCCGTCCGCTCATTCGCTAGAGAGCAAGAGAGAGAGAGAGAGAGAGAGAGAGTCTCAGGTTACAAGAGGGAAGGGGGGGGGCCGCTGCACAGGGGGAGAGAGAGAGAGAGAGAGAGAGAGAGAGAGAGAGAGAGAGAGAGAGAGAGAGAGAGACTCAATCGCTAGCCGAGAGCCTGTATCTTACAAGAAGTTCGCGGCCCTTCGGGCCACTCACCTCTAGAGTTCACAGCAAGATACTGTCTGTCTGTCTGTCTGTCTGTCTGTCTGTCTGTCTGTCTGTGTGTGTGTGTGTGTGTGTGTGTGTGTGCAGGCCTATTACAGTAACAATAATAACACAATTAGGCCAAAACTTTTTTTTATTCAAAAAAACTTTTTTTTATTCAAAAAACTTTTTTTTTTTTTTCAAAAAAAAAATTTTTTTTTCAAAAAAAATTATTATTATTATTATTTTTTTAACTTTAAAAAAATAAAAATAAAAAAATAAAAAGCGGGCGTGGACTCTAGATGTGAGCGGCCCGAAGGGCCGCGAACCTCTAGTTATTATACATACCTGTACCTAGCTTAGCTCTGGTGTCATCCTTTATTGTGTAAAGTCACATACAGGACGTCATTCAGACCCTTCTTTCTGTCTGTCTTTCTGTGTCTGTTCTTTTCTGTTGTGTTTTCTGGTTTATTTTTGGACCGTAACTCCATGTCCACCTGACTATGTTCTGTTCTGTGGGTGTATTCTCAGTCTGGCGCAGTATGAACTGTTCCTGTCTGAGAGACCTGTTTATTTGTGAGTCTGCATCTATTGTTACTACTCTAGACCCACTGCAAAAGGATCCAATGGACTACTATACAGCACTTTATATTTAACTTTTAACAGCCACTGGTCAGCTTTTTAACTTGCACTGTGTTGTGTACAATATGACAATGATGAAGGCTGCTTAGTATATTTTCTCTAAATGTTCTTTTCAAAAAGAGAAATATAATGACTGAACATCCAAGACAGGACCAACATGAAGGCTATTACAGTATTAAAGGCAACACTTTTGTTGGCAACACTAAACAATTTAGGAGATTAGTCTGAACTCAATAGAGTGTTTTTCTTTTTATCTCATACCCCGTTCGAGTGCCTTGCATTTTCTTCATATTTGCCTTTGATCCCTTCCCAGAGAGCACTGAGGGAGGTATTATAACCCTGTAGCACTTTTTACCAGTGGTGGAAAAAGTACTAATTTCTTTACTTACAGTAAGTAAAAGTACTGTATCAATACTGCAATGTAGAAATGTGATTTACTTGAGTAAAAGTATTGGCATCAAAATGTACTTAAAGTACTAAAATGAGAAAGTACTCATTATGCAGAATGTCCCATTTCAGAAGTTTTCAAACGTGTTGAAATATTTTACATCGTATTGCATTGTGAGCTTGTAGATCGACTTGTAGATCGGCTATTTTCAAATGGCCAAAATGTATTTAGGGCTGAATGTTTAATGTATGTTTTCTAATAAAATCTACAAAGTAACTAGTAACTAAAGTTTTCAAATAATTGTAGTGGATTAAAAGTACATTATATTTGCCTCCGAGATGTAGTGAAGTAGAAGTAAAAGTATCGACATTTGGAAATACTCCAGTAAAGTGCATTAGGTCAACCCTCTATTTGTAGGGGTGTGTTTTCGATGAAGGACACACCTGTTACAGGAAGTGACATCACGTTGCCATGAGCAACAGGGAAGGTTGTTGGAGGCTGGACAGTGAGGTGTGTGTGACAGAGACACACACAGAGAGAGCGAGCTGGCCTGTTGTCCTAAACCTTGGAATATTTGGGACATTTTGGCGAGATCTAATGGATAATCTGATGGACCATTGCTGGGTGCTGGAACAATGCTGGAGGCAAAACTTAATTCTTGTGTTGTTCCTTCACTAGCCAGTAGAGAGGCAGCATGAAGGGAGCCTGGTGGTAGCACAGAGGAAAAGAAAAGGAATTTTAACTTTTTGACAGAGGGAATGTGGAATGTGCTTTCATACCCACAAGGTTGCCGGTGCTTTATTTCACAGTACACGAGACCCCCTGTGGTCTGGGGTCATTGACCTGGACTGACAGACACCGCTGGGAATTGGATTTATTTAATTTATCTGCTTTTCAACCTGGATGTCGGGAAGTTTAACTTGAGATTTATTGGACGGTGTGCAGTGGGAGAGAGAATGACCCACAACATCATCAGCCTTGGCTGGGAATCGTACCCGTGACTTTGATAATACGCAATAGAGCATCTCTATCTATCTCACGGAACCACCAGAATATTGGACCTTTTTGAGTGTTAGTGGTGTGTATGGACTATGTAGTCAGTATGTGTTAGTTGCACCAAACATCCAGAATATATCGTTTTATATATTTTTGTATCTGTTTATTTTTCACCTTCTTTGAGTACGGACCAATACACAAAATATTGCGAATATACGTGGATATATTCAAATATATACTGTATATACATTTTATGTGGATGTACAGAACATAGGTTTGAGGTTTTTTTATTCTAATGTATTACTCTCTGGACTAGAAGACATTAGACAAAACTGTTGTGTAATAGGACAATACATTTCTGATGTGTGTAATTCAATACTTGAAGTTCAGCCTGGGCCTCTATGGACTGTAGGAGGTCGTAGTGTAGCATAGCGCGGCGTGTATGAACGGTGCAGATAGCAGTGAAGATGTACAGGCGTCGGGACTATGTGGAGCTCTATGAGAAGGACCAGGCTAAATGGGCTCTGCTACGCAACGTCAACACCGTGGTCAAACACGGTGTGCTGCTGCCGGTAGGACGTGTGTGTGTGTGTGTGTGTGTGTGTGTGTGTGTGTGTGTGTGTGTGTGTGTGTGTGTGTGCGCGTGTGTGTGTGTGTGTGTGTGTGTGTGTGTAATGTATCATGTATTATAACATTGCTGTGAAAAGTAACAGTTTTGGACACACGTTTCAACCAGACAGACATGATAATTGTACGTCTGAATAGAGTACACCCATTGTGCATAAGGTGTGTGTGTGTGTGTGTGTGCGTGTGCGTGTGCGTGTGCGTGCGTGCGTGCGTGCGTGCGTGCGTGTGTGTGTGTGCGTGTGTGTGAATCATAATTGCATGTCTGTGAGTTGTTGTGAATCTGTGCATGTGTATACACAAAGCTGAAGCAGTGTGTGCGTGTGCGTGTGCGTGTGCGTGTGCGTGTGTGTGTGTGATGTTTTATCTAATTGATGATAATTGTTTGTGTGAAACCGACATTTGGATTAACGGAAACCCATGGAAGGATAGCAATGTGTGTGTGTGTGTGTGTGTGTGTGTGTGTGTGTGTGTGTGTGTGTGTGTGTGTGTGTGTGTGTGTGTGTGTGTGTGTGTGTGTGTGTGTGTGTGTGTGTGTGCGTGCGTGCGTGCGTGCGTGCGTGCGTGCGTGCGTGCGTGCGTGCGTGCGTGCGTGCGTGCATGTAAGTTCAAATCTACCTTTGAAGGATTCTGCTTTTCAATGGGAATGGAGTGGTTTCTTGGCATTTACGGGTTTCTGCAAAAATTAGCTCCATTCTACATAAAAATTAGAAAGGCAAAACAGGGAAAGAATCCTGCTAACCTGCAAAAAATGCATTTGCAGGACATTTTCAGGAGAAGAGCAGTAAAGCCTGGAGACTTGAAACGGCACATCTGTATGTGCACTATTTTTACAGAGATGGGTTTACCCCCTTAAACCCTCTATTCTCAGTAAAACAGACCTAAGTTACAACCTCTTCTACACCTCTTCGCCAATAATAGCTGATCTACAAGCTCACAATGTGTTGCAATGTGATGCGTTGTGAGCTTGTAGCTTTCGCTTCAACGATTGAAAGCAAGAAGGGGTAGGCCTACTAGGAAGAGTGAAGTGCTATAGGGGGTGAGGTGGAGTCTGAAGATGTGAGTTTTTCAGACGTTGAGTGAGTATAGTTCGGACTCCAGTGGGAAGTTTGATCCACAGATTGGGAGCCGGGAGGGATAAGAGTCCAGGATGTGTGGAATGTTGTCCAGGGTGTTTTTGAAAAGGCTCATAGTCTACATAGCATTCCTGAGTTACTGTAGCTGATGTGAGTAGGAATTGTAAGGGTTGGATCATGCCTTTTAGGTATGGGGGCGCCATGCCTTTGGTTGCCTTGTAGGGCTAAAATCAGTGTTTTGTTCTGGGTGCGGGCAGCAACCGGGAGCCAATGAAAGTAGTGGAATAAGGGGGAGACGTGAACATTTTGCCTGGTTTGAACAAACCAGCCATGCTTTCTCTTTACATGGGATTCTGAATCTGGTGGCAATTCAAGTCTGACATATACATCAATATTGTACTTATTCAGTGTATTTATTTTGATACACTATGCCGGATTCCACCCACACGCACGCGCGCACACGCACGCACGCACGCACGCACGCACAAGATCTAACAGTATATAAGAATCTTGGGTTTTTGCATGTGCAGGCAGGATGGCTCTGCTTCCTATTGCTTGACGACTCCAAGTCCCTCTCTACGATTCTAATGTCCTACATGTGTTCTGTTTCCAGGGGGACTATGTCTGGTTGGACCTAAAGACGGGTCGGGAGTTTGTGGTCCCGATCGGCGCAGTGGTCAAACTCTGTGACTCTGGACAGATCCAGGTGTTGGACGATGAAACCAACGTAAGTCCTGAATCAGTCGAATGAATGAATGAATGAATGAATGAATGAATGAATGAATGAATGAATGTTTTTGAATGAATAATTTTATTTTCGTGTCTGCTGCCTTTCACTACCCATCCCTTACGGTATTTATTCAGACACAATTTAAAGGACATCGTTTTTCCAGCGCCAACATGCTGACACAAAAATAACAAACTAAATAAATAAATACCAAATACTGTATACATGACTCTGATCAAAACGAGAGAGAGAGAGAGAGAGAGAGAGAGAGAGAGAGAGAGAGAGAGAGAGAGAGGAACACGGAATGAACACAAGACAGACTTAAATGATAACTTAGACAAGTAGTCATGGAATTTTAGCAGAATACCTGCAAAGCTGGGAATACATTTGTTACCAAACGATTTCTTCACCAATGTGTTCGTAAAGGTGTCTACTAACATATCTAACAAAGATTGAAATTCAACATCCCTAGGAGAATCTTTGACAGCTAGGGTAATTCTGGGTCTCATTCACAGGGAAAAAATTACTCCCGAAAATATGCTTCAAGTGGGATTTGATGGGTCTAACTAGGTGTTTTTAATTATTCTGAATCCATTGCAAGCATTTGTTTTACACAAAAAACATTCATTGGGCCAAAAACAGCCCCAAAGAACGATGGTTTAGTGATGAGTCATCACTTTTCACAGTTGCGTGGGGTCCATTTCTGGCCCAAGGAATGTTTTTCGTGCAAAACAAATGCTTGCAATGGATTCAGAATAATTAAAAACACCTAGTTAGACCCCTCACATGCTACTTAAAGCATATTATTTTGGGAGTAATTTTTTCCCTTATAGTATAGTGTATAGTAATTGAATGAGACCCAGAATTACCCTAGCTGTCAAAGATTCTCCTAGGGATGTTGAATTTCAATCTTTGTTAGATATGTTAGACATCTTTACAAACACATTGGTGAAGAAATTGTTTGGTAACAAATTTATCTTCAGGATTTTATTAAAATTCCCTGTCTAAAGGTGATATACAATACAAAGTCTTTCAAAAGTTTGGACCCAGATCAGCCTGTTTTCATATATTGAATATACGCCATTCAGGGCATGTCATAATGATAGGTGAACATTTACGATTTTGTCCACAATTCCATGCTTCCATGTATTGATGTGGTGGAGAAATAAACTAAAAAATAACCTACATTGACTAATTGTGTACACTTCTTGTAATTTAAGTAATGCAGATATTTAACAATAATTGAACTCTTGAGAGCGTTAAATGAAACCAAATGGACCCGTAAGGATCATTTTACACTCTCAAGAGTTAAAGATCTATAAAGGTCTATTTGGTTACCAACTGTCCATCATTTAGCTGGGGACCACCTGGAACCCCCTCAAGGACCACTGGTGGTCCCCGGACCACTGACTTAAACTCTATTCTTAGACCCCCTCTACACCAAATCTCTTTGCTGATTAGCAGATCTACTATCGTGTTGTGAGCATGAATGCAGATGTTCTATTTCTGACAAATGTTTGCCCAACTTTACATCAACAGGAAAGCGAGGGTTCGTGTGGTTAAGATTACTATTAGCAGACAAGGACAAGACTTAGTGAATGAAACCTGCAGTGCCTGAGGGTAGTACGTAGTAGTCTACACAGCCATGAATTAATTATACCCCAGTGACATCACTGGAGTAAACGTTTCAGTACAACTGTGGGGCGTTTCAGAGACACAACAGACCTGTCCCACACATATAGGTTATGTCACTGGTTCCCAAACACTGGGTCGTGGACACCTTTTTATGTGTGTGTGTGTGTGTGTGTGTGTGTGTGTGTGTGTGTGTGTGTGTGTGTGTGTGTGTGTGTGTGTGTGTGTGTGTGTGTGTGTGTGTGTGTGTGTGTGTGTGTGTGCGTGTGGGGTGTGTGTGTGTCTCTTTCTCTCTCTCTCTCTCTCTCTCTCTCTCTCTCTCTCTCTCTCTCTCTCTCTCTCTCTCTCTTGTACAGTACTTTATATATTTGCTTTCTCAGATTTTATCATCAAGTATATTTTTGATGGCATTCCTACTTTTCTTTTCTTATCTGATTGTGATATTGGTATGATTGAAATGTACTTTTTGCTAAATCAATATTAGTGTCGACAAAGTACTAATTTAAGCGGTTAAGAAGATTTTTGTGGAATGAATGAGCGGAGTTGTAAGAAAATGTGCTACAGCTACCATAAGTAAAATTAACTCATCTACTGCCATTTAAATATGCCTTCTTTGGGATCTCCCCGCCAGAAGTCTCCATAGACTTCCATGTAATTTATAGTGCACAGATCATGCACGCCCATGCACAAATCATGCACCATGTTTGTGCAGTTTGTTCACAGCTTTCAAACAAAAAAAAAAAACGATTGGAAATCCGTTCAGGCATTCTTCAGATAATAGCCATTATGTTTTACATGTTATGTAAACCAAGATGGCTGCCCTGTTTGACATATGGGGTTGTATGGGGGTGAAACATGCAAAATCGCGATTTAAATTGTTTTTACTATATTTAATGGGGTCCAAAAATAATTTTTCAAAAAAACTAGTCATAAGCAGTGGATGAGTTAAGTTAAAGCAACACTATGTAAGCCTTTCTTAACTCATACAGTGCCGCCGGCCACAAGGGGCGCTAGAGTGCCAGAAATTTCTCTATAGACCTTCGCTCTAGCTTCCGTCGACACTGTCCCAAGTGCCTTGGGATTTCACTCCAGCCAATGCTATGGGTGACTAGAGGAGGAAGCTAGCTGACACGTAGCCAAAATGCTAACCCATTTAGAAGCCCGATCTAAAGCTATTTCAGTCGCAAAAAACTTTCTCTTTGGGTCTGGGAACACAATCCGGAGAAAATCCTGTCTAAAGATGTGATTTATTATTGGAGTGGGCGGTGCGATGCGGCCGTTAGCGCGACTACGGCCCGTGTATGGCCGAGTGTTGGCCCGGACCATGGATGGACGTTTAGACCGGGGCTTCGTTGAGGCCTCCGATTAAATAATTCATTTTATTAAATATCCCAGACTAGTTCAGGATAGGCACCCTGGAATACGTCGCGCCACCGACAGTATAGATTGAGGTTTTTTTGGGGGGCTCTAAACTTTATTTTAAACCATTTTCAATGGAATAAATCGTCGGACCATCTAGCGTCTCTCGTTGGCTAGCCCTGGACGAGCAAGGACCACCCACGTTGCTCCAAGCAGCTCGGGGTAAGTAAAATAGCAAATAAAATATTGGATTGGATTGAAATAAAGCCGAACTTGTTCGGGATAGGCACTAATAGGGTTAATAAATGTTAAGCCAATTTGTAGGGTGGAGTATGTTAATACAATTTAACTTATACCACTGTTTCCGAAACAGTGGGTCGATCGGGACCCATTTGTGGTCCGCAGATCCATTTTTATGGGAGTTTTCACAGAACTTTTCAAAAGAATTTAATGAATAAAATAAAAACAATCAAAGAAATTCCTTAAATTAGTAAACAAGCGTTAAGAAGTAGGAAAATGGCAGCTCTACAAGTAGAGCTCCTATTTTCACTAGTTTGAGTCCCTGGCAAACTCTTTTCTCTCGAGCTAAAAGGTTTGGGAATCACTGACTCATATGATTGTATTTTGTTTCCAAATCGGGAATCGGGTCGCAGGGGTAACAGTTCCAACTGAGACCTCCAGATTTCCTTATCCTGAGCAACTTCCTCCACTCCCTCAGGGAGTATACCGAGGCGTTCCCAAGCCAGTTTGGAGATATAATCCCTCCATCTGGTCTTTGGTCTGCCACGGGGTCTCCTCCCAGTGGGACGCGCATTGAGGACCTTCCTAGGAAGGCGCTCGGGGGGCATCCGTACTAGATGCCCGAACCACATAAGCTGACTCCTTTCCAAGTGTAGGAGCAGCGGTTCTACTCCAAGTCTCTCTCGGTGACTGAACTTCTCACCCTATCCCTAAGGGAGATACCAGCCACCCGTCTGAGGAAACCCATTTCGGCTGCTTGCACCCGCGACCTTATACTTTCAGTCATGACCCACACTTCATGACCATTGTTTCCCTGCTTAAATTGTCTCACCTATAGACACAGGACCTGACAAGAAATTCCCTTTTGAATAACATTTCATTTAGTTTTAGTCATAATTTAGTCACCTGAAAAGTATTAGTTTTAGTCTAATTTTAGTTGACTAAATATCATAACATTTTAGGCGACTAAATCTACAGTTGATTTAGTCAACTGAAATGTATTTTGGCAGGCCTTGATGGCATCGTAATGATTTTACATTTGGTTGTGTGCGTTGTGAGCTTGTAGATCTGCTATTTTCAGTGCGCAACACCTGAGAGCAACCAAACATAAAATTACTCTCTTCTCCCCAACGTTTTAGTCTAGTTTTTATTTTGTTGACGAAATTGTCAATATATTTAGTCTTAGTTTTAGTCATCACAGCTTAGTTTTTATTTAGTTTTCGTCAGTGAAAAAAACGCAGTCGACAATCATTTTTCGTCATAGTTTTAGTCGCCGAAAGTCAACACTGCTCAATGGTAAACCAGAAAGATGCAATTGGAAATTGTGTGGTTGCCGTGACGCGAATTTCGCAAATGAATTTTGTCTTACCATTTGAATTTTCCCCATTCAAGTCAATGGGAAAAATTAATTCACCAATAAATGAATAGCTATATGGAGATCTCTGTGTCAGTCCTTGTCCCTTTCATGGCCATACTGTATATGGAGATCCCTGATGTCATCAATATTAAGCCCATATCTTGGAAAGCCCATATATGGACATACTTGCGTCAGTCTCATGTGGTCTATGATGTCATGTCAGACATCTATGATGTCAGCCATCTCCATATTTGGGAAAAGTTAAATTTCTCTTATATATATTTTAAAGTAATGGTGATGTAGGCTCACAGAGTGGCTCCTCTAATATTAAAGTCAATGGAGTGACTTTAATGAAAGTGAATGATGAAAGTGAATGAATTAATGAATAAATGTATATAAATTAAACTATATAACATAGCAAAATAGCACATGTGCGTGACGCCGATCAATTTGACATATGGCTCAAGTGCGTGCCACCAAAACTGTGGGAGGAGTAGCGCGGCATTTTTTATTTTTTTTTAAATTTAGGAGACGATGGAAGATGGAGTAAAGTACTATAGTGTGGTCAACCACCCTAATTAATGTCTGCATTTAGCCATTTACACAGGAAACCGTGTCTAAATCCGGGGTAGAAGAGGAAAGTTACATAGTGCAGCTTTAACTTACTACTGTACTGTATGTCCTCCTCTAGGAGCACTGGATCTCCCCCCAGAATGCCACCAACATCAAGCCCATGCACCCCACCTCCATCCACGGGGTGGAGGACATGATCCGCCTGGGAGACCTCAACGAAGCCGGGATCCTCCGCAATCTGCTCATCAGATACAGGGAGAGACTCATATATGTAAGTATTGATGGAGGATAGTTATCATTATCAATATACTATGTGTATACTTATACAAATTGATCATCAAATCCTCCTCCTCCTACTCGGCCAGGCATAAACCTAATATCTCCACAAATATTTTAACTTTATTGCATTTTTGTAAATTAATGCCCTACTGTACTTGATGTCACACAAAACAGTGTCACACCAAAGCATACAAAATTGCAGAGCTGCAAGCTCGAAACGCCGCTCTAAATGTTGTAAAACAAGGCGTGAAGCAATGCATTTGGGACTTGTAGATCTGCTATTTTTTAATCCTGGAATCACTACTTCTTAAACATTTTGTTTTCTAATTCATGGAATTTCTAACTTTTCTTTTATTAATTAAATTACTTGGAATAATCATGGAAAGCTTTTTGGAGAATGTATTTAGAAAATGTTTGAAATAATAACATGAAGTAAAAAAGAATAAGGACCCATGTCTCCGCAACCCACAAATGGGTCCCGACCCACTGTTTGGAACCAGTGGTACAGATCATCACCCAATCTCTCGAGACAGAGTCAAGAGAGAGAAAGGAAGAGAGATGATGGGTTCCCAGATTGATCATCACCTAGTTCAGCTGTACTTGCCAGAAGGCTGACATATCAGCCCAAGCCACAGGCAAGGCTAAAAATGGGGCAACAATGAAAGCCATATGCAATTATGTGTAGAGATATAGATCAAAAACACAAAAAAACTGATCATCACTTTTAACATAATAAATACAAACAGGATGGTAGTCCCACACAGTATGGGGAGGGAGTTGACAGGTGCTGCTGGCTGGCCTTATCTCAACTTGATTTCCACCGTGTTTTGATTCCTACAGTATGTACCTGGATAAACTCCAGTGTGTCGTCACGTCAGCAATGAAATCAATATATCAAACCGTTTTTTAGTAACCATGCAGCGAGGTCGCTAGCAGTGACACTTCGGCCTGTGATGGCACTTTAACTTGCGCTGATTGGTCAGCTGAGCTGACATATCTATTACTCTCTGTGTGCTTTTATCACTAGCCTGGGCTGGGTATGTGATACTTACTGTAGCTCAACCCATACAGGGTCAAAGCTAGTGTACTGCGATGTCAAAGAGATTCTATAGCCAAAATCGGTTATCGCTTGAAGTACGTATAAAATCACTTAAAACTAGTTATATCACTGGCACATTGCAAAGTGCTGGAAAAATGTGCTTGGATTACACCATAAAACCTATTCAAACCTACCACTCTTCCCTGGTGAACTGTTGGGGCTTTGAAACATTTGTTTTACTGAGTGTCTCGTTCCTCTGTGTGCATCTTTTTCCTGTCTTTCTCTCTCCCTCTTGTCTCTCTATCTTGATCTGACGTTCTTTATCTTCCTTGCTTTCTCTCTCTCTCTCTCTCTCTCTCTCTCTCTCTCTCTCTCTCTCTCTCTCTCTCTGTCATTCTGAAGACTAACTGTGGTGGGAGGGTAAGTCTATCTTCAGGAGACTATTGGCATGCCTTGAGAAGAGCAGACCTGGGCAAAGTGCAAGTGTTTGAAATGCTAGTAGGGATAAATCCATTGTCCGGGTGATCCATTGTCCAATCCGTGTTTTGAAACCTTCAAAAGTTCTTCCAGCAGCCTTGCAGAGATTGATTGATTGATTGATTACTGTACACATTCAAACATTGCTTTGCCCAGGGCTGTGTTGGTAACCAGGCCCCGTCACTTAGCATGCTGCTGCTCCACTTCCATCATGGCCGTCCGCTCTCCCGTGTCAGACACCGATACGTTCATTGTCACGCTCTACCATCTGAGCTACGGGACCCGAGTGCCTGCTCCTTCTACCACCCCCACCCCTCCTCCACCTCCCACTGAAACACATGGCATCCACCGAGTGGCTTCATAAATACCTGGTCTTTCAACAAAGCATGTGCTACTGAACATGTACAGTATGTGCTTCATATGGAAGTCAAAGTGAACTTGTGAATGCCTGCCACATTTTATATATATGTTGTTGTTGTTTTTATGCACACTTGCTGGTTATTTCCATGCATATTATTGCGTCTGAATGCTTGAGCAATTGATGTATGTTGCATTTGCACCGGTTGACTGGATATTCAGAGCATCTTGGGTACATTTACACCTTAATTGTATGTGTTTTAGAGCTATTACAATCTGATCACGGGTAAGGGTAATCATGGACCTGTACATCTAGCAGGGTACAAAGGGAACTAAAGAAGTAAGTAGTTCACGCAAAATGTACTTCTTTTCTATCAATTACTGAAGCCTTGAATTCATGGAGTGAGTGTTACACGAAATGTGTTACAGTACTTACAACATTTTGTGATCTGGGAGGGAGGAACTGAAGTCGAAATGAAGGTCACAATGATATTAGTCAATTCCTGACCATATCTCAGCAGCATTGAAGGTAACCTGTAGGGATAGACCGATTATTGAAATGGGCGATTATTATTATTTGATATTCATACAATTTATTAATATCGAAAAAAGTTGAAAAAAAATATTTATATTATTAAAATAGCTAAAAACTATTCAAGATGCCAATTAAAAATAGCAGACCTACAAGCTCAAAATGTGTCGCACTGTGACTTGTTTTGAGCTTGTAGATTGGCTATTTTTTGCTATGTTTAACTGTATATGCAATGTGGCCCTCAGGAGTGAGTGTGAAAAATAGCGGCCTCTCCATCATCAAAGTTGCCCACCCCTGATCAAGGGTGATGCGGCGACTAGATGTGAGCCTCTAGAACAATTAGGATGGGAAAAATATATAAATGAATTAACCACCTAACCACCATTATAAATTGGGGGATTTATTTTATTTATTTGACTTAAAATGCATATCGGTTCTTAATATCGGTTATCGGCCTCTTTGATCACAACAAATCAATATCGAAATCGAACATGAAAATCCCATATCGGTCGACCCCTAGTAACCTGTCTGGTATTCCCATTTTTTCATTGCCTTTCCTCACAAACAATCCACTCGTGTGTGTTTCCTGGCTCCCAGACGTACACAGGTTCGATCCTGGTGGCGGTGAACCCCTACCAGCTGCTGCCCATCTACACGGCGGACCAGATCCGCCTCTACACCAACAAGAAGATAGGAGAGATGCCCCCGCACATATTTGCCATCGCAGACAACTGCTACTTCAACATGCAGAGGAACAACCGTGACCAGTGCTGCATTATCAGGTAGGTGTGCGGATGCATGGTGCATGTAGGCCTACTGTATGAGTACAAATTGAGACAGTTTGGCAAGAAATAGTAGGGGTAAACACGGCTGTTACCAATGATACTAATAAGGTTGTGTTCCATTCTGGTCAAACAGAGTCAGGGTGCTGATATTGTGCATGTTGGCTCACTGTGGAATACACTCTGCTGCACTAAATGAAGATGAACCTTCTGAATTTACTAATTTAATTGTTTTTATTTATTCATTATCTTAATCCTTTTTAAATATATTGTTTTCCTTTTGATGTAGCACTTTGAGATTTGCTTCAAATATAACGTGCGTTACAAATAAAATGTATTGTTATTACCTGTGCTTACGCGTGTGAAAATAGGTTTATTGATTCATAAACAGGTATAATTAATGAATGATTTGTGTGCGTGTGCGTGTGTGTGTGTGTGTGTGTGTGTGTGTGTGTGTGTGTGTGTGTGTGTGTGTGTGTGTGTGTGTGTGTGTGTGTGTGTGTGTGTGTGTGTGTGTGTGTGTGTGTTGGCAGTGGGGAGTCGGGGGCAGGGAAGACAGAGAGCACCAAGTTAATTCTTCAGTTCCTGGCAGCCATCAGCGGCCAGCACTCCTGGATAGAACAACAGGTCCTGGAGGCTAACCCTATACTAGAGGGTAGGACCACGCACGCACACACGCACGCACGCACGCACGCACGCACGCACGCACGCACGCACGCACGCACGCACGCACGCACACACACACACACACACACACACACACACACACACACACACACACACACACACACACACACACACACACTACTGACACCAGGGTCATGACTTAATGGAAGAGAACCACCATTATAATACCATTTTCAAATGTTTTCATGTCAAGGACCCCCAAATTGGTTGTATGTATTTTGGCCGCACCCCCGTCCGAAAATGTTTTGTAACAGGGACACCCCGTGTAAAAAAAAAAAAAAAACATTTACTACATTTTCCATGTTGCAAGCTTGTAGATCTGCTGTTTTTTGAATAGCCAACATAAATGGATAAAGTGGTTAAAATGATTTTGAGGCTATGTTAATAACTGCTCCCTGACCCGCACTTTGAGAACCAATGCTGCGTCTTTGTTCCCTTTTTGCAGCCTTTGGTAATGCGAAGACGATCCGCAACGACAACTCGTCTCGCTTTGGGAAGTACATCGACATCCACTTCAATAAGAGGGGAGCCATCGAGGGAGCCAAGATAGAGCAGTACCTGCTGGAGAAATCCAGGGTCTGTCGACAGGTACGTACGCTACCATGGACAATCCTCTGCTCATTTCACTCCCAGACACATTTTCATGTCAATGAGTTGATACTTATACCCACAAATGTTGGTATTTTGGGAATGTCATACATCTTTCAAAAAACAGCTGATCTACCAGGTATTAACTCATCCACTACATTGGACGAGTTTGACGAGCTATAGTTATGGGTCCACTCTGCTTATGACGAATATGACGAGCTATCAATTAGCTTTAATAACTATAAAACAAAAAAGTATGATCGCCGATTCGCCGTCCATAGCGCTCTGTGGACCCGCCCTATTCACAAAAAACGGATCTGGATGTTCCAGAACGGAAATGGGGGGGCGGGACAACGACGCCTGTATCCTGTCTGCCGAAATGTCATCCGGTTTAATGTTGTGCAACACCAGCGTGGCGCTCCGTCGGTTTCGCTTTGAGCGATGGAAGGCTGTAGTGCTTTGTTGCTTACCCTGCCTGGATCGTATTGTGAATGCAATCGGTGAACCATCGCGCAATGGATTCGCGCGCGCGCCCACGTTAAAGGTAGGCAAAATCCTGGCGGTGTGGACCCTCAGAAGGGTCTTAAAAATAGCGGTGGGTGAGTTAATGCTGCATATTGTGCTGCAACCACTGCCATAGACAATGCCAAGATAGAGCAATGCTTAATGGGAACATTTGGTACCTTTCAACCCAAGGAGCACTACAGTAGTGCTCTCTTGTGTCTCTCTGCTTGAATTCTCTCAGATGAAACAAAAGGTACTGTTACTGTAGTATCAGGCTTGGAGGGGTTGGGGGTTATTTATTTTAACGTGTATGTTTTATCCCTTCTCCTGGTCAGGCTCAATTAAGTACACACATTTTCTCTTGTGAAATGTAGACTGTCTGATATGTTTGATATTTATGTTTGATTATATCACAATTTAACAATTTCAGTTAAAAAAAGTATGTTAAGCACATAAACTGTGAAGTCTATATTTTAACAAATGTTTATTTATACATTTTCTTTCAAAAATAGTGCACCGTGAAATAGCTCACAATGCTCACAATGTTGTGAGCTTGAATATCTGCTATTTATAACTTTCCTCTTTTACCCCGGATTTTAACCCTGTTTCTTGCGCAATTGCTGACATTTTTACCACTGAGCTAATAGGGCCTGCCTGCTTGCTCAGGCAATACATTTTGTCAGGTTAAAATCCATGTAAGATCATGTGTCTAGGTGAGCTATGACCTTTGACACAATCTAAATGTCTCAATAGAAGAGCAGGGAGTAAAAATACAGTTATATTGTACTCTACCGATACAGATTGGACAAAACTGCATTTTATTCATTCAAAATACATTACCTTGCATTTCAACCCAACAAACACTACAGCATGAGATCATGCTCTCTGCCTGTATTCTGTAATCTCTCAGGTAAAAAGAGCAACAAAGGCATAAGGATATTTAACCCACTGTTCATTCTCCTAAACCCTCTTGTCCTGCTCAGGCCACAGATGAGAGGAACTACCACATCTTCTACTGCATGCTGAACGGCATGACGGCCGAGCAGAAGAAGAAGCTGGGTCTGGGCAGCCCTACGGACTACACCTACCTGACCATAGTGAGAGCACCACAATGACAACACCATGTATACACAGTCTAACCTACTGACTACACCCACCTGACTATAGTGACTAGTGAGAACAATTTACAATTTAGGCATTTGGCAGACCGATTTGGGCCGAGGTGGAGTCTGAAGACCACGGCCACACGGCGGAAGCTAGGGAGTGAGTCTGCCGTTCTAAGTGCAAGAGGGAGTTTATTTCACAGTTTCGGGGCCTGGAGGGCGAAGGGTCTAGGACGAGTGGATCGGTGTCCTGGGGTTTTTAGCGAGGGTTCTGTCAGCATCCCTGTGTTAACTGATCTGAGTGAACGGGTGGGGTTGTAGGCAGGGATCGATCATGCTTTGGAGAATTGGAGGTATGGAGGTGCCATACCTTTGGCTGCTTTGAATGCCAACATCGGTGTTTTGTACTCACGTCACCAGGCTTTCTGGGGGAAAGCCTGGTCTTCGTTTACTAAACAGGTTGTTTGATCCGGTCTAGACCGGATGCCAGCCTATGTCATTTTGTTGTCAAAACAGACTACACTTTGCCAGGAAACACCAAACCGGAAACAGTTTTAAACCAAAACAACAACTACTTGCGCATGCGCTAACCTCGCGTCACCAGGCTACGCATGCGCTAACTGGGTTAAAACTGTTTTCGGTTTGGTGTTTCTGGCCAAAGTGTAGTCCGTTTTGACTACAAAATGACGTAGGACGCCATCCGCTCCCGACCGGATCAAAATTCCGAAATTGGAAGCGATCCCAGGCGAGAGCACCACAATGACACCGTCATGTACCTACTGACTACACCTACCTGACATCACATTGTGCCATTGTGATGAGAACATCACAATGGCACCGTCATGTACATATTTGTACATACATGTACATATTTTTGTCCATGCCTTACCCCTTATCCTTAAACACTTTTGCCATTTCTTACTATTTACTATTTTTTACTACGAAAGGCTAGAGACATGATATGTTTTGATTCAGGCTATACATTTGGGAAATGCTTTGTGGCAGCTTTAGGAATGCCTCAGTACAATAATGGACTCAAATCATTTGTCTTTCTCTTTATTGCTTGTATGTCCTCTGTCCTGTCCAGCCCCGTCTCCCTCGACTCTGTGTCCTCTCTATTGCCCATTACTCTCTTTAACCATCTTCTTCATGCCCTTTATCACTCCTCCGCTGTCACTCTCTCTCTGTCTCTCTCTCTCCCTGGTGTGTGCTTCCGTGCGTGCAACCCGTGCGTGCATGTCTTTCTCTGTCTCTCTCTCAAAACCCCCCTCTTCACTGTTGCTCACCCCAGCTAACTTCACACCCCAATGTTTTTTTTTTTTTTTTAACGCTATACACATAGCTTATTGTATTGTGTTTTTCCTAATAGCGTTGATTCTTTTTTTGTTTCGTTTTTTCTCCTCCCCCCTTGTAAAACATCTTATGACATTAGCCTCATGTTATCTGTTGCACTGAAATTGATCTCTCTCTCTCTCTCTCTCTCTCTCTCTCTCTCTCTCTCTCTGTCTCTCTCTCTCTCTCTCTCTCTCTCTCTCTCTCTCTCTCCCCCTCTCTCTCCCCCTCTCTCGCTCCCTAGGGGAACTGCACAACGTGTGATGGTCGTGACGACATGAAGGAATATTCTAACATTCGCTCTGCCATGAAGGTACAGGCATGAATGTTTACTGTCTGAACTCTGGGCCTACATTGAACATTTCTGACTGATAGTTGAGGTAGCAGTTTCTAACTTGTTGTGTTTTTTTTTCCGTAAATGAATGCCCTACTTGATCACACTGAAGCAGGCGCGTGCACACATAGACATCAAAGGGGGCTTGAGCACCTGCCCTTTTATCCTTCTGTAAAAAGTGCCCTCTCCCAGACATGAATGCAGTTTTTCCATGCCATACCTGAAGGCAGCATTCAAGAGAAATGCCTTGTCCAAACTCTCCTGAACTTGAATGCAGCATCTTAAGAATTGCCCTCTCTGTGTAGAAGTCCATGCCAATATCTCCAGTATTGACTTGATTATGCTTAGTAGTGTGGTATCACAGAGCGCAACGCATTGTGAGCTTGGAGGTCGGCTATTTTCTATATTTCTACCAAAAGGCCCTTTTAGAAATTTCAGCCCCTGCCTCTCTAACATTCTCTGCATGTCCCTGCACTGCAGCGTCACACAAAAGCATAAAAAATAGCAGATCCACTAGCTCGTACTGTGGCGCGAAGTGACGTGTGGTCGAATCCTGAAAACTATCAGTTTTGGACATGATATGAGTCATGTTTTTGGCTGCCATGGATATGAATCTATTTCAACATGTACCAGTTGGCTTAGATAACTTGATCGATATTTCATTGGATTATTGTATCTTATCGTAAAGTTTACAATGTAACCATGAGTTGATCAATAGATTGAAAAAATTGGATAGTTTAAATAGATTATGAAAACAATAATTAGATGCAGCCCATGTTGGGAAGGGAAACAGCATTATATTGTATGCATTTGGAGTACAGCAGGTATGATAATGAAGCACATGGGGACGAGTAGATGTATATATTATACAGTGTCATGGAATTCTGGATCAATCGGTAATCGATGAGGCAATCAGGAGACCAGACAATATTCTAGGTGGTGTTGGTTATGCTTTATGTACACAATATCATGGGGAGACGTACTGTAACACTCATGTCAGTGGCACGGTAGTTCTGCCAGAGCAGAGATCACAGTTATACTGTCATTAACAAGATAGGCTGTACCAAAACAATAGCTATCAAGCCTAGTGGAGACAACTATAGGCTCTCAGTCACAAGCCACCAAATTACATAATGTATTGTAAAAGTATTGTCATTGATGTAAATAGAAAGGTTAAGCAGCCATGTCATTCTTCCTCAATCTTCAACAGACGGATGCACTGTACTGTATGTATTTGCGTTGTACATTCTGTAGGTTCTGATGTTCACTGACACAGAGAACACGGAGATATCCAAACTACTGGCTGCCATACTGCATATGGGAAACCTCCGATATGAAGGTAATGCACACAAACGTGTGTATATATACGTATATACATAAACACACACACACACACACACACACACACACACACACACACACACACAGACACACACACACGCACACGCACACGCACGCACACACGCGTGACCATTTGCTCTTCCTATTTGACTCATGTAGTCCAAAGTGGATTTCTTCATTCATTATTGGAGAACCCTCCGCTTGAGTTCTTGAGTTATTATTGCTGGCTCTTGGACATTGGCTAATTGAAGGGCCTAACCACGTTCCTTAGTTGTATTTGAGCCATTTTGTAGACTTTTCTTGCTATGACCTGACGATGACGTATTGACATCGAAACATTGTCACTTTATTTGCCTGCACCCTGTAAATAAACAGTCCGAGTTTGCTCCAGTGCCCTCCTTCTACAATGTGACCATATATGGGTGACCTGAGTTTAACCTGTTGACCTCTGACCCCTGGCAGCTCGTACCTACGACAACCTGGATGCCTGTGAGGTGGTCCGCAGCCCTCACCTCATCACCGCCTCTACACTGCTGGAGGTAAAACACACGCACATGCACGCACGCATTGTCGCATTCCTGAGCCAATAATGTTTTGACTGGATCATCGTTCAATAGGAAACTCAGTACCGAAGACCTAGCCGGTTGTCAAATTATTGGCTTATTAGGAATATGTCCAAAAAGATCCATGAATTCACGGCTTCATGGGGTGTTTAATTGATAGAAAATAAGTAATTTTTCTGGGTGAACTATTTTATACATGTGTTCCGTTCCTTATTAACCCAGGGTCAAGTCCTTGTTTCCCTGGGTCATGTCTAACGCTGAGTGGGTACAAATGCAACACGTACGGGTCCATTTGGTGACATTTGTACCCACCCAGAGTTAAATGAACAGTCAGACACACAATACAGGCCCTCAGCCAGGCCAGGAAGCCATGACATCATGGCTGTGCACACACAGACACACACATACACACACATACACACACATTTTTGAGCATTGAACTGACAGGACGAGAACCAGCGGACCTTTTTTTCGCACGGCATTCGTGTTGACATGAAATAGCTGGGTAAACACAAGCGCTGGAGCCAAAGACAATGACACTGACACTGAGGCCTCTTCCACAGCATCCAACATGCTGACCAAGGCACTTTTTGTCTCTCTGTACAGCTGCACTGACTGCCATTGTGTATAACCTTGCTGTCAGGCAGAAACCTTGTATCTCCCTATTTCAACGTGTATGTTTTTTTTTTTAATTATATATATTTTTATAAATGAATGCCCTACTACTTCATCATACAAGATTGTCACACAAAAGTATTGGACTAGCAGATCTAAAACATATATATATATATATATATATATATATATTCAATAAATTAGGATAGAAAATGAACGGATTTGAACATACAAGGTTTACACCCGACATCAACGATATACTTTATTGTATAGACAGGGGTCATCATCACACCATGTCTGCTTGTGATGATGGACATTATCTTCAAACTTTATTTTGGCCACAAACCTACTATAAAATGTGCAGTCAGTAATATTACTAGGCTACTACCAGAAACACATACTGTACAACACATACAGCCCTAAATGTACACTAGTGGACTCCTAACGTGCCATCCCATCCTCCCAAATTAGTGGGTGAATGCCAATGGTCTGTTATTATAGCATGTCATATCAAGCATGTTCCAACACATGTGCCATAACCTTCTGAACCACTGAGAATAGAGCAGAGGGTGACCCCTGGTGGCCAACAGAGTAAACTACTATGACACAACTGTGAAACCTTTGTTTTGTTGATTGTGTGTGCCTGTGCGTGCGTGCGTGTGCGTGCGTGTGCGTGTGTGTGTGTGTGCAGGTGGACATGAAGGACCTGATGAACTGTCTGACCAGCAGAACTCTGATCACCAGAGGAGAGACCGTCTCCACCCCTCTGAGCATGGAGCAGGCTCTGGACGTACGCGATGCGTTCGTTAAGGTACGCACGCCATGCCATGCTCACACACACACATACACACGCACGCACGCACAGGCGCACACGCACGCACACACACACACACACACACACACACACACACACACACACACACACAGTACGCCTGTCACAATTATTACATAATTTACTAATCCCAATTATTTTACATAATCACAATTATTTCGTTTCCAAGTTGAAACATTTTCAAACATAGGGGAAACAGCAGATCTACAAGTTCTATTTTGTATTATTATTATTATTACCCTTATTATTATTATTATTACCCTTTTTATTAGTGTAAAATTATTCATTTCTTTGTATAGTTAAGTTATTTGTCATATATCTGCCCTGTGCAACTTCAAAGCCTAAAAGCCAAACAGAAATGACATTTTTATTCATTCATTCAAAACACAATAAAATAATCACAATTATTTGTGTGACAATGTCCTACAAAGTCCTACACACACACACACACACACACACACACACACACACACACACACACACACACACACACACACACACACACACACACACACACGCACAGGTCCGGACTGGGACCCAAAATCTGACCGGGAATCATATACACCCACCCAGGCCACATTTGCTCGCCAGGCCACATTTGCTCGAGGGCGTGACGGTGTGCGCGAGCGAAGTTTGTTATTCCATATAGACTGACAGTCACACGACAGCACTCTTAAACTGAGTCACACAATAACACTTTTAAAATGACAGTCACAAAACAACACTATTAAAATGACAGTCACACAACAACACTCAAAACCACCATGACAACAGACTGCCCCACACAGTCCTACATTCCAGTACTTTTCTCTAATCATTCTCTACCCTCATCATAGTGTGTCCTGTCCTATATTCTGTCAAACAATCCATGAATTGAATACCAAGGACCTCCAAAGTAAACATGACTGTAAAAGGACTTATTTGGGGTGTTTTTAGAATGATAACATCCAGACTATCATACCTCAAGTGGCAGTCTCAAAGCTTTTCAGGCTGCCTGCAAGGCTGCAACCTGTGGATGTATTTTTGGCCAGACCAACCAAATATGTTGTGCAGTAAGATTAGCAATTTACATTCTCATTACCAGTAAAAACAAAGGTTAAAACATTAGTTAATTAACTTCTCTATTCATTTTGGTCAGAGGTCATCAATAGTATTTCCCTTGTCACTGGTGTCATGTTACTGAGCCAGGCCAGCTAGCGCAGAGCTCGGCTCTGCTGCCACACAGAGCCACTGTGTGAATTTAATTAACTGAGTTTTTGCACAAGTAAAGCGCAATCAAGCGATGCACTGCACTGGCTGTAGCTGGCCTGAGGCTAGGGGAATTTTATTTTGAATTTTATTTTTTATTTTTTTTTTGGGCGGCGCAGGCCACCGGGAATCGGCCCGGCGTTCCCGACGGCCAATCCGGGCCTGCACACGCATGCGCATGAACACACGCGCACACATGCACATACATGCACACACAGTGTGCAGGTCACTGGGGTAAGTGAGGGAGGGGTATGGGTAGAGTATCTTCAGTTATATTAGCATTTTCTTTTCTGTTCTTTTACTTTGTTGTTGTTCTGCTGCCCCATTGCCTGAAAACTAAACTATAGCAACAAACCCGGACACCTTTTTACACCTGTAATTATACTGTTATATGTGTAATCACACTCTGCACTGCACATTCACACACCTACTATTACTGTATGCTCTGTCAATCCTATAATCTGGAACTCGGCACGCATATGTTATTGTATGTGCGTGCGCATGTGTGTGTGACTACCTCACAGTTAGTTTTGGTTGCCTCTAGGGCATACATGGGCAACTGGCGGCCCGGGGGCCACTGGCGGCCCCAACCTTCACTTAATGCGGCCCACAGGTTAATATCGGAATACTGACATATTATTTGATTTCAGCTGTTACAATTCCAAATGTGCAAACATGACCTGCTTTAATTACTTCAGTGTATATGTAGTTATTGACTAGTATTGACTAGTATTAAAATTGTATTGTCTTTTTATGTTCAATGTATTTGTAGTTCATAAACTTAACATAATTACAACTAAATGCATTTGAAATTAAATAAAGTTTTTAGATTTTCAGGAATAGCAAAAACAGCAGATCTACTGCGACGCGTTTTGAGCTTGTAGATCGGCAATTTTTGCAACTTTTGTGCGACATAGAATGACAAAGTAGGGCATTCGTTTACAATGACAAAAAAAAGTAAAAATATGGAGAAAAGAGGTTTCTATCTGACAGTATATCGTTGTTGTCGTGTGGAAACCTTGTATCTCCAAGTTTCAAATGTGTACGTTCTGTCGCAAAGTAAAGCCCTGCTTCATCATACAAGGCCGTCGCACAAAAGTAGTGAAAACAGCAGATCTACAAGCACACAACGCCTCGCTGTTTTCGCTGTAGTTTAAATCCTTTTTAAAATGATAAATGCAAAACCAACGGTTTTGAACATACAAGGTTTTCACCCGACAATGACGATATGCAATGTGCGTGTGTGTGCGTGTGTGCGTGTGTGTGTGTGTGTGCGCATGCGTGTGTGCAGGGTATTTACGGGCGCCTGTTCGTGTGGATCGTGGAGAAGATCAACGCAGCCATCTACAAGCCTCCATCCATGGCCCCCAAAGCCATGAGGCGCTCCATTGGACTGCTGGACATCTTTGGATTCGAGAACTTCACTGTCAACAGGTGCGGGACAACACCACAGTACACGCACAATATAGATGTCCATCTTTTAAAAACCCATTTAGGCCTAGAATTATTGAATGCTTTAACTATTGAAAAATAGCAGATATACAAGCTCACAGCGCGGCACCGAGTGCCGCGCTGTGAGCTTGTAGATCTGCTATTTTTCAATAGTTAAAGCATAAAATAATGATACAATAATGTGTACCCGTTCTAAAAATGATGTTTCAACTACACCGATTTGCATCAAATTAGGGCTGAAGTGGTTGATGTACGTTTTGTAATAATAATGTAGTAAAGTAACTAGTAACTAAAGTTTTCAAACAATTGAGATGTAGTGGAGTAGAAGTAGAAGTAATGAAAATTGGAACTACTCCAGTAAAGTAAAAAATACCATTATTGTGTATCATTATTTTATGCTTTAACTATTGAAGAATAGCAGATATACAAGCTCACAGTGCGGCACCGAGTGCCGCGCTGCAAGCTTGTAGATCTGCCATTTTTGAAAAATCGTGAAAATTAGAATTTTGACCCGATTCTATAAGTGTCTTTTGAATCTTTCTAAGATTTTTAGAAAAAACAATGTTTCTATGTCAGCAATCTGGCGAGCCATCGTCAAAGAAAAGGGCCTTTTCACTTAACTGGAGCTCAGTTAGTCTGTTCTTGAGAGACTACTATGTCAGTGGTTCTCAAACTTTTTCATGTCAAGGACCCCCAAAATTATATGTATTTGGCCACAGACCCGCATCTCAAAATATTTAGTTCCAGAGACCACCCAGAAGCAACATTTGAGTTACAAACGTTCGCTTTAAAAATACATATATTCAAATATTTGCACACATTTTCACGACTTTTTCAAAAATAACAGATCTACAAGCTTGCAGCGCGGCACTCGGTGCCACGCTGTGAGCTTGTATATCTGCTATTTTTCAATAGTTAAAGCATTCAATATTCCCAGTACTTGAGTAAATGTACTGTACTTTGCTTACTTTACACCACTAGTAGAGAGGGATCATCTGGTCATGTGTCAAGGTCAAGGGTCCCTGATGAAGTCACATAACCCCTAACAGCACTGGCTAGGATGGGAACAAGCTCATCAAAGCCATCCTAGCAGCAATCTGTTGGGTGAAGCTGTAAAAGCAATCAGTACATATTCCCATTTGTTTGTTTGTTTATTTTTTCGTTCCTTCCTCCCTTTTTATTATTGTATTATTAGTTCTTCTTTTACTAAATGTAATTATGTCTAGGATGTTGCTCAATATTTTCACAGCATTTCAATTAGGGATGGGTATTGGCAAGAACCTCACGATACGATACTTATCACGATACTTGGGTCACAATACAATTTGTATCAAGCTATATTGTGATGCGATACATATTGCGATATATTGCAATATTCAACTGAATTTACATATTATTTGTAGAGCTGGAAATCCAACTTGCCATGTACCACCTGGGTTGTCTAATAATATGTATGTACATCATATTATATTGACAATTTAATGGACAAATTGAGTCAAAAACATTTCATTTTCATTAAAACGTTCCATTCTCAATTATTGAACAGCAGCGGCATGTCAGGACTGGACTTTTACCATTGGTTTCTATTCACGGGAACAGATTTTTTCTTTCTTCAAAAGTATTGCAATACTACAGCCTGAAGTATCAATACAGTATTAGGAAATAAAATATCGCAATACAGCATATTGCCATATCGATTATATTGCCCATCAATGCTTTACTTGCATAAATTAGTGAGAAATAAAAGCTTCTTGATTCTTCCATCCTTCCTCAGAAGTATCTCTACCGGTGGCATATTTTAGTTTCCTCATCATTTGTTTTCTTGCGTTCTTTTTTGCTGCAGTTTCGAGCAGCTGTGCATCAACTTTGCCAACGAGAACCTGCAACAGTTCTTCGTGCGTCACGTGTTCAAGCTGGAGCAGGAGGAGTACAACCTGGAGCACATCAACTGGCAGCACATCGAGTTCACCGACAACCAGGACGCCCTGGACATGATCGCCATCAAACCCATGAACATCATCTCACTCATCGACGAGGAGAGCAAGTTTCCCAAGGTACGCACGCACAGATCTGCTAGATTCAGGCCCGCGGGAAGTCATTTACAGCGAGAGAACATGTTTTATTCAGTTTTGTTTGTGTTGTATCGGGTTTCCTCTGTTCATCTTTTAGCTAAATAACAATAACACAATCAAGAACTACACTTTCCCTTCCCCTCTCTTGTCCCCTCTCCACACGCTGTGGACAGCGTGGAGACAAATCAAAAAGCTAGATGGCGCGCACACACAGTGGCCATGCCACTGATGCCAGCCGGCAGGATATATAGACAGATGTCTGTCTAACCAACATTGAGACTGCACTAAAATATCCCCAAACCTGTTCATTCAACCTCCACTCTGTGTTGGCTGGTGACTGTGACACATTATATACTTCACCCCCGCAACGGCGTTGCGCACGAGAACAGCTGATATGCAAGCTCACAGCTCGTTGAGGATGCAACTGTTAAGAGCTTGGAGTTCGTCCTTGCTGCCGTTCTGCACGCGACAGAGCATAATGATGAGTGGTTTTGAGGACCAACTGCTTTGAACATAGCTTCAAAGCGGGGGCTGGGGCGGCCGGCACCTGGACCAGTGAGGGATACCCTACTTCCCGTGGGTTTGCCTGGATTACAAATACCTTGTTTTGACCCGGGCCACCGGCGTGGTGGTCCGGGCACCCTAGGCTGCAATGTCTGACAATGCGTTTCGCGGGTTCGAATCCCGTTCCCGACGATCTTTGCTGCGTGTCACTCCCCATCTTTCTCCCCATTTCCTTTCAGGCATAAAAGCCCAAAAATAATGAAAATTGATTCTCTCTCTCTCTCTCTCTCAGGGAACAGACACCACCATGTTGAACAAGTTGAACTCTCAGCATAAGCTCCACACCAACTACATCCCTCCTAAGAACAGCTACGAGACACAGTTCGGAATCCAGCACTTCGCTGGCGTGGTTTACTACGAAACTAAAGGTCAGTCAGTCTCACCGAGTGTGTGTGTGTGCGTGCGTCACCGGCGCCTATTCAATGGAGCCAGCTGGGGTAGCACTGCACCCCCCCCCCCCCCCCCCATTCAGAATACTACACCACCCCTCTAGATGTACCGTTGTTCCCTATTGAGCTTGGCACGTTTCCATGTGTCATGTGACATGTGTCTTCTTATTTTTTCACTCTCAAAAAACGCCTGCAATGTAGTGCATTTGAAACTACGTTGCAGTGCACATCATAGGGTGATTACTGCTTGCCTCCTGTGAATTGTTTTATTTTTATTTTTGTTTATTTTCGGTTTATTTTGTTGCTGAGTGAGGTCAGCAGACAAAGTGACGTGAGTGAGATGAAAAAAATTTGGTGAAATGTGCCAATCTCAACATGAAACAACGGTATGTGTGTGTGTGTATCAGTATGTACGTACGTCAGTCTTAAATCATGTAAAAAATCATGTTACGACTGTTAGTGTAACTGTGTGCGTGTCAGGCTTCCTGGAGAAGAACAGAGACACTCTGCATGGTGACATCATCCAGCTGGTCCACTCCTCTAAGAACAAGTTCATCAAACAGATCTTCCAGGCTGACGTCGCCATGGTAACACACACACACACACACACACACACACACACACACACACACACACACACACACACACGTGCGCGCGCGCATGAACGCATTACCTCAAAAAAGAAGTGCATGGCCTTGACGATGCAATCTCCCCTTTCATTGCCAACTGGGTAGAAACGATTAGAGAATACAAAAAAGAATAAACTGCGTTGCAGGACCAATTTAAAGTCTTTCAGGGCAGTCCTTCGTATCGGGACAGTGATGAGACGTCAGAGTGCCTTTTACATTATTGCATCTGCTGATGTTATCTGTAGTGCTGTCAGGATATGACATTTTACATGACGATTAATTGTCACTCAAATAATTGGCGATTAACGATTTAATTGTGTTTTTGTCGTTGATAATTACATTTCTGTTTGGCTTTTAGGCTTTGAAGTTGTACATGGTAGACATGAAACATAACCTAAATATACAAAGAAATTACTGACATATTTGACAACTTACTACTTAAACTAGACCAGGTCAACCTGGTTGTGCCAGACCCCCTGTCTGTCATCATCATTTATGACATCATGCCTTTTGTAGGCATGTCATCATCATGTCATCATCATATATACCCTTTATATAGAAAAGGGACAGACCGACATTTGCTTATGTAGGCCTACCCATTTCATGGGTCTGGCAAAAATAACTTTGATAGTGGAAATAGCCGATCTACAAGCTCACAACGCGTCGCGATGCGACGCGTTGTGAGCTTGTAGATCTGCTATTTCCACAATTTTTGACCTTTTTTTAAATATATGAACATTTTTCAACATGGAAACGATTATGACGATTATGAAAAATAATCACGATTATGTCAAAAAATCACGATTAGACGATTATGTAATAATTGTGACAGCCCTAGTTATCTGTCTTCTAAACCTTAATACTATTAAACAAAGAAAATAAATCATATGTACAGTAGGTAAACATTATAGGATGTTTTTGTAATATTGCACTTTTTTATTTTATTTCCTTTCCTTTTATTTCCATCTACAGATCTACAAAAATAAAATAGAAAATAATGAAAAACTGAAAATACATATATCTAACCTTTTCGAAATAATTTCATAAATGCCAACAAAATCAAGGAAACTCCATGCCCTTATTTAAAAATAGTGAAAATAGACGAACCACTGCTTTAGAACAAGTCAACATAAAGAGTTCTGCGGGCATTATCGCGGGAAGTAGGCGTGCTGGGGGCCCGCCTGTAGTCTTCTTTCCAGTTTGTCTCAATAAAGAGAAAATACAATTTACGCTTATCCTTTTATGCTTTAAGTGGCATCCATCCACACCATGAATGATAACTCCAGCGTTAATTATAACAATAATGAATCCATGACACTGATGAACGCTAACGTCATGTGGACATGTTGAACACGAGCGATGTTTTTGACAGGGTGTCGCGCCCTGCGGAGTGGGATGGATTTTGATTGGCTGTCAGCGTTTCTTTCATTGTTATCATTTATTTTGAGATTTTCAGAGAAACAAACAAAGTACTCTGTACATAGGCCTACTATACATTGTCTTAACATAATCATAGAAGGATGAGAGTCAGTAGACACATTTAGAATAATACAAAAAAAAACCTATAAAACCAAAAATAAAAGATAAGATATCCCAATGATATCGTTATCCACTGTCATTGTGATGTGGATGTGCCATCAATTTAAGTTACATTACTATATATATATTTTAAACCACATATTTATATATTTATATTTTTCAAACACATTTTTGGACACTGCTCCTACAAATTTTGCCCTAGGATCACGCAAATCGGTACACACTTAGTCTACAATCATGTCATCAACATGGATCTGTCCCATTTAGCGCCACCTTCAGGCCGATTTTTTAAAACACATTTTTGGATACTACTCCTACAGATTTTGCCCTAAAATCACGCAAATCGGTACACAGTATGTCTACACTCATCTCATCAACATGGAAATGTCCCATATAGCGCCACCATCAGGCAGATTTTTTCAAACACGTTTTTGGACACTGCTCCTACACATTTTGGCCTAAAATCACGCTGCGACCTGACGGTCGCTTATCTTCCGATTAGGGAGTCTTGCTGGTTTTATGGTTCTTGGTGTGGACGGCCCTTTATTGGGCACGACTTGTCTTTTACTGGTATGATTTCGACACTGTGAGATCCTGAGTGTTAATTTGACTCCGAGAATGAACACATGGAACCAAATAGATCTCCTTTTGAACGCGTTGTGTTACATTAACAGTGGGGACTTTACTGTGCGGCTTTTAGCTCTCCTTACAACTGTCTTTTCTGTGTGTGCTTGTGCATACGTGCACGTTTGTGTGTGTGTGTGTGTGTGTGTGTGTGTGTGTGTGTGTGTGTGTGTGTGTGTGTGTGTGTGTGTGTGTGTGTGTGTGTGAGTGTGTGTGTGTGTGTGTGTGTGTGTGTGTGTGTGTGTGTGTGTGTGTGTGTGTGTGTGTGTGTGTGTGTGTGTGTGTGTGTGTGTGTTCTGTTGCTTGTCAGTTTCTGTGTGGCTACTCTCCTGGTGGTAGTACAGTGGGCCTTCCTGCTTCTGCTCTTCCCAAGGTAAAAAATACATTAATGGAATAAAGAGAAAAATCATCATCATCATCGTTTCACCAGCCATCATCCTGTCTTTTGTTCATCTCCATCCTCGTCTTGAATAGAGGGGGGCTGTCACTGATTCTGAGTTACAGTGATGGCGTTATTAGGCTACTTGACACGTTTCAAACATCACATTTGAGACGGGTTTGTGCACCATTTGAACAGAGGTTTTCCGTAGGATTTTAAACTGCCAGTCATTAGCAATTACAGTCTGCAGGACTTTACGATAAAAAACAAACATCCATATCTATTTCCAATACATGTACGACAGGCAGTTGCATAAATACGGCGTTACAGCCATAGTATTATATTTTAACTGAAAACTATGTGGAAAATAAAGGAACGTAAAAGAATTGTACATCATCTTGCCATGCACACGTGGATTAAATGCATTAAAATTGCACACTTGGTGTGTGAGTGCATTCGTAATGTGAAAGGAGCCATATCGTCTCCTTTCAGTTGCGAGAGTACTTAATTTCATGGAAGTAAGCACCTGAATTAGTCAAGCGTGAGTTCCTGATTGGCACCTGTTGACCTACACAAAACTGTTTAATAAAATAGCCATTAAAATGTCAGAAATAAGCAATCTTTTTAACTTTGAAAGCTGAATTTACATAGTGTTAAGAAATCTCCAATGTATAGGCCATAGAAGCGGACAAAAAATGATAAAATATAAAGTGTATTATTGCATCGGTTTAAAATGTTTGGGTGCACCTAACTGATGTAGGCCTACTGGTGCAAATAATTGGAATAAGTTAGGCGCACCAGTGCAATGTAAAAAGTTAGTCTCAAGCTCCTAATATATAGTCCAAAGGTCTTCACGGATCACACTTCTCTTTTCGAGTCCAAAGTGAGGTGCTCTGGGCGTGTTGAAATAGAAATTGATTTGTTCTGTCTGTGGCCTGATGATTTTGAGCTCAGGCTTCAGGGCGTTAAATGCTTTGTTAACTCATTTGAAGTTGGTACCTTAATCTGAGAAGAGCTTTCCCCTGCGTGCAATACGACTTTGGAGTGACATCAAGATGGAATCGGTATTCATGTGTGTGAGGAGTTCTAGGTGGACCGCTCGGAGGTGATGATACCCCCATCTCTTAGTCGGCCCATTCTGATGGGCATAGAGTCAAATCAGTTCACTCCTGTAGAGCTCCTTTAGAGTAACCTGACTGCGCCAGATGATAGTAGCAGTGCGTCCGCTCTGCCTACTAGCATCTGGTACTGCTCCGGCACACTCGATGTAAGGGGCGGGCCATTTTTTGAATTGCTAAGCAGGTGATTGGATGGGGCCGTCTGTCTATCACAGTCTGGAGTGCCAACTCCAACCACTCATATTGGCTTGTCTGCATGACGTTACACCCAGAATCCGCCTCCTGGGTTTCCACGTGGTCTGCAATCAGACTCTATTGGCTCAGAGCCGCTCAGAGCCCGCCCGTAGCTGCCGCTGATTGGTCCGGCCCGGGGCTTTACGAGTGTTATCAACTCTCTACCCAGAGAACTCAGACGGTAAAGTAGGGCGCTACGCACTACTGCCACCATCTGGCGGAAGTCAGGCTACCTTTAGAGCCGAACAGGTTTAATGAGTCTCATACCTAAAGGGCACAAATCAGCCATTTGGGGAGCATCCGGTTGACCATCACCTCCTACACTCAGTGTGGTTGAGCATGTAGTATTGCCCCTTGTCATCTTAAGTGAGTACTATACTCCAGTGTCTCTCAACCACTGTGCCTGGGGACCTTTGGTGTGCCCCTGAGAAGGGTCAAGTGTGCCCCTTGAAACTGCTTGAAAGCCAGTATTTATCATTTTAAAAATGATTGAAACTATTGAAAACAGCCGATCTACAAGCACACAACGCCTCGTGGTGCGAAGCGTTGTGTGCTTGTAGATCTGCTGTTTTCACTACTGTTGTGCGACAGCCTTGTATGATGAAGCAGGGCTTTACTTTGTGAAGAAACGTACAAATTTGAAACTTGGAGATACAAGGCTTCTTCCCGACAGTGACGATATTTACACCCCCGTATTATGTTGGTGTGCCCATGGATTCCTGGGACATGAAAAGTGTGCCCATGCAGAAAAAAGGTTGAGAAACACTGCTATACTCACCCATATACTGTACATATTGACCCATGCACGCACACATGTACACACACATATTGTTCAGACGTAAATAGGGTGGTATTCCTGAGGCGCCAGCTTCTTGCGGCAGGTGGGACAGATGTGGTGAGATTGATGTAGATAGTCTCTGATGCACTGACTGCAGAACACGTGACCGCAGTGAGTGGAGACCACCAGCCTGCCCGTGCCTACGATCTCCGCGTAGGCGTCCATGCACACGGGACAGCTGATGGTTCCGGGCACCAGCCTGGCGGTTCTACCGTTTCGGCCGTCTGCTGTGGCTCTCCTGGCCCGGGGACCTTCATCGTCCCCTACCTCTCTACAGTCATCGTTGGTCAGGTCGACGTCAGCCGGGTCCGATCCCTCGCCCTGCGAGGCACCCGCGACCGGTCTGTTAGTCTCGTGCGCCGCCTCAAGATGCCTTCGATGACACCGCTTGCATTTGGGCGTACACGTCTCGGCGTGGTGCTCGCGGCCGCCAGGGCCGGCAGCCCTTTCAGGCTGAAGCGGCTCCGGATTGCTGGCGAGTGACGTCTGTTGAAGCGTGACCGTAGGTATCACCGCGCGGCTCCGGTGCTGTGACGCGTCGGCGCCCGGCCCTGAGGCCAGCATCATGTTGGTGATGCGCAGCATGTCCTGCTGCAGCTGCTTGGTCTGCAGCTGCATGTCCTGTTGCAGCTGCTTGGTCTGCAGCTGCATGTCGTGCTGCAGCTGCTTGGTCTTCTGCTGTATGCGTCGTATCTCGTCCCTCAGCTCCACCTTGATGCTCCGGAGATAATCCATGTGGCTTGGCAGGTAGCCGCCCGCGTCCTCGTCCGACGAGGTCGGCGGTGAGGTTGTTATCACGTGCTGGCGATAGCGGTGACGGAGTCTCTCGTCTCGTTCCAATCCAGTCAATCCATCTGGACTCTGCATCGTTTGCTGAATGATTGCCTGAATCCTAGCTTGAAGGGTCACAAATTGGGCTGTTATATTCTATGTGACATCATCTGGTGACGTCAGTCTGTCAGTTCGGGGACGTTTACGGTATACAGTGTCTAATGAAGACAGGGGTGTGGGATTGGCTGATACTTTTGTACACATACTGAAAGTATTGTTAAAGTCATATACTGTGTAACTTTTTTTTCTCCACCAAGTCAAGTTTATTTTTTGTTTATTTTAACTAACATTGGAACATAAGGGCAACATCAGGTCACAATCTGTCATCTTCCATTCATGTTCATATATTTCACTGGTGGATTTTGTCTGTATTGTTATTCAAATCTGTTAAAATGAGCTAACCATGTCATAGAGTTGACTAGCTGAAACATGCAATACCCCTGCATGAATACATTACTCCTGGCTGACCAATCTGGGGATAAACAATGCTTTTTAAAAATATTATACTGTTGCTTAGTGTGTACAGTATATGTATAGCGTATACACTTTAGTGTATACGCTAAAGTGTAGCAAAGGCATAAAGGTTAATAAACTGTTGACCTAGGGGGGGACACAAAGGTCTATAAATGTCCTACTATTCTTTTATTATTTGTCTATTTTTAACCAATCACGTTGGTGTTTCAGACAGCTGACTGAAAAACTGTGGCAGAACTTCATAACAACCGTGATACGTTCTGTCCACTTAAGTTTTTCAGAGCTTTTGTGCTACACATTGCACAATGTCATGTCTGTCAAACAGAGAGTTAAATATAGAGAAACTGAGAGAGAGAGAGAGAGAGAGAGAGAGAGAGAGAGAGTGAGAGAGGAAGAAAGAAAAGAGAGAGATGGGAAGAGTTTCCTGGAGGAAACAGTTAGGGACAAATGTTCAGGAAGAGAAAACCCTCATTGTTAACGACCCTGACGATTTTTATGTGTTTCTGCCTCTGTGTTTGCGTGCGTGTTCGCATGCACGCGTGTGTGTGTGTGCTTGCCTGTCAAAAGGGGGCTGAGACCAGGAAGCGCTCTCCCACTCTGAGCAGCCAGTTCAAGCGCTCTCTGGAGCTGCTGATGCGGACGCTGAGCGTGTGTCAGCCCTTCTTCGTGCGCTGCATCAAGCCCAACGAGTACAAGAAACCCATGGTGAGAAGAACTAACCTCCACAGCACTGTGTGTCCTGTCCTGTCCTGTCCTGTCCTCACCTCTCTCTGTCTCTCACCTCTCTCACCTTCTGTCTTGGTCTCTGTCTCTCTCTCGCTCTCCCTCGAATGCTCTATATCAGTGGTTCTCAAACTTAGACAATTGGTGAAGGTCTCCCCTTAACTTTGACAGTGCCATTTGTACACTGTCAAAGTTACAGACTAAATGAACCTAGAGAGACCCTGAAATCCGCTTTAAAAACCACTGCTCTATATCAGTGTTTCTCAAACTTTCAAATTTCAAGGTCTCCCCTTGACTCTGACAGTGTACAAATGGAAACAAATTAACCTGTCGGGGTTCATTTGTACACTGTCAGAGTTACAGACTTTTATGGGTGTCCCCCCCCCCCCCCAAAGGAACCCACAGCACAGAGTCTTTGAGAAACACTGCTCTGTATCTCCGTACTCCTTCCCTCCCTCTGCAATATACTCTTGCCTCTCACTCTTTCTCACTCCTTCTGTTTGTCCACTCACCCCTGCCCCTTCCCACTCTGTCCTCCTTCTCTCTATTACCTTCCTGTGTATCACGCCTTCCCCCCCCTCTCTCTCTCTTTCTATCTCTCTCTTTCTCTGTGTTTTTTGTGTGTATCTGTGCATTATTGTATACTGTAGTTATTGCCGTTCGTAGTATATTGTCTACTGTGCACTTTTTACTCTTATTATTCTGTGCTGCTGAGCTGACACCCTGAATTTCTCTCTCTCTCTTTCTCTCTCTCCCTCTCTCTCTCTGCTCCCCTACACTCTCTCCCTCCCTCTCCCTCTCGCTCTCTCCATCTGTCTCTCTCCCTCTCTCTCTCTCTCTCTCTCTCTCTCTCTCTCTCTCTCTCTCTCTCTTTCTCTCTCTCTCTCTCTCTCTCTCTCTAGCTGTTTGACAGGGAGCTGTGTGTGCGTCAGCTGAGGTACTCAGGTATGATGGAGACCATCCGTATCCGTCGGGCTGGCTACCCCATCCGCTACACCTTCGTGGAGTTTGTGGACCGCTACCGCGTCCTGATGCCGGGCGTCAAACCTGCCTACAAACAGGTATAAAGCTCTAACTGTTTCTGTTTGTGTTTGTGTTTGTGTTGTGAATGAATGGCAGCTCCTCCCGAGAGAGGGAACACAATGGAACCACGTTTGGTTCCATTTGTTCACTATTCACTTCAGAGTGAAGAGTGAACTGTTTTCTGTTATTGTGGGAAAGGCTTTATCTGAAAATAGCCGATGAAATGATGCTACTATTAAGTACATTGTTCCCAACTGTGTCAAATTGGGGACACAGTTTGTGTGTGTGCGTTGTGATGCACACACACAAACTCCATGAGAGTGAGAGGTAAAGGCTCCATGAGAGATAATTGGGGTTTTGCTGTTATAGTAAAAAGCGTTCACATTTTGACCATTAATAGCTTGAGAACATGTTTTATTTATTAAATGTGAATACAAGTGTGAATATTATATATATATAATATATATTATAATATATTTGATCTTGGCGTTCAGGCTCTGCTATATATTTACTCACTGCTCAGCACATTAGAAGATTTAATAGCAGGGACATATATATCTATAACAAACCCCCTCAGCCAGGGGAAACAGAACCAGGGGAAAGCAGAGCCTACTGGTGGTGTTGGGGTGGTGGTGGTGCTCATGGGAGAAAACAAAGCACATACAACATTCAGTGACAGCACTGACTGCCAGAGGAAGTGTGAGCTTAAGAAGACCGCCAATTTGGTCAGCTGCTTGACACGTCAGATACTTCACCCACATATGCTCATGCGGGTGTATCTGCCTGAACTAGCTAAAAACCTCTCCTCTGACCAATTTGAACCTCAATAACAATGGAGTTTATTTCAACTGTAGCACAGCAATCTTTAAACGACCACACACAACCTGACCTCATCCAACGACCTTTAAGAGTTAAAACAGAGAGAGAGAGAGAGAGAGAGAGAGAGAGAGAGAGAGAGAGAGAGAGAGAGAGAGAGAGAGAGAGAGAGCAAGTCACATATTATGTAAAACAGTGTATCAATGAGAGGCTACAAGTAAAGGTTAGAGCAGAGATCTTCTTTCTGGCTGAACAGGGTCCATTTTGTTAAGATTGTTGTAGCAGGACACTGGATGAAGCTGTGTGTGTCCCTGTGCTTTCATTAACACTGAACCTAATACCTCCCTGTTTATGTTGGAACCCCACATGTTGTTGTGTACCACTCCCTCGCCGATTTGTGTGTGTGCGTGCGTGCGTGCGTGCGTAAAGATTTGGCCATCATAGATATACAGTAGCTGTTATAGCTATCTCTTTTACTGCATTCTATTCAATTTCTATTGATGTCACGTATATTACATACTGTATTCATCATTCTTCTGTTATTGACAAATGTGTATGAATGTATTGCCCAGAAAAATAATCATTCAGGATTAATAAAGTATATATCTATCTACCGGTATCTACTGTACTGTATCTATCTATCTATTTTGTGTTTTTAATATTGCTCTATCTGTGTACTAACAGGAGGACCTGAGAGGCACGTGTCAGAGGATTGCAGAGGCGGTGCTGGGCAGAGATGATGACTGGCAGATGGGGAAGACCAAGATATTCCTCAAGGTACAGCTTTTCAAATGTAAACAGTGTTGGCCCAGAAGCAGGAAGAACTGGGTTTGGGACCAGGCAGTATACTTTATGTTGTGGTTGAAAACGGCTTGTACTGGTCAGCTCCCAGTGACCACCAGTAGAGGACTAGTGGTTGTACTGGTCAGCTCCCAGTGACCAACAGTAGAAGACTGTGGCTGTACTGGTCAGCTCCTAGATGAAAACAGTAGAAGTGTTAAAGATAAAGTGGTTGAAGTTATTTGGAGAGACATTGAATAAAGCAGCACAGCTCTGATGCAGCCTACTATGACTGATCATGTGTTGGTTTCCACTGCACACTCAACATGTCTGTTGCTGCTAATGTTTTGGTTTCCCGCACTCACATGTGTGCATGTGTGCGCGGGCGTGCGGGCGTGCGTGCGTGCGTGCGTGCGTGCGTGCGTGTGTGTGTGTGTGTGTTGGCTTCCCTCCCAGTCGGTGTGAGGGCAGATGTGATTGTAAGGTCAGGTGTCAAGGCCCTGGCATGTCCGTTGGTTGGTTGGCATGGTGACAGCCAGGCCCCTGGATGTGAAGTTGTAGTCTGTTGGTTGGGATCTCTCTGTTCTGTTCAGTGTGTGGAATCCTCACAGTAAGACAGACACTTCTTCTCCATTTAATTACAGACATCCTCCATCCAGCTCACTGTTTCTCTTTGAAACCTAACTGTGAAATGTGTGGTTTAGAGTTTAGGGTGACTTTGGAAACCATTCTTCATTTTTACTGCTTGCCATTACAGGGCTGCACGATTATAATTGCTAAAATAATCCTCTTGGTGATTTTGTTTAATAGTTTAATGACAATTATTATTATCTTGATTTTGAAGTTTTTTGGTTGGGGAATCTTTATTTTTATGTCTCTTCCAAAATCTCTTTGTTGCTCACGTCTTTTATATCGGTGCCATATCTTTGGTTAAGTGGTATGCAACGGCCTCTGTGATTTTCTCATGCCTCTGTGAGCCTGGATCAGCCTGATGCAGGGAGATGGGTTGTATATTTGGGATCAGTTAGGCTTTCAGTGTCTTAAAGGAGGACTTCACCACTTTTCAACCTATCTTCATATAATAGGTCCTCACTAATGTTCATTATAAAATATCACAATTTTTTTCTACTCAGTTTGGGTCTCATAGGAGAGCTGTGGGTGGGTCAAATCCTTCCACCGGTGACATCATCAATGGGAAATGCAAGCTAATAGAAACTGCTGGCTTTCTATTCCTGAAAAGTTGCAATGTTAAAGTGGAAGCCATTGTTCTCGTGATAATAAAAATCAAAATCTTTTTTTTTCAAAAATATTGTTTAAAAAAGATCTGTCAAACGATGATGTCACCGGTGGAAGGATTTGACAGCTCTCCTATGAGACCCAGACTGAGTAGAAAAAAAAAAATTGTGCTATTTTCTTATGGACATTAGTGAGGACCTATTATATGAAGACAGGTTGAAAAGTGGTGAAGTCCTCCTTTAAGACATGACATGAAGCCCCAAGGGGCGGGAATTGAACATACACGAGTGCTCTACCTCCTGAGCTACCGTTTCCCCACGCTGTGTATGTGTTTCAACACCTACAAAGAGTTTGCGTGAAGACAAGACTCTGAACCCCTAATTGCTCCCGTTGAGCAGGTTGGTGCCTTGCATGGTTTCCTAAAAGTGTGAAGGTCCCAGTTTAGTATGTGAAACGGCACATGCTGACTCTGTCCGTCTGGACGTGTACACTTTTTTACTGTCTATGGGTTTGCCGCTCTGACATCACTGTGATGACATCACTGTGATGACATCACTGTGATGTCAGTGAAACCACTCTAACAGAATGGGTTTGACGCTGATAGATTGGCTACATACATAGATTAGAACTTGGGCGATGGGAAAAACGTCGCTGGCCATCACAGCCTTAAACAAACTGCCTTGCTGACATGGTGTGTGTGTGTGTGTGTGTTTGGGAATACACATGTCCCTCTGGGACAATAAAGTCTGATCTACATTAAATCTAAAATGACAACCAGAATGAGGTCAGAACTCAGAAGCCACCGGTCACACAGCACGCAGTGAACTGTGTTTACATGATGGTACGTCTGTCAAAGCACAACACTCAGCACTCAGCTGGACAGGAAGTAGCACAGGAAATGGAATCAGCAGGGGTCGAAGCCATGGACTGGTGCTCACACAGCACACACTTCCCTGGCAGGAAGTGAACAGATAAGAGGGACGACACAGGATGGACACCACAGATCACAGGAGGACAGGAGGGAAAAGAGAGAGAAAAGGATAGATTTCTTAGGGGCTGTATATATATGTACTGTATGCTCTGTTTATGTGTAATTTTAGAAATGAATAAATAAATAGGCAAACAGCTGCAGCCAGGTGTGCTTTCAGAATGACTATAGGACAACAA
Organism: Nannobrachium achirus; assembly: GCF_963921795.1. Classification (NCBI taxonomy): domain Eukaryota; kingdom Metazoa; phylum Chordata; class Actinopteri; order Myctophiformes; family Myctophidae; genus Nannobrachium; species Nannobrachium achirus. Next base: position 49,443,202 of record NC_137817.1, read on the forward strand.
GTCACAAAGAACCGATTCGAGTTCTTCCTCCCGCCTATGGGATGAACCAGAGGTGTGCTTTTCCACCGAGAACCGAGTTAGTTCCGAACCGTAAAAGTTGGTTCGGAGCGGGAACCACAAAATCCTTGGTTCCTCTGGTTCAATCTAGTCTGGTGGAAACGCAAGCCGGTTCGCGACCAGTTCACAAGAACGAACCAAGGTTCCAAGAAAGTTGAACAGCACTGCTTCTTTTGGTGGAAAAGGCCCCTCTGAGGAGCCAGAAATAATATTTTGACAAAAACGACCCCTGCTCTGGGGATCTCATGAGATCTGCGCTTAGTTGAGAGTTATTGAGATTTAATTGAGATTAAAAGAAGGAGATCTGGCCAAGAAGCACAGCTGGTAACAACATACAAACAGAAACTCACTCTTCAGTGTTGGGAGGAACAAGAATAATTGTTCAGTATATTTTGTTTTCATTCATTGCATTGTGTGTGTGTGTGTGTGTGTGTGTGTGTGTGTGTGTGTGTGTGTGTGTGTGTGTGTGTGTGTGTGTGTGTGTGTGTGCGTGCGTGCGTGCGTGTGCGCGTGCGCGTGCGTGTGTGTGTGTGTGTTGTGTGCAGGATCACCATGACATGCTGCTGGAGATAGAGAGAGACAAGGCCATAACTGACAAGGTCATTCTCATTCAGAAGGTTGTGCGAGGCTTCAAGGACAGGTGAGTCTGGAAAAAAACATGAAAAAATTCTTTGGGGATTTTATTTTTTACTTTATTGATATGTTATACAGTGTAGAGAATGAGACAGGCAAGAGGGAGAGTGACATGATGCAGCACAGGTCTGCTCTGGGCCCGGTGATCAAACCCAGGACTCGCTGTATTCAGTGTATGTGCCTTAACCCCACATGTTGATGTCTTTGAACCCGAGCTTGTAGATCTGCTACTTTAGCTATTTTTGTATTTGAATCGTGAAAAGTATCAGTTTTAGATATACGTACAGTATATGAGCTTTCCACCCGACAGAGATAATGTCTTCCTGCCTTCAGATCCAACTTCCTGAAGATGAGGAAGTCAGCCATGTTGATTCAGAAGACGTATAGAGGATATCACTGTAGGAAGAACTATGGAGCGGTGAGTTCCATTGTAGCCTCAAACAAAACGTGTCATGTTTCCTAAACATTTTACATTTTCACACACAAATATTATCTGTTGTCTTATCTGTTATATACCCTCTAGGGATGGGGATATCATTGTTTATCGTGATGAAAAACACTCACGATAATCATGTCGTGGAGTTTTAATTTACTGTGAAATCGTCCTCCATCGTGCACAGGGATCAATTCAGCTTTTATTTGCCGAGCTGCAAATCTGGTTCCACTTAAACCCTTTATTGGCATATGATACATGATATATGGTACTTGATGAAATAGATGATCTACAAGTTTGCGACGCGTTGTGAGCTTGTAGTTCTTCTATTCTTTGGCAAATGTTCCGCCCCAGGATAATGGATTTTGATTATCGCTACAATATCGTAAATCGCGATTTATTTTGTCACAATAATTGTGTTATGACATTTTCCTAATACCCTCTCTACCTCTCTACCTCTCTCTCATGTCCTGTGTTTAGATGCGAGCGGGCTTCTCCCGCCTCCAGGCCATCGTGCGCTCCAGGAAGCTGTACCAGACGTACCACGTGGCGCGGCAGCGGATCACGCGCTTCCAGGGGTGGTGCCGGGGCAGCCTGGTGCGCCGCGCCTTCAGGCACCGCCTCTGGGCCGTGGTCACCATTCAGGCCTACACCAGGGGCATGATCGCACGCAGGCTCTACCACCGGCTGAAGATGGAGGTACGGCAGAACACATTACACACGCACGCACGCACGCACGCACGCACGCACGCACACACACACACACACACACACACACACACACACACACACATACACACATTTAGGCCTGTCACAATTATTACATGATTGCCTAATCGCAATTATTTGAGATAATCACAATTATTTTTGCATAATCGTCCTAATCATTTCCATGTTGAAAATTGTTCTTATATTTTCAAACATTTTCAAAAATAGTGCAAATAGCAGATCTACAAGGAGATTGTAGATCTTATGTAGATTTTTTAAGTTATACAGTTAGTATTATTACTAGTTATATTATTAGTTATACAGTAGTAATTACTATAATATAGTAATATGTTTGTAATTTCTTTTTTAGGTCATTTATCATATCTTCCCTGTGCAACTTCAAAGCCTAAAAGCCAAACATACTGTAAATTTAATTTTTATACTGTACATAAGTTCCAGTGTTCAATGACAAAAACACAATTAAATGAAATTAATGTCAAATATCATAATTGTGACAGTCCTACACACGTCTGGATCTAGAACAGAAATGACCGGTGGGCCCCCGGCCCACAGGTCGAGAATCGCTGGTTTGATTTGCTTTGAGTGATTTCAATGAGTGTTTTGTATTTTGCTTTCTAATCTACAGTAAATCCCTCCTAACAGCTCTCCCCTTGTTTTTATTCCAAATCTAACTCGTCTCCACTCAGTACCATTGTTTTTAATCTAAATCTGTCTGCTCTCCACTCAGTACCGTCGCAGACTGGAGGCGGAGAAGATGCGTCTGGCAGAGGAATCCAAGCTCAGGAACCAGATGTCTGCCAAGAGGGCCAAGGCTGAGGCTGAACGCAGTCACCAGGTCACTGATGATGACATTTATTTATCCTGATCACTGAAACAACACCATTTATTGTCTGTGCTCATTATGGAATTTCTTATAGCAGTGGTTTTAGACTCTTTTCATATTAAGGCCCACGTACAATATTTTATTATCGTTGCATATATGGTTTTGTCCACAATTCCATGCTGTATTGACTTTGAAAATAACAATTATTCTACATTCTCTATTTGTGTAGACTTCTTGTAAATTAATCATGAAGATTTTTAACAATAATTTAACTCTAAACTTTCAAATGAAACCAAATGGAACCGGCACTCCCATTGAAAGGCTCTCAGGAGTTAAAGCTATACTGTGTAAGTTGCTATACTAGTGGTCAGTCGCGGTATTGCTTTTTTCGTCCGTTTTTCGCCCGTTTTTCGCCCGGAGTCACTGCGGACCACCGCCGCGGACCACCGGAGCGGCGCCGCAAACCACCGCAACCGATACGAATCCATGGAGTGGTAGAATGTAATTTTCTGAGCAGGATTTGGGGAATAAGAGGTTAAGAATCCTCACCATCGTAAACACTGGTTGCTGAGGGAAGCTACTTCCTGAAGAGTCGTTTATTGGCCGGTAGTGTATCATGTGTGTATGATCTGCGATGTGATTGGCCAACGTATACACAACGTATACAGATGATGCAGATTACGTCATTTTGCCGGGAAATCCCGCCCCTGTCACTGCTAAGAAGAAAACATATAAAGAGAAGGCTTCAGAAGCTGAAAATAACGGAGTGGGTGTTCTAAAACTTTAGCGATTTAACAGTTAGGACAATTTTAAGATTTGTTTTATAAAAAAAGTTACATGGTATAACTTTAAATATCTGTAAGGGTCCATTTGGTTACCAACTCTCCATCATTTAGCTGGGGATCACCTGGAACCCCCGACAATGACCACTGGTGGTCCCCGGACCACTGGTTGAGAATCTTTGTCTTATGCCCAATTTATCGTTGCTCTTATCTCCATGTGTGTTTTTAATTGACGTGACGGCAGCGCACAAAAAAATAGGCGACCAACAAGCATACAACAACAAGCGGATGCGACACGGTTGTGAGCTTGTAGGTCTGCTATTTTTACCGCTGTTGCACAATGATGAAGTATTGGGCTTTTACATTTCACTTCACTTTTCATTAGTTGTCAATTAACTGTCATGTATAAAAACTACGTTTGACAGGGTCAGACGACCAAGCATCGATCAACATTTCCTGTGTCATTACTGTCATTGATTGATTGTACATCCCGGTACGGACCGAACAGATAATGACAAGACAGACAAGTACATGATGTTTAATCTTTTTTTTCTCCTCCAATGTTCTCAGGAGCGTCTCAGTCAGCTGGCCAAGGAGGACGCGGAAAGGGAGAAGAAGGAGAAAGAGGAGTCCAGGGCGAAGAAGGAGATGCTGGAGCAGGTGGAGAAGGCTCGCCAGGAGCCCGTCAACGACTCCGACATGGTGGACAAGATGTTCGGCTTCCTGGGCACCACCAGCTCCTTCCCCGGCCAGGAGGGACAGGCCCCCGCTGGCTTTGAGGTGAGTCAAGTAGAGATGCAACGTTGGCGAACGAATCAAATCTTTTGAACGGCTCTTTGAAGTGAACGATCTGATCCGGTTCGCGGAGTAGGGAGCCATTCATTTGGGGGGGATTGGGGGTTTAACACAAAAGCTCCTCTTTGCTACTCCACTGAGCACTGCCTTAGTACAGTGAGTGAGTGAGAGAGAGAGAGAGGGAGAACAAGGGGAGGAGCGAGTTCATTGTTGCCTGCTTGTTTTTCTTAGGTGTTGCATGAATAACAAAGTCAAGGTAGCTTAATTTACACACACGTTTTATAAAAAGGGTAAATACTAAATTGTGATCTCGACTGTCAGCAGAGGAATGTGATGCCACCTTGTGGATTCATGTTTCAAAGAATGCTTCTTAAAAATATGTAAATATACGTCTTTTGAACGGCTCTTTTAAGTGAGCCAGATCCATGGCTCTGGCTCACTTCAAAGAGCCATAAATTGCATCTCTAGAGTCAAGCTTTGAGGTGAGGCCTGGGCTTCGTTTGTGCAGCCTGGAGCCAACCGGAGCCACCCTGGGCACGATATGTGTTGTGCATTGATTGCATAAACAGAACAGGCGGAAGTACTGTGATGATTGTGCTGTACAAACAATGAAACTACATATGGCAGGGGTCTTCAACGTTTTCAGGCCAAGGACCCCTTAGTTGAGAGAGCGATGAAGCAGGGACCCCCACAACCCTTTTATAGATTCCATGTACTGTAGTTTCGTCATTTGACCGCACAATCATCAATTTATTTTAGATTCATGTCAATTTGTGTTTTCAGATATTTCACTGCTTGAACCGTCAATACTTAAAGTGATCCCTGATTTGTAAGCCATGTAGGCCTTAACATGTTATAATAACCCTCTTTAACCGAAATATACCTTTTAAAACACTTGGAATATATTCCTTTGAGAGAAAAAAAGGTATATGTTCAACCCCTGGGGGGAGCCATTGCACTGTTCGTCGCATGCAGTGATGACGTAGGCAATGCATTTTGGCTGGTCGGGCCCATAGGTTTAATATGGAACGTCAAAACAACGTTCTCTTTACAATATTTAAAACATTGTCTTGAAGCTCAGATTAACTGTAGTTAGTAGTGTGGTGCTTTTCTGTTCTGTTCATATCAAGTAGGATGTTTTGCCGTGCCTGTAAGTGTTTAATTCAACATCTAAAACCTGTTTACACCGCCATTTTAAATGGGCCCGACCAGCCAAAATGCATTGCCTATGTCATCACTGCATGTGACGAACAGTGCAATGGCTCCCCCCAGGGGTTGAACATATACCTTTTTTTCTCTCAAAGGAATATATTCCAAGTGTTTTAAAAGGTATATTTCGGTTAAAGAGGGTTATTATAACATATTAAGGCCTACATGGCTTACAAATCAGGGATCACTTTAATAAACTTGACCTTTCACATTGTACTTAGTCTGCTCTTTTCCCCCTCTACACCAAACCCCTTTGCCTAAAATAGCCGATCTACAAGCTCACAACGTTGTGAGCTTGTAGATCTGCTATTTTTGGCTAAAGTTCTCAGAATATGTTTATCAGTTAATATAAAAAAGGTGAAAAAAGAGTTTCTATCACACAAAGATTTGGAGGACGCCCTGTAGTGACTCTGAGGACCCCCTAGGGGTTCCGGACCCCCTGTTGAAGACCCCTGACATATGGAATCTCAACTAAGGGGTCCTTGGCCTGAAAACCTTGAATATTAACCAAATTAACACTGCTCTAAACACACACACACCTCTCCAGGACCTGGAGAGGACGGCGGCCCAGAGGGAGATGCAGGAGGAGGACCTGGACGAGGCTCTGCCCCTGCCAGAGGACGACGACGAGGAGGACCTGTCGGAGTACAAGTTTGCCAAGTACGCCGCCACCTACTTCCAGGGCACCTCCACCCACAGCTACGTCAGGAGACCCCTGAAGCAGCCGCTGCTGTTCCACGACGACGAGGGAGACCAGCTGGTACAGTACTGTATACATGTCAAGAGTTAAAACATCATCTACTGCAGGGGTTTTCAAAGTGGGTGACGGGGCACCCTGGGGTGCCGCAACGGCAGTCCAGGGCACTTGAAGAAATATTTAGTATCATTTTAAAGTTGAAGTACAAACATATGTTCAGTCAGTTCTAACCAAAATGGCTATTATCTCAACTTTTTCCTCGCAACATAATCACTAAAATCTCGTCACTGTCGGGCAGAAACCTCGCTTAAAACTAGTGAAAACAGCCGATCTACAAGCACACAACGCCTCGCGATGCGAGGCGTTGTGTGCTAGTAGATCTGCTGTTTTCACTAGTTTAGTACATTTTATAGATGATAAATACAGAACGAATGGTTTTGGACATACAAGGTTTCCACCCGACAACGACGATATGCTATAAATATAAGGTGCTGGGAGTGAAAATTATAATGTAGGGGTGCCTCGGATTAAAAAAATATTTATGGGGTGCCCTGAGACAAAAAAGTTTGGGAACCCCTGACTTCTACTGTACTGCTGTTGCCAGTAGAGACAACGTTTTTGAGCGTTACTAACCGCTCCTACATCTGGCGTTGTGTGTATGTATGTACAGTATGTACGTATGAGCACGGATCTCCATGTATGGAGATAACTAACGTCACGGACAGAACGGCCCATACAAGGAGATAAGCATGTGTGTCATGTTTGATACCGCAAGTGCGATTTTCACTAACCTTTGAAAAATCATAGTATATTTTTGCATCGCCCCGATCCGCCCACAGGTGGTCTTAAAAGACGTGCGTGGCTCTCTTGCAATTGGGGGAAATAATAATGATTTGGGAGCGATAATCCATTGCAGAGCTATACACTGCGGTGTAGAGGCTGGTTCACGTGGGTCATGTTTGGCGTTCATGTGTTAACACTGCTCTTTCTCTCTCTCTCTCCATCCTCTGCCAGGCGGCCCTGGCGGTGTGGATCACCATCCTGCGGTTCATGGGAGACCTGCCGGAGCCCAAGTACCACACGGCCATCAGCGACGGCAGCGAGAAGATCCCCGTCATGACCAAGATCTACGAGACGCTGGGGAAGAAGACCTACAAGAGAGAGCTGCAGGCCCTGCAGGGAGAGGGGGAGGTGGGTAGAGTAGTGTGTCTGTGCGTGTGTGCATGTGTGTGTTAAATGTGTGTGTGTTGTTTTAATGATGTTCTCTCATCCTGTAGACTCCTCATTCTGACAGCCACAGCCACAAGAAGAACAGCGTTCGCCACAAACTGGTCTCTCTCACCCTGAAGAAGAAATCCAAGATCACAGAGGAGGTGAGAGAGATAGAGAGAGAGAGAGAGATCTGACATTTTATTTTGCTGTGTTCTCTAGAAAATCTAAACTCATAAGAAGCTACTTTTCATTGAGAAACACGTTGTGAGCTTGTCGAATCTGCTATTTTCAGCTAAAGCTTTCCCCTCAACAATAACAGAAAACAGAAAATACACTAGTATATAGCCCTGAGGGACTCCGGCTGGTCAAATATATAGGATTTAAGAGGTCAACCAGCTAACGTCCCTCTCCTGGGCATGTCCTAATAGGCGAATATTCAGCAAAAAGAAAAAAGAAAGAAAAAAGAAAAAAGCAGATTTGGTATGTAGACGGAACAAAGGAGTGGATCAAGTACAGATTCCTGGAGACCCCCCCCACCAGTTAACAAAGTATAGGGTTTAAGTGGTTAATGTGAAATATCTCTTGGAGTATTATGGAGTGCAAAAACCCTCTCTCCTTGTGTTGTACACAGAGCTCAACCATCTACCGTGAGCAGTTGCTTACGTCTGACGACGCGGACAAGGTCATCCATGCCTTCATCTCCTAACACACTGTTTCCCAAACAGTGGGTCGGGACCCACGTTTGGGTCGCGGACCCATTTTTATGGGTCGCGAGTAAACATCCCCTTTTTTCGTTTCCTAGTTGAACCACTGTCCTAAGAGACTTGACTATTGCAGTGCACTTTATTCAGGTATCAGCAAGATACCTTAATAAAGATGTTCAGTGACCTCAATAATCAAGCTACTTTTCAATGGGGAAACAGATCATGGCCAGAGTCCACTTTTAACCACCTGAACCCTAGCGTCCCTATTCTGGGCATGTCATAATAGGCTAATATTCGAAAAAGAGAGCAGATCTACAAGATCACAATGAGTTGCACTTGGTGCACTTCCCATGGCGTGTTGTGTACTTGTAGATCTGCAATTTTTGGGGCTAAACGATTCTGCTAGAGATTCTGCAAATGGTACCACAATCTTACTGTAAGAGAAGTGAGAATATCACATCAATCCTTGCTGCCCTCCACTGGTTACTTGTGAGCTTCAGAATATTATTTTAAGACTTTATAGCTTGTGTTTAAAGCCCGGAATGGATACGCTCCTCCCGCCTATTTGTGATCTTTGAACTGGCCGCTGTCTGAGATCCACCAGCAGGACGACACTAAAATGGTTCCAAAGTGTCAGCTTGTACCTAAAGGTAGCTCTCCATCATCAAACAGACTGCTACAGATTACTACAGACTGTATTATAAAGGTAGCTCTCTAGTAGCGGCAGATCTTCGGCAACAAACTGTACGCTTTCCAACGTGTACCGCCGCCGCCGCCGGTGTGGTGGAGAGCTACCGTAACGGGAACCGGGGCTTTTGCCGTGCCCCTTATTGGCTCCTTGGCTGTGGAACTCCCTGCAAGGGGATCTCAGGCAGGAAAACTCAGTGTTCTCTTTTGAAGATCTTCTTAAAACTCACATCTAATGAACAGCCTTTTCTTAATTGACAGCGTTGTTGCAACTTATATTGTTTAATCCAAGTCTTGTTCATTCATTTGTTTTTGTTTTTTGTTTTTTACAGTTGAGCACTTTGTAACTTGTCTTTGAAAGATGCTATACAGTTTAGATTATTAATGTTGTTATTATTAGTTGTTGGTTACCTTGGCGACAAGTCATGGTAACGGTGAGAATGTGATGCAATTTCCTGTCAGGTGACCAAGCGGCTTAACGATGGAGAGTACGGTCTCCATGGAAACAGCATGCTGGAGGACCGTCCCACGTCCAACCTGGAGAAACTGCACTTCATCATCGGCAACGGGATCCTGAGGCCTGGACTGAGGTGCACGCACACACATACACACACACTGCAGAACCCCCTTCTTAGTGCCACGCTGCGAGCTTGTAGATGTGCTATTTTTGAATAGCCAACGCAAAAATCTTTAAATGACAGAGATGTTTTCCCCCGACAGGGACGAGATCTACTGTCAGATCTGTAAGCAGTTGAACCAGAACCCGTCAAAGAGCTCCCACGCCCGCGGCTGGATCCTCATGTCTCTGTGTGTGGGCTGCTTCGCCCCATCAGACAAGTTCGTCAAGGTCACTACCATCACATTTGTTTCCCCCTGTTTCTTCACTGTTTCTTGCATCCGTTCTAATATTGTGTGTCTAACATTGTGGTTCTATTAGTTATTGTATATTTATATACTCATTTGTATACAGGTATTTGACCATCAGTTCACTTCTTTTTGAGCGAAACAGTGACATTGTGAATGTGTTGTTGTGTGCAGTATCTGAGGAACTACATCAACGGGGGTCCACCGGGCTACGCCCCCTACTGCGAGGAGAGACTCCGGCGGACGTTTGCTAACGGACCCAGAACACAGCCACCCTCATGGCTGGAGCTACAGGTACACACACACAGCTCCAACTTTGTCCGGGACGCAAAGAGTGGCCTACATCTGGCCTACATATTGGCACAAAGCGCTCAAAGTTTGTTGTACGCCCACTAAATGTCCGGGCTCTGAAGTGTGGCCTGCATCTGGCTTACATCTGGCCTATCCCTACATCTTGGCACCAAGCGCTCAAAGTTTGTTGTACGCCCAAGGTCACATGCTTAATGAAATGAACTCATAAATAGCACCACTCACTTTACGCTAGGTGTGTTTTTTTAACTTATGGACTGTTTGACTTGCCTCCATATTCGGGTGTGTTCTTCTGTTCTTCTCTGCAGGCCACCAAGTCTAAGAAGCCCATCATGTTACCAGTGACCTTCATGGACGGCACCACCAAGACACTGCTGACAGACTCAGCCACCACGGCCAAGGAGCTGTGCAACGCTCTGTCCGACAAGATCAACCTGCAGGACCGCTTTGGATTCTCCCTCTACATAGCTCTATTTGACAAGGTTATTCTCCCTCTACATACAGTAGCTCTATTTGACAAGGTTATTCCCTCTACATAGCTCTATTTGACAAGGTTATTCCCTCTACATAGCTCTATTTGACAAGGTTATTCCCTCTACATAGCTCTATTTGACAAGGTTATTCCCTCTACATAGCTCTATTTGACAAGGTTATTCCCTCTACATAGCTCTATTTGACAAGGTTATTTTCCCTCTGCTTACATTAGCTGTATTTGACAAGGTAGGACAGAAAGACACACACCAACTAGACAGACTTAATGTAGAGAGAGAGTAGGAAGGCTATATCCCAAAGCCAGCAGCCAATAATCTTCTCTTCTCTTCTCTTCTCTTCTCTTCTCTTCTCTTCTCTTCTCTTCTCTTCTCTTCTCTTCTCTTCTCTTCTCTTCCCTTCCCTTCCCTTCCCTTCCCTTCCCTCCCCTTCCCTTCCCTTCCCTCCCCTCCCCCTGCTCTCTCATGTCTCTCCTGCAGGTGTCCTCTCTAGGCAGTGGTAATGACCACGTGATGGACGCTGTGTCTCAGTGTGAGCAGTATGCCAAAGAGCAGGGTGCCCAGGAGAGGAACGCTCCGTGGAGGCTGTTCTTCAGGAAGGAGATCTTCACGCCCTGGCACAGCCCCACTGACGACATGGTGGCCACCAACCTCATCTACCAGCAGATCGTCCGGGGGGTCAAGTTTGGAGAGTACCGCTGTGATAGGGTGAGTTATGTGCTTTTTTACCCCTACTATTGTTGTTGTTATTTCTGGTCAAAAATAAATACTCTATCAAACCAGTAAGACTCCCTAATCGGGAGATAAGCGACCGTAGGTCACATGTATACACAAAGAGTAGGGAGCAGTGTCCCCAAAAAATGTGGACGGATCCATGTTGATGACATGAGTGTAGACATACTGTGTACCGAGTTGAGTGATTTTAGGGCAAAAATTGGAGGAGCAGTGTCCAAAGATGTGTTTTGCAAGAATCGGCCTCATGGTGGCGCTAGAAGAGGGCCATGTGAGAAATGAGGGGTGGGGTCTCCGCGCCGCCGAGGCGGACGAATAGGTACCGGCCCCGGCTCTCCCGGTGGCTCCTAGGCCAAGTTAGGGCATTTTATGTGCGCTGCAGTGGCAGGGGGTCCAAATAAACTTGGAAAAAATAAATATAACTAAATTCCAATGCCATTTGCAGACCAGGTTTTATATTCTATAAAGGCTAACTTTAGCTAAGCAGTCTACATGGTTATGTTGATGAATTCAATACAAAGGACGACAATGGAAACAAGTCCCCAGGACTTTTTTTGTGGTATCATTTCGCCCTAATATCTGATCCTGATCTTGTTCCACATACTGTTTACATTTTTATAATCCAATATAATCCAATAAACCAAAGGTAGTTGACAGCTCTTTTATGTGGCAGAACGTTGTTGCATCCATAACTTCAGTAAAGAATGCCGATTCCAACAATAGCATATGTCTGAACTGTCTGAAATGTCTGTTTGTCTCTCCTCTCTCCTCTCTCTCTCTCTCTCTCTCTCTCTCTCTCTCTCTCTCTCTCTCTCTCTCTCTCTCTCTCTCTCTCTCTCTCTCTCCCCGCCCTCCAGGACGACCTAGCAGAGCTGGCGTCTCAGCAGTACTACGTGGACTACGGCTCTGAGATCCTCTTGGAGCGCCTGCTCAGCCTCATCCCCTCCTACATCCCCGACAGAGAGATAAGCAATGCCAAATCGGTGGAGAAGTGGGCCCACTTCATCATGGCCGCCCACAAAAAGGTACCCGTTGCTTGACACTGTAGAGTGTGTCTGAATCCCCCCCTCATGGCAGGCTCCATTCTTTTTTCAGACTTTTAGAACACTTCACTGAACACTAGGGACGGGATGATATGAAAATGTCATATCACGATGATTGTGTGACAAAAGAAATTGCAGTTTACGATATTATCGCGATAATCAAAATCCATTATCATGGTGCGGAACATTTGCCAAAAAATAGCAGATCTACAAGCTCACAATGCGTCGTAATGCGACGCGTTGTGAGCTTGTAAATCGGCTATTTTTGGCAAAGACATTTGATGGAGTGAAAGAAAGACTGTATCAAGTACGTACTGTATATTATAAGTACCTTTTACCAATTGAGGGTTTAAGTGGTAGCGGATATGCAGCTCGGCAAATAAAAGGTGAATTGATCCCAGTGCATGACGGAGGACAATATCACAATGAATTTAAATCTCCACGATACGACTATCGTAGGCCTATAGTGTTTTTTTATCACGATAAACGACAATATCGCTTATTGTACCAACCCTACTGAACACACCCGGTTCCTTCTTCACGTCCCGTTGTGTGTCCCCTCCAGGGCATCTACGCTCAGAAGAGGTTTGACCCTCAGAAGGTGAAGGAAGAGGTGGTGGACTTCGCCCGCTACAAGTGGCCGCTGCTCTTCTCGCGCTTCTACGAGGCCTTCAAGTTCTCAGGTCAGCATTTTGTCTAACAACTGCAGGAAGGAAAGATTCTGCGACCACTATAGGCACTGCAGATGCCCGGGTTCTGTATCTTCCGCAGCCTTGGCCGGGCAGTGGAGGGCACACCCATGAACACAGTTCACAGTGTTGGGTGGGATGCCGGCAGGCGACAGGGGATTGTGTCCATGCTCCTGCACTAGCGACTCATTTTTTCCCACCAAATTTGTCGTTATGCCAATTTCTGATTCACTGTGCATTCTAGTCCCTTGTCACTGCTAACTCGAGTTAGCAGTGACAACAGTTGGTCATAGGGTGAGCACAGACAACTACTGTATCCTCCAGCACATGTGTTGTCAGGGTTCTTTTCACCTGACAGTGAGGAGTTTCACGATAAGATAAGATAAGATAAGATAAGATAAGATAAGATAAGATAAGATGTTTACCCCTGTGCCACTTCCTGCTGTCTTTGCCGTTGTGAGCTTGTAGAATCTACAAGCTATATTACTATAAAAAAGAATAGAAAAATAAAATAGAAGATCTACAATGTAGATCTTCTATGTTTCAGAGCGCAACATCCGAGTGCAACCTAACCTAAAATTGTTTGTCTTTTAGATGTACTGGATCTCTCTCTGCACTAGTCCCTGCCTAACATTTTAATCTAGAAATTGTCAATATGTTTAGTCTTAGTTTTAGTCAACATAACTTACGTATTACCCAGTGAAAAAATAGTAGTTGACGAACATTTATCGTCATAGTTTTAGTCGACGAAACACTAAATAGAGGTGAAGTGAGATGAAAGGGAAGTGACTGTACTGTCTGCTTTTGAGTTAAAAACTATCTTATGGTCTCAGTCAGTACTGTATAATTGTAGACATCTACAATGTATTTTCCTTGTCTCTGTGTTCCCCCAGGTCCCAGCCTGCCCAAGAACGACGTGATCGTAGCGGTCAACTGGACCGGTGTCTACTTTGTGGACGAGCAGGAGCAGGTCCTCTTAGAACTCTCCTTCCCAGAAATCACTGCAGTCTCCAGCAGTAGGTGAGGCATGCTGGGAGTTGTAGTACATGGACGGCAAAAATGCTTCCCCTCACAACCCTAAAGTTGACATTGCAAATTACTTGGGGCGTTGTTATCCCAGTCGTTGTTGGTTTGGGATCCAAAAGTCCTGAACAAAGAATGACTTTAATAGAGCAATATTGTGTTAATATGGTGGTCTGACATCTCAGCCACACCAACTCAAAACGGCCAAAGACGGATTCTGTTCGGCGGTTCCCGACATTCGGTCGTGTTGGAAGTCACCATTATTACAGAAATATATACTGCATGCTATGCTGAACGTAATCCACTTAGTGTCATCTTTTCAAAATGCATATTTACCGTACAGTTTGTGTTTGTATGCTTATTTCGCAATACCTATTGCGCAATCCTCTGTAGAGTGAGTTTGTCATCATGGTCACAAGAGTATCGGGTTTCAAGAGGGAAGGGGGGGGTTAGAGAGAGAGAGAGAGGAGAGAGAGAAGAGAGAGAGAGAGAAAGAGAGAGAGAGAGAGAGAGAGAGAGAGAGAGGTACAGTAAGATACAGTAGATTACAGTACAGTAAGATACAGTACAGCAAGGTACAGCATAGTACAGTACAATACGGTACAGCAAGGTACAGTAGAGTACAGCAAAGTACAGTACAATACGGTACAGCAAGGTACAGTAGAGTACAGCAAAGTACAGTACAATACGGTACAGTCAGGTACAGTAGAGTAAGATACAGTAGATTACAGTACAGTAAGATACAGTACAGCAAGGTACAGCATAGTACAGTACAATACGGTACAGCAAGGTACAGTAGAGTACAGCAAAGTACAGTACAATACGGTACAGCAAGGTACAGTAGAGTACAGCAAAGTACAGTACAATACGGTACAGTCAGGTACAGTAGAGTAAAGCAAAGTACAGTAAGGTAAGGTAAAGTAGAGTACAGTACAATACGGTACAGTAAGATACAGTAGATTACAGTACAGTAAGATACAGTACAGCAAGGTACAGCATAGTACAGTACAATACGGTACAGCAAGGTACAGTAGAGTACAGCAAAGTACAGTACAATACGGTACAGCAAGGTACAGTAGAGTACAGCAAAGTACAGTACAATACGGTACAGTCAGGTACAGTAGAGTAAAGCAAAGTACAGTAAGGTAAAGTAGAGTACAGTGCAATACGGTACAGTACAGTACAGTACAGTACAGTACAGCAAAGTACAGTACAGTACAATACGGTACAGTCAGGTACAGTAGAGTAAAGCAAAGTACAGTAAGGTAAAGTAGAGTACAGTGCAATACGGTACAGTACAGTACAGTACAGTACAGCAAAGTACAGTACAGTACAATACGGTACAGTCAGGTACAGTAGTGTACAGCAAAGTACAGTAAGGTAAAGTAGAGTACGGTAGAGTACAGCAAAGTACAGTAAGGTAAAGTAGAGTACAGTAGAGTACAGCAAAGTACAGTAAGGTAAAGTAGAGCACAGTAGAGTACAGGACAGTAAGGTAAAGTAGAGTACAGTAGAGTACATTAAAGTACAGTACAGTAAGGTAAAGTAGAGTACAGTAGAGTACATTAAAGTACAGTAAGGTAAAGTAAGGTACAGTAGAGTACATTAAAGTACAGGACAGTAAGGTAAAGTAGAGTACAGTAGAGTACATTAAAGTACATTAATGTACAAAGTACAATACAGTAAGGTACAGTAGAGTACAGTACAGTAAGGTACAGTAGAGTACATTAAAGTACAGTACAGTAAGGTACAGTAGAGTACATTAAAGTACAGTACAGTAAGGTACAGTAGAGTACATTAAAGTACAGTACAGTAAGGTACAGTAGAGTACAGTAAAGTACAGTACAGTACAGTAAAGTACAGTACAGTAAGTGGATGGATGGATGTGGATGGATGCATGGATGGATGGATGGATGGATGGATGGATGGATGTGGATGGATGGATCGATGGATGGATGGATGGATCGATGCATGGATGTGGATGGATGGATGGTAACGGCCAAAGACGGATTCTGTTCGGCGGTTCCCGACATTCGGTCGTGTTGGAAGTCACCATTATTACAGAAATATATACTGCATGCTATGCTGAACGTAATCCACTTAGTGTCATCTTTTCAAAATGCATATTTACCGTACAGTTTGTGTTTGTATGCTTATTTCGCAATACCTATTGCGCAATCCTCTGTAGAGTGAGTTTGTCATCATGGTCACAAGAGTATCGGGTTTCAAGAGGGAAGGGGGGGGTTAGAGAGAGAGAGAGAGGAGAGAGAGAAGAGAGAGAGAGAGAAAGAGAGAGAGAGAGAGAGAGAGAGAGAGAGAGAGAGGTACAGTAAGATACAGTAGATTACAGTACAGTAAGATACAGTACAGCAAGGTACAGCATAGTACAGTACAATACGGTACAGCAAGGTACAGTAGAGTACAGCAAAGTACAGTACAATACGGTACAGCAAGGTACAGTAGAGTACAGCAAAGTACAGTACAATACGGTACAGTCAGGTACAGTAGAGTAAGATACAGTAGATTACAGTACAGTAAGATACAGTACAGCAAGGTACAGCATAGTACAGTACAATACGGTACAGCAAGGTACAGTAGAGTACAGCAAAGTACAGTACAATACGGTACAGCAAGGTACAGTAGAGTACAGCAAAGTACAGTACAATACGGTACAGTCAGGTACAGTAGAGTAAAGCAAAGTACAGTAAGGTAAGGTAAAGTAGAGTACAGTACAATACGGTACAGTAAGATACAGTAGATTACAGTACAGTAAGATACAGTACAGCAAGGTACAGCATAGTACAGTACAATACGGTACAGCAAGGTACAGTAGAGTACAGCAAAGTACAGTACAATACGGTACAGCAAGGTACAGTAGAGTACAGCAAAGTACAGTACAATACGGTACAGTCAGGTACAGTAGAGTAAAGCAAAGTACAGTAAGGTAAAGTAGAGTACAGTGCAATACGGTACAGTACAGTACAGTACAGTACAGTACAGCAAAGTACAGTACAGTACAATACGGTACAGTCAGGTACAGTAGAGTAAAGCAAAGTACAGTAAGGTAAAGTAGAGTACAGTGCAATACGGTACAGTACAGTACAGTACAGTACAGCAAAGTACAGTACAGTACAATACGGTACAGTCAGGTACAGTAGTGTACAGCAAAGTACAGTAAGGTAAAGTAGAGTACAGTAGAGTACAGCAAAGTACAGTAAGGTAAAGTAGAGTACAGTAGAGTACAGCAAAGTACAGTAAGGTAAAGTAGAGCACAGTAGAGTACAGGACAGTAAGGTAAAGTAGAGTACAGTAGAGTACATTAAAGTACAGTACAGTAAGGCAAAGTAGAGTACAGTAGAGTACATTAAAGTACAGTAAGGTAAAGTAAGGTACAGTAGAGTACATTAAAGTACAGGACAGTAAGGTAAAGTAGAGTACAGTAGAGTACATTAAAGTACATTAATGTACAAAGTACAATACAGTAAGGTACAGTAGAGTACAGTACAGTAAGGTACAGTAGAGTACATTCAAGTACAGTACAGTAAGGTACAGTAGAGTACATTAAAGTACAGTACAGTAAGGTACAGTAGAGTACATTAAAGTACAGTACCATAGGCGGCGGGTGAGCCAAACGTTTGGCGAGGCTGCACCCCGCCGAACCCCCCCCCCCCCGGTGGAGGGGGGGCGCGCCTCCACCGGCTGTGTCAGACACTTCCTCCATGCCATTTATATACAAGAATACAGCGACCCAAACAGTTACAGACCTATCTGACACAATGACAACAATCTGTAGGTCTACACAATAGACAACAGTATGCACACACATCACATCTTATGCAACCAAATTACGCACGGTGACGGCGCAGCCGCGCGCGCGCGCACACACACACACACACACACACACACACACACACACACACACACACACACACACAATTATTCTGTTGATACAGGCTTTCAGCTGCGCGATAGAGAGGAGAAGTCCTAACAGTTGACTGTTCAGGCAATAATACTCACAGATGAAGTGTTCCACTTCCAGAATCAGAAAGTATCCGTGATGATAATATCATTGTATAGTTTCCTCGCTGGCGTAATTGTCCAATGTCGACGTCATGATTAATGCCTTTGTTTGCTTGTGCATCGCTGCCTGTCTCATTTGAAAGTGTCTGTGGTATATTTTAGTTGATACAAATTACAAAAGGTTTTGAAAGTGCGCGGTCCACTGCAGCCATCATCACTACACTTCTCACTAAACGTAAACAAAACAACATTGTCTGTCTGTGAATGCTCTTCCTGTTGTCCTTCACAATAAAGTGTCCCCCTTTACTTCTTCCCAATGCGTGACATTTTACTCAGAAAAATAACACGAAATAGGTGTAACAGAGGCAGCGCGATGACGGTCAGGCAGGTTCATTTGGACTGAGACTGACTGTCAGTCGGAGGCTGACGGCCGGGCCCCCGCGGTTCATATATTATATAATTTGCAAAATACCCAGCGTAGCATTTGGGAAGGCACAGCCTCCCCTGGCCTTATTGACCCGCCGCCTATGTACAGTACAGCAAGGTACAGTAGAGTACAGTAGAGTACAGTAAAGTACAGTACAGTAGAGTACAGTAAAGTACAGTACAGTAAGTGGATGGATGGATGTGGATGGATGCATGGATGGATGGATGGATGGATGGATGGATGGATGGATGGATGTGGATGGATGGATGGATGGATGGATGGATGGATCGATGCATGGATGTGGATGGATGGATGGATGGATGGATGCATGGATGGATGGATGGATGGATGCGAATGGATGGATGTGGATGGATGGATGTGGATGGGTGGATGGATGTGGATGGATGGATGGATGGATGTGGATGGATGTGGATGGATGGATGTGGATGGATGGATGGATGGATGGACAGACAGACAGACAGACAGACAGACAGATGGATGGATGGATGTGGATGGATGGATGGATGTGGATGGATGGATGCATGGATGGATGTGGATGGATGTGGATGGATGGATGGATGTGGATGGGTGGATGTGGATGGATGGATGCATGGATGGATGGATGTGGATGGATGGATGGATGGATGTGGTTGGATGCATGGATGGATGGATGGATGGATGTGGATGGATGGATGGATGGATGTGGATGGATGGATGGATGGATGGATGGATGTGGATGGATGGATGTGTGTGTGGATGGATGGATGGATGGATGGATGGATGGATGGATGTGGATTGATGGATGTGGATGGATGGATGGATGTGTGGATGGATGGATGGATGTGGATGGATGGATGTGGATGGATGGATGGATGGATGTGGGTGGATCACTGCTGCAACGTAGCTGTGAGCGCCTGCGAAGCAGGCGCGATCTCTAGATGTGAGCGGCCCGAAGGGCCGCGAACCTCTAGTTATGAACAATAGAGAACTGTGAAAGAGTTGGAAAACCTTTCTCTGTGCTTCACTCTTCGCTTTCCTTAAAGTTAAAGGATAAGGTTGTTAAACTGTTTATGATGCTTTATTAAGTAGTTTTGTCGGGGACCCCTCAAGGACCCCTGGGGGTCCACGGACACCACTTCAAGAATCACTGCTCTATAGATTAGAGAGAAAGAAAGATATGCAAACACAAGAATAATAGCTGGAGAAATATGAGAGAGGTGCAGAAAGAGAGGAGCCAGACTGACGAGGAGGACATTATGAAGTACAGGGGCCAATTGAGAGGAGGACAAATTGAATGATGGATGGAGGCCCCCGAGGGCCCCGTAGAGCCTTCAGATGCACTTATTGACCTGTTTCCACCCACAGGAGCCTCTTATGAAATGTAACACACCTCCTCAATGACATGATGCACTGTCTGGCATGACTTATGTAACGCTCAGCCTCTTACCCAGAGTATCTGTCTCTCTCTCTCTCTCTCTCTCTCTCTCTCTCTCTCTCTCTCTCTCTCTCTCTCTCTCTGTCAGAGGGGGTAAGTTACAGGGTCAGAGTTTCACCTTGGCGACCATTAAAGGAGAGGAGTACACCTTCACCTCCAACAATGCCGAGGACATCCGTGACCTGGTGGTGACCTTCCTTGAAGGCCTGAGGAAAAGGTCAAAGTTCGTGGTGGCCCTGCAGGACAACCCCAACCCCAGTAAGCCCCGCCCCTCCAGTATCAGCCCCGATACTATAAAGAACAGGGAACTCGCTGATGTCAAGAATTGGTTTTCCCTTTTTTATGGAGAGAGAATGTCCAAAACAAAAAACGTGATTGATTGATGCGTCATTGTAGAGATGAAAAAAGCCACTTCAACTTTGGAGCTTTTATAGCGCAGCTTCATGTCGCTGACTCGCTTCCATTGAAAATGACTTGTCACAGCTATTGTGTGAAAGAAAGAAATAGATGACATATTTGCAATTTAAATCATAAAGTTTAAGCTATCCATTCGTTGCAATTATGAGTTTTTAGATCTGCTATCTTCAAAAGGTTTTATACATTGGAAAACAGGACATTCTGCATCATGAGTACCAACTACTGTTGGTACTTTAAGTAGGCCTACATTTTGATACCAATATTTGTGTTCTCTTACTCACGTACATTTTGAATTCCTGACTTTTACTTGTAACAGAGTGTTTCTACGCTGCAGTCATATACCTTTACTTAACGTGAATACTTTTTCCACCACTGCCAGCGGGGGAGGAGTCAACGTTCCTGAGCTTCCTCAAAGGAGACCTGATCCTATTGGACCAGGAGACCGGCGAGCAGGTGCTCAACTCTGGTTGGGCGCACGGCATCAATGACCGGACCAATCAGAGGGGAGACTTCCCGGCGGACTGCGTCTACGTCCTGCCCACTGTGACCAGGCCTCAGCCTGACGTTGTGGTGAGAGAGAAAAACACAAACATGTTCACGCTCACAAACATGCTTGTGCAGATGCAGATATCTACAGATAGATTGAAATATAAAAAGTAAACAAAGGGGTGTGTAACTGATAGAACATAAGTATTTGTTGGGGTGAGCTACTCCTTTAAGTCCTATAAAAATTGCAGATCTATAAGGATAAAACTCATCGGTACGAGACGTGCTGTGAGCTTGCAGATCTCCTTTTTCTTAACGCCAAGTTTTTGAAAATGAGAACACATCGTCTGCATTATTAACAATACCGATCAGCATACAAAAGGCAAATAATAGCAGATACTGCATATCGGCTAAGCAAGGGATAATTGATAATTGCTGGTCATTATTGAGAATTTACCCAGTGGTATGTTTTAGAGCCCATCGGTCACAGAATCAAGCATTCTACCAAGCCGTGTAATAAACTGATATACTGGTGTGGTGGAGATGTGCGTCTGGCTCTAGAGTTAATAAAGAGAGGGCTGTTGGACACAGGATCATACTGTATATTATAGCTCCTCCCATGTTTCCTGTGTCCAGGCCTTGGTGACCATGACACCAGACCAGAGGCAGGAGGTGCGCATGTCCACGCTGGTGATGCCAGAGACTGAGGACCGGGTGAAGCCCTACACCCTGGAGGAGTTCTCCTACGACTACTTCAGGTACACATCAACGTCACAGAACATCTGAAGATTTTTGAGAACCACTGCAGAACGGTATAGAATGCTACAGAATAGTACATTGTATCTGGAAAACTGCAGTACCCACTGTATGATAAAGTGTTTTCTTTCCTCTCTTAGATCAGTGCTATTGTCTTTCTGTCTCTGTTGTCTGAGTTCTGAGTTAAAGGGATATTTCACTTTCAAAAAAACTTTTGGTAATTTTATCATCTAATCAGGCTTTTATGAACACCCTGAACAGTTTTTAATTTGCTTGATTGAATATTTAGATATTTGATGTAAATGTTACCAGGCCCTCCAGGCCCAGGGCCTCTCCCCACACACACCCATTGTAACTTCAAACTTCATTTTAACCATGATAGATTCATTAAAAACACACACATAATTTTTTCTGGTGACTCATACTACCCTCCTAATATGTGAGCAGGCTGTGTTTTTTCGATAACATTTTTCATTTATTTTTAATAATTATTTTCTTGTATTAAATTTTTTCCATTTTTCCAAATAATTATTAAAAATAAATGAAAAACACGGCCTGCTCACGTATTAGGAAGGTAAAATGAGTCTCCAGAAAAAATAACTGGTGTTTTTAATGAATCTATCATGGTTAAAATGAAGTTTGAAGTTACAATGGGTTTGTATGTGGAGAGAAGCCCTACCACTGCTCCCTGTTGAAAGTGGAATATCCCTATAAGAAATAAGAAAATGTGCGCTTACTTTGCTGAAGCAAAAGTTTAACAAAAGAATCAAAACACAACAATATACGAACAATCTCTCTCTCTCTCTCTCTCTCTCTCTCTCTCTCTCTCTCTCTCTCTCTCTCTCTCTCTCTCTCTCTCTCTCTCTCTCTCTCTCTCTCTCTCTCTCTCTCTCTCTCTCTCTCTCTCTCTGCCCCTCCAGACCCCCTCCCAAACACACACTGAGCCGGGTGATGATCACCAAGAACCGTGGGAAAGACAAGATGTGGACGTACACCCGAGAGCCCATCAAGCTGGCCCTGCTCAAGAAGGTGGTGAACCACGAGGAGCTGTCCCAGGACGCCTGCCTGTCCTTCATAGATATCCTTCACTCACATCCTGCAGTGACACCTCACAAAGCTTAGTTTAGATTTTTTTTTTTGAGCGGTGGTAAACCGCTCCATAGAGTGGCTGTGCGTGTGTCTGTAGCCTTTTTCCTCAGCGTGTGTGTAGCATAGCCTGTACATCCTAGACTCAAATCCTAGTCTGAAGACGTTATGCAAGCACGACCACCGCTCACTTCACATTGGGTGTGATTTTTTTATTTTTTTATTTAAGTGTTAGATAGCTTTATATTCCATTAGTGAACAATGCTGTGCACTAGAGCAGTGATGATCTCAAACCTTTCAGGCCGCGACCGCCAAAACAATCATATTTTAACTGGGGACCCTTCCCCACCCTGACGAGCAAGAGAGGCATTGTGAGCATGTAGATCGGCTATTTCCACAATTTCTGCCTAAATAAACAGTGTGATACGCTACACAGTTGTCTCCCTTAACGCGTGTCCCACCTATGATGAAGTACATGGGCGACTACCCGTCCAAGCGGACCCGCACCGTCAACGAGCTCACCGACCAGATCTTTGAAGGAGCTCTGAAGGCAGAACCACTCAAAGACGAGATCTACAGCCAGATCCTCAAGCAGCTCACTGACAACCACTTCAAGTAAGTGCTACAGTATGTCTGAACTGAGGGCCATTTTTTTAAAATAAAAAAAATTGATGACTCATCACTTTTCACAGTTTTGTGGGGCCGTTTTTAGCCCAAGTAATGTTTTCTGTGCAAAGCAAATGCTTGCAATGGATTCAGAATCATGAAAAAACCCTTGTTTGACCCCTCACATGCTACTTAAATCTTTTTTTTTTTAAATATATATATTATTTTTCTTTTCCTGTATAGTGAAGTCAATGGGACAGTGAATATACAGTACATATTTTGCGATGTTTCCGGCGGAGCAGGCCTCTCATTCTGTGGACCTTAATGACCATATTAATAGATAAAAACAGAAATAACAAGTACATCACAGATCATCTCACATTTTGGGTGACTGGGTCCCCGGCGAGTACTGATGTTTATATTCTTGGTGTGGTGTTACAGGTACAGTGAGGAAAAGGGCTGGGAGCTGCTGTGGTTGTGTACTGGTCTGTTTGCTCCCAGTAACGTCCTGCTGCCTCACGTCCAGCGCTTCCTGCAGTCCAAGAGACACCACCCGCTGGCCGGAGACTGCATGCTGAGACTGCACAAAGCACTGCGGTATGGACTAAACTGCACACATATGTAGGCCTGTCACAATTATTACATCATCGTTTAATCGCAATTATTTGACATAATCCTCTGTTATCCTCTGTTTTAAGTCTAAAGTTGTCAAATATGTCAGTCATTTCTTTCTATATTTAGGTTATCTGTCATATCTGCCATGTGCAACTTCAAAGCCTACAAGCCAAACAGAAATGTAATTGTCAACGACAAAAACACAATTAAATCGCTAATCGCAATTATTTGTGTGACAATCGTCATGTAAAATGTAATAATCTTGATAGCCCTACACATATGAGGCACTACAGCAGTGTTGCAGTAGTGCTGCCTAACATTTCAAATGGCCGTAACCAGCACAATACAGGATTGAAGATTGATTGATTGAAGACTTTATTAGAAGTTTGCATAGGAAAAGGTACAGTTTCATGACGGTACAGTCAACTAAAAGGAGATCCAAGAAAGCCTTTCGACTTCACATAGGAAACTTTTATTTGTATATCATTGAATGACAGATGGATAGAACACAGTACTATGCAGAGGATATCATCAATAGCGAAAGAAAAAAAAACGTTGTAAAGAAGAAAAATAAATAATAATGAAATAAAATAAAAAGTATTTATAGTGGAGAAGGGGATGTAAGTATAGAGTTTGTCTATTACAAGTTTCGAGTAGCAGCCGCCTGTAAGTGACTTTTCAGATGGATTTTAAAGGAAGTTAGGGATTTACACTCCTTTAAAGGTGATACACCATGCATTTCAAAAGTATTTATGTCATATTGTTTATGTCCCAAAAAGTTTGAGGCTAAATTACCACTCCTGAATAGAGAGCCTCTCTCATTTTTGAATGGCTCTCAGAGCATTTCAGCTGCAGTACCACCTTTGGTACTGCATTTCTTTTTTTTTTTTTTTTTTTTCAAAAACGGGCGTCGCTGACGTCAGCGACGGCAGCAAATCTGGACAGCCTGTTTTGAGAACCCGTGGGATGCTTTTAACCTCCGCCTTCCCAAAACCAGAGAAAGACACAACGGTCAGAAATGGGACTTTGTGAGGATAGAAGGTGCTAGTGGGACCCCAAAAAAAGGTTTTAAAATAGGAAAAGTTAAATTTCATGGTGTATCACCTTTAAGGCTTTCGGTAGGACTGGATTTGAAAATGTTCCTGTGTTGTTGTTGTCATCACAGTAATGGACCCAGGAAGTACCCGCCTCATCTTGTGGAGGTGGAGGCCATCCAGCACAAGACCACCCAGATATTCCATAAAGTCTACTTCCCTGATGACACGGATGAGGTTAGATACGTGCAGCGCATGCCTATCTTTCTCACGCACTTCAATTAGATCGAACCTTTCCCTCTGCCTCCGCGTTCGGAAATCTTCCAAACTATAGGGAAGAAAATGAATGAAATGGAAAGAACACCACGCTCACAGAGGCGCAATGACACACACACACACACACACACACACACTCGCACACATGTTGGTACACACACATGAACACCGGTGAGAGAAAAGATAATTAATAAAATGGAAAGAAAATAACACCACACTCACAGAGGCGCTTCTTGCCTCTGTGAAAACAATGATAAATAGATCAGATATTAATCAGTTTCCTCGTAACGTGAAGAATTGCCTTCTCTGTGTAGACTCCAGAATTGACTTGTGATTATGCTTAGTTCAGTGTGGTATCTCGCACCGGAAATGGACGACTTCCAAGCTCACACCGTGTCACAGTGCGACGCGTTGTGAGCTTGGAAGTAAGCTATTTTTGATATTTCCACCAAAAGGCCCTTTTAGAAATTTCAGCTCCTGCCTCTCTAATATTCTCTGCACGTCCCTGTAAGCACGCATGCGCAGCATCACACACATCACATACCCATGGTTAGGGTTCACTAATATCTGATTCCTGACGACCTCTGAATTCCTCTTGTGTACCAGGCGTTCGAGGTGGAGTCCAGCACCAAGGCCAAGGACTTCTGTCAGAACATCTCTGCCAGACTGCTGCTCAAATCCTCTGAGGGATTTAGCCTCTTCGTCAAGATCTCAGACAAGGTACGAATATATTAGAGCAGTGTTTCCCAAACAGTGGCGTTGCGGGGGCTTCCGACAGCCAGTTGAGCGTTGGGCACCAAAATGCGTTGCAGCGGCCCTCTTGAAGGTCTGCTATTTGAACTATTCTAGAATGTTTTTTTTTTCCAAATAGTACAAAATTACAAAAAGGTTTAGGAATAAGGGGTAAGGCAGTGTGCAAGATATAGGGCCCCCAATCTCTGCTTCAACTGCTGCCACACTCTGATGCTGCCTCCACCACCCCAGCCTCCACCTGTGCATCTAAAGTAAACTGGAATTCATTCAAGTTTGCATGACTCAAGTTAATGGGCCCGCTCTTGTATACCCATGGGGAGATTTTGCATAGCATTTCCTGATTTTGTTTAGCATGCTGCTTAGCAAAATGTAGGGAACATCTTAAAATAGTGGAGCCATTAACGCCAACTGTAATCCATTTGTTGCAATAAATGGTTAAATCTACTTTGACGTGAGTGTTCCTCACTATGAGTGAGTGTTTTACATTGACTACATGGTTTTTTGATGCATATTTGTGCATGTGTGTGTGTGTGTGTGTTTGTTGCAGGTTATCAGTGTCCCTGAGGGGGATTTCTTCTTTGATTTTGTGCGACATCTAACAGACTGGATCAAGAAAGCCCGGCCTGCTAAAGACGGTAGGATACATCAGAGAAAATAGGAGCAAGGCAATCTTTACAAAATGCGTACTGCAGAAAGTAGTAGATTGTCATAACACCTCCTCCCTAAGATCAAAGAAATGTTGATGTCAGATTCACAGAACCCACTGAACTCAAAGAAAAGAACAAAACATCCGGAATTCGCTTTCCTCCTCCCTAGCCCAGTTCAATATGTCCAAAAATGAAGGTTTGTTCTAATTTTCAGGGGATTAGGAAAGCTATATACATTTTTGGAAACTTCAAAGTATGACAAATCAGAAAATCCATGGTTCCATTTATACAGAAGCCAATATTGTGGCCATCTTGGATATTGAAAAATGCTGACCTAAATCTACATTTCTATTGTCAGGAAATCCAATGGCACTAATTAAAAATATTTACACATTACCAGTGGCACAGATTTCGGTCCTCATCCTTGATGTCTGGAGAAGATTTTGACTTCTAGATTACATAGGACATTTTTAACGAAATTGCTGGACTGGACTACCCTACTAAACACTCTCTCCTAGTGTCTCCACAGAGACATCCTCGTCTGTCTCCACTGAGACACCCTCCTTCCTAATCTCTCTATCGAGTAGGGCTGTCACAATTATGACATTTTACATGACGATTAATGGTCACTCAAATAATTGCGATTGACGATTTAATTGTGTTTTTGTTGTTGACAATTACATTTCTGTTTGGCTTGTAGGCTTTGAAGTTGCACATGGTACATAACCTAAAAATACAAAGAAATTACTGACATATTTTACAACTTTATACTTAAAAAAGAACATTGATAGTGGAAATAGCCGATCTACAAGCTCACAACGCGTCGCGATGCGACGCGTTGTGAGCTTGTAGATCTGCTATTTCCACTATTTTTGATATATTTTTTTAAATATAAGAACATTTTCCAACATGGAAACGATTATGACGATTATGAAAAATAATCACGATTATGTCAAAAAATCACGATTAGACGATTATGTAATAATTGTGACAGCCCTACTATCGAGACCTAACTCACTTTCCCCTCACTCTGACTTAGCATTTCTTAACAGTGGTACAACACAGTAAGACATATTTAAAATACTAAAATGTATCCTGCGATACTGATACTCTGTTACTCACTGTCTCCCTCTCTCTCTCTGTAGGTATCGTTCCCTCTCTGACCTACCAGGTGTTCTTCATGAAGAAGCTCTGGACCGCCACGGTTCCAGGAAAGGACTCCTTCGCTGACTCCATCTTCCACTACTACCAGGTGGGTTGTGTCTGCACTGCCGCATGACATGTTTTTATTAATGTTGAGATGTTGAAAATCAAATAAGAAGATTTTTTTTTAAAGCACGAAAAGATTGTGCACTGCGCTCTCACAATTATTGGGGTCTGTGGCCCAACACACACCAAACTATGTGTCGTTGAGAGTAAAAAGTTTGAGAAACACTGTTTAGACTATTAAAAAGGTTGAGAAACACTGTTCTAGACTATTGAAGCAGTCAGTCTGCACACAAACAGGAGTACAAATAATTTGATCAGTAAATTCAAGAGTTCGTACTGTGCACTCGAAATGTGACTCTTCTCCTAAAAGCTTCAACTATAAATGTAACTATGTGCTATAGTATAAGCCTTACAAAAACAAAATCTCAGCAGAACGTGAAAAGGCATTTCAATCAAAAAAGAACGGGTAATACTGCCAGCTGCAAGTGTAAGCACCATGCAAGCGTATATCAAAACCCTAGAACCACAGTGGATGCAGTGACGGTTACTTGCCAAAGGTGAAATGCTGTGAAATTGGAAAGTGTGGTGGTGAGTGATGTGTATTCCACTGTTTGGTGTCGCACGCACTCCAAAATCTCCCATGCAGTGTGGGTGAGAAATGCTGTTTGCCTTTAATATGCCTTGTCGAAACAAGTCAGTTTTGGCGCTAATCTTTCATGAACACAGGTGCACCCAGCAGCATATTGTAACTGATCTGTGTACTGCCTTAGCCTGGGGCAGCCATATAGCTGAGTGGTTAGTGTGCCTGCCTGGGCAGCCACAGACCCTGGTTGTCCCAGGTTTCAATTCTAGGCCAGAGCAGCAATGTGTCAATGTGTGT
Source organism: Nannobrachium achirus (assembly GCF_963921795.1). Taxonomy (NCBI): domain Eukaryota; kingdom Metazoa; phylum Chordata; class Actinopteri; order Myctophiformes; family Myctophidae; genus Nannobrachium; species Nannobrachium achirus. Next base: position 49,471,758 of record NC_137817.1, read on the forward strand.
CCCTGAGCAAGACTCTTAACCCCTAATTGCTCCCAGAGCGCCGTAGAATCCAATGGCTACTCACTGCTCCTATAGTTATAGGATGGGTAAATTACATCACTGCTCTTACTGTAGTTGTTATAGGATGGGTAAATTATAGGGGTGTGTAAAGATAGATTTAATAGCGATACGATATGCATCACGATACATGGTTGACGATACGATACATGGACGATATTGGTAACATGGACGATATTGGTAACTATTTAGCAAAGAAATTAAATATGTGTGAAACGTGACGTTTAAGGGGAAAATATATTATTATGGATATAAATAAGTAAACACTGTGATTTTCTAGCAAATACATGGACATTATATTTCAACGCACATGGACTAACCTGCACCTGGACATGAACACAGAGATTACACACATTTATCGATAGACCAAGAGTAGCTATATGGAATGGAGTAACAAAAGTAAATAGACCCCTCTTTTTTATTTTCCCTCTTAATCACTTAGTAGTTATAGGATGGGTAAACGCAGAGGTCAATTAATGCAGAATGTCTCGTTTTACAAGTTCATCATACTATGTCTAAAATGTAAACAAATCTTTTGAAAGTAGTATATCTACAAGATCACAATGCATCGCATCGCATTGCGATGCATTGTGAGCTCGTAGATCTGCTAGTTTCAAATCGCCAAAGTTTAAATAGGGCTGAAGTTGTTAATGTATTTGTTGTAATAATAATCTACATAGTAAATAACTAGTAACTAAACGTTTTCAAATAGTTAAAAAAAAAATAGTGGAATATTAAGTACAGTATTTGTCTCTGAGATGTAGTTGAGTAGAATTAGAATGATATACAATTTAAAACAGTGCGGCAATGGCTCAGGGGTAGAGTTGCTGTCTTAGAACACGGAGGGTTCCCAAAGGGTTCCCAGTTCGATCCTGGGCTCCCCTAGAGTTAGTGTCGAAGAGTCCTTGAGCAAGACTCTGAACCCCTAGTTGCAACCGATGTGCAGGTTGGTGCCTTGCATGGTTTCCTCTGCCATCGGTGTATGAATGTTTGTGTGAATGTAATGCACAATCTTTGTAAAGCGCCTTGGATAAAGGTGCTATATAAATGCACTATTTACCATTTAAAATTGTAATTAAAGGGGAGAACCACACATTTTTAATATACCTTTGAGTTGATATCATCACAGTGTACTTTGCAAGCCAAACCCCAAAATCAACCCTCCAGTTCTAGGCAACACAGAAGGGGGGGGGGACTTTTTTCTTATTTCCACATAACAACTCAAAGGTATATTAATCACATACTGTAGTTCAATGTTGAAAACGGGTGATTCTCTCCTTTAAGTACAGTACTTGAGTAAATGTACTTACCGGTAGTTACTATCCACCACTGAATAGTATCACTCCCAACCCCTAGGAGCTGCCCAAGTACCTGCGTGGCTACCACAAGTGTTCCCGCGAGGAGGTGTTCCAGCTCGGAGCGCTCATCTACCGCGTGAAGTTTGAAGACGACAAGTCCCACTTTCCTACAATTCCCAAGATGCTTCGGGAGCTGGTCCCTCAGGATCTGATTCGCCAGCTGTCACCGGACGACTGGAAAAGGGTAATAACAAGAAGCACAACACAACGCTAGCCTAGCTGAAGTTTATCTCCTATCAATAAGGCAATTTTCTTTTTTTTCAAATCTTTTGAAATGACAAACTCATTTGAGTTGAGCCTCTTAACTTATTCACTGCTATGAGTTATTTAACCAAAATAGCCCTCACTGGCATGCCAGCTATTTTTCCTTTTTCCTTACCTTTTCAAGTTGTAATTTTTCAATTTTTCGATCGATCACAGACACTGACACGATCTCTGTGGCGTGCTTCAGTGGAAAAAAGAAAAAGCGTGCGTGCATGTTTTTGATGCTTATTCAGCTACTCCCATATTAGTCTGAGCGTTTCAGGCAAAAATCGTGCACTTTATGAAAGAAGCATGACATTTGGCACACAGTTAGAACATGCCATATGGAACATCTTTGGCTATAGGGGCATCGGGAAACTTGTGGGAGCCAATCAAAGTTGGGCTCTCATAGACTTTACTATAGTGTAAAATAATACAAAAAATAAATATGCTTTAAGTAGCATATGAGGGGTCAAACTAGGTGTTTTTCGTGATTCTGAATCCAATGCAAGCATTTGTTTTGCAGGAAAAACATTCCTTTCCAAGAAACGGCCGCCACAAAACTGTGAAAAGTGATGACTCATCACTAAACCATAGTTTTATTGCCAAATTATGGGGTCAGTTTTTAGCCCAAGGAATGTTTTTCCTGCAAAACAAATGCTTGCATTGGATTCAGAATCCCGAAAAACACCTAGTTTGACCCCTCATATGCTACTTAAAGCATATTTATTTTTTGTATTATTTTACTCTATATAGTAAAGTCTATGAGAGCCCAACTTTGATTGGCTCCCACAAGTTTCCCAAGACAAATCTGCGATGCCCCTATAGCCAAAAATGTTCCATATAGCATGTTCTAACTGTGTGCCAAATGTCATGCTTCTTTCATAAAGTGCACGATTCCATCAAAATACTGCCCGAAACGCCTGGACTATATGGGACGAGGACACTATGTATTGTAAATCCCCACGAGGATTAAAAGTGTCCTTTTATTGAACATTATCTCAATATTGTTATAGTTCCTGACCACAAAATCAAGTTACATTGATATTGTTTTATAGTTTATATCAAACCAACAAGGGGTGTGTGTGCGCGTGTGTGTGTGTGTGTGTGTGTGCGTGTGTGTGTGTGTGTGTGTGTGTGTGTGTGTGTGTGTGTGTGTGTGTGTGTGTGTGTGTGTGTGTGTGTGTGTGTGTGTGTGTGTGTGTGTATGTGTGTGTTGTGTGCGTGTGCTTGGTCAGTCTCTAGTAGCGTACTTCAACAAGCAGGCTGGTAAGTCCAGAGAAGAGGCTAAGCTGCTGTTCCTAAAAATCATCTTCAAATGGCCCACGTTCGGCTCCGCCTTCTTCGAGGTCAAGGTAAGAAGAACCAGTGGTGTAAAGTAACTAAGTACATTTACTCTACAAGCACAGTACAAGTACTGTGCTTATGTACAGTTTTGAAGTATTTTGACCTTACTTAAGTATTACCAATTTCCAAGGCTTTTACTTCTACTCCACTACATCTCGGATCCTAATATTGCACTACAATTATTTGAAAAGCTTAGATCCTAGCTACTTTGAAAATATAAATTATAATATCAAAAATGCATAAAGCACTTTAGCCCTATTTAGCCCTATACCTAGGCTGTTTGAAAATAGCAGATCTACAAGCATACAATCTGTCGCTTTTGTGAGCTTTTAGATCTGCTATTTTCAAACATTTTACTTTTACTTTAGGTACATTTTGATGCCAATACTTTTGTACTTTTACTCAAGTACATTTTGAATTACAGACTTTTACTTGTAACAGAGTATTTCTACATTGCAGTATTGATGCTTTAGCTTATTGTAAGTAAAACATGTGAGTACTTTTTCCACCACTGGTAAGAACCATTACACTGTAACACTGTCGTACTTTGTTGTTGTTCTGCTCATGGTGGTATAATAACCAGCAAGACACCTAAGGGCGAAAAGCGACCTCGCCGTGTAGGACGGAATTCATTTGCAAGGGTGATTCGAGTTGTGGTTGGTTGTTTAAGTTGGACAAAATATTTTCCCAAATATGGATATGACTGACGTCTGACATCATATATGTCTCATGTTATAGACCAGTGGTTCTCAACCTTTTCAGGCCGCGACCCCCAAAATAATCAACTGGGGACCCCCCACCCTGTCGAGCACTAAGAGTTGAGGCATTACATTTTGTATAACACGGTTCTATTGTGAAAATAGCACAATTTCTGCCTCTAATATTTGACAATTTGGCAGATTTTGTATTTGTCATTTTAGAGGTATTAAAAAAGTCCTTAAATTGTCACTACGGTCGCAATAATAACTACTGTAACTAATCCTTGCCCGTGGTTGTGTTGTGTACTGAGGTGAAAGCATCGGATCGTAGCATAGCAGCATTTAAGATGTATCAGTGATAGTCATCTCCAAATTTGGGCACTGTTTCACTTGTTTATGCCCATACTGTATATGGTGTTCCGTGATGTCAGTCATCTCCAAATTTGGTCACTGTTTCAGCATGCGGGTATATCAGATTTATTTGGCACTGTTAAGTATCAGTGATGTCAGTCATGAAGTCATCTCCAAATTTGGGCACTGTTTAGTATCAGTGATCTCAGTCATCTCCAAATGTGGGCTGACTGATGTGAGTCAGTGATGTCAGTCAGTGATGTCAGTCAGTGATGTTAGTCATCTCCAAATTTGGGCATTGTTTAGTATCAGAGATGTCAGCATGCAGACAGACAGACAGACAGACGGCGGACAGACAGACAGACAGACAGACAGACAGACATTCGGTAAATTAATAGTTAGACAGTCAGCATCGCTTCATACATGACATTGTGTTTGATCTGTAGCAAACCACGGAGCCCAACTTCCCAGAGATCCTGCTGATCGCCATCAACAAGCACGGAGTCAGTCTCATCGACCCCAAGACCAAGGTAGGCGTTAATTCCTTCGATTAAAACTCTGTTCCTAGACTACCAATTTTCGCTGACGAAAACGAAATAAAAACTAGAAAGATGCAATTCTGGGAAATGTCAAGAGAAGCATGACCAATCGTGTCTAATTGTACATTTCATCTGACATTACAAAGTAAATGTGCATTTCAGCCTACAACCCGGATCACTCAAAACGTTTACAAAACACAGGTTCACTTTGCTGGGAAAAAAATCTCGGACCGAATACAATAGTGTGTTGCTTATATCAAACACACAAGCTATATGATGACAAAAAATAAACTAGACTAAAATGTTATGGAGGGACTAGTGGAGAAGAGATCCACTAAAACCAAAAGACAAGTCATTTTATGTTTGGTACGCAACCAAACGGTTGTTGCGCTCTGAAAATACCAGATCTAAAAGGCAACAATGCATCGTGCCGACACGCTTTGTGAGCACGTAGATCGGCTATTTTCAGCACGCAACCAAGTGTAAAATCAGGCCTTAAGAATCAAGGCCTGCCAAAATACATTCTTAATCAATTGTAGATTTAGTCGACTAAAATCGTATGATATTTAGTCGACTAAAACTAGAAGAAAATATAACAAAAAGATGATGACTAAACTACAGTAAATACAAATTTGCTGTCAAAATGAACACTAGTGTGTGTGTGTGTGTGTGTGTGTGTGTGTGTGTGTGTGTGTGTGTGTGTGTGTGTGTGTGTGTGTGTGTGTGTGTGTGTGTGCGTGTGCGTGTGTGTGCTTGCATGCGTGCATGCCTGTGCGTGTGCGTGTGTCTCCAGGACGTTCTCATTACTCATCCCTTCACTAAGATCTCCAACTGGAGCAGTGGGAACACATATTTCCACATCACTATCGGAAACCTGGTCAGAGGGAGCAAGCTGCTGTGTGAGACCTCACTGGTAAGAACACCACTATGTACATTTATTACACGGCTTGGTTGAATGCTTGATTCTGACTGGTTATTCAGAGTATTTCTATATTGCTACTTTTACTTTAGTAAAACCATTGGCGTCAGTTCAGAAAAAGCTAAGGTATGGCAACATGACTGGTGTCTTGCACGCGCGCGAAGCACCAGTCATGTTGCCATACCTTAGCAACAGGCACGATACATTTATTTTAAGAAGTACATTCTAATTTTCCCCCCAGTTTCTACGGTTTCTTGGGCTGGATATGGCAGCCTGGAATGGTTGTTCAAGTGCAGCTAAACTTGGCATGTTAGTAAACGTGCCACAATTAACAATAATGCATTGCACCTGTGCAGCTGACCTGCGGAACCTGGGAATATACCATTTTGTCAAGATGTGGACAATATAATTACAATACCTTGTTAAAGTGACCATTTTGTTAAACTTTTATTTTCCCCTCTGGACCCAGGGTATGGCAGCTGCATACCCCTGCCATACCCAATTGACGCCCCTGAGTAAAACATTTGAGTGCTCTTTCCACCACTGCTGCAGGGCTACAAGATGGACGACCTCCTGACCTCCTACATCAGCCAGATGCTCACCAGCATGAGCAGACAGCGCCTGGGGCGGGGCGGCGGAGGGGGCGGAGCCGGCCAGAGCAAGTGAACTTCTTATTGGCGGGAGGCGGCCGACCTGGTCCGCCACCTGCGCCCCATTGGCCAGCCCTGCAGCTGGGGGCGGACCTTCGCCCGCCAGATGTGGAGGATGAGCCGCAGTCCTGCCGCGTCGACGGCGTCCTCCTTCTCAGGGGAGGAGGAGGCCTCGCTCAACCTCAGAGGAGGAGGGAGAAGAAGTAGTGGAGGAGGAAGTGTGGAAGGAAGTCTAGGAGGAAGAGGAGGAGGAAGAGGAGGAGCAAGCAGTTCGCTGGCCAGCAGCAGCATCAGCAGCGACCCCGGCGAAGGCCCCAGCCACTACTGGAACGTCAACGTCAACATCATGGACGACGACGACGAGCCGTCCAGTGAGGACGATTATCTCTAGCCTCATTGGTTTTCAACGTTTTCAGGCCAAGGAGACCCTTAGCTGAGAGAGACATGAAGCAGGGACCCCCACTACATGTTGTATAAATGTGCGATACAGATTTCCATCATTGACAGCACTGTCGTCAGTCTATGTTAGAATTGTGAAATACTTTTTTTTTTTTTAGACCACTTAAATCGTCGTTACTAAACTTCGCCTTTCTCTCTGTACTTGGTCTGCTCTTTTTTTTTACCTCCACACCAAACCTATTTGCCAAAAATAGCCGATCTACAAGAGTTTGTAGATCTGCTATTTTTGGCTAAGTTCTCTAGAATTTGTTGTTGTCGTTAAGATAAGATTTTGTACACAATTCCATGCTGTGTTGATGTTGGTGCCATCATAGGAGAGATAACAGGAAAACGTTGATTTTCTACATTCTCTAATTGTGTAGACTTCTTAAGTATGCAGTAAATGAAGTAATGCAGATGTTTAACAATAATTTAACTGAGTGTAAAATTAAACCAAATGGACCAGTAAGTGTCCATTTGGTTTCATTTTACACTCTCAAGAGTTAAAGATCTATAAGGGTCCATTTGGTTACCAACTCCATCATTTAGCTGGGGACCAGTTGGAACCACTGCTCTAGCTCATTGAGACCTGAGGCCACTTTCAAGATTATTTCCCCTAGAAAATGAAAAAAACTAAAAAAAGCAGATAAGAAGCCCACGACGCGGCACGAGTTGGCGTGCTGTGGGCTTGTAGATCTGCTGTTTTTGTATAGCCAATAACGCGAAAATGACACCCGGTTTTAATGGCTAGAGGGAGAGGCCCTTCCCCCCATCTCTGACAGCGTTGTCTTAGAAAGAGGCAAGGATTTGAGAGAATGAAACATGTTATCCTTTTTATGTGTGAGAACCCTACGTTTTAATGTTACTGTCATGTGCACACACAGTTTGGTCTACAAAAAAAAAAAAAATTGACTTGTTGTAGTAAGGGTCCATTTGGTTCAAATTATGCCCTCTCAGGGTTAAATGAACACTGAGAATTTTATTGTGTAGGATTTACAAATGAAACAACTTTATGTTTCGTTTGGTCTATTGAACACATTGAGTTACACCTACCTTCTATGGGTGAGCATGCACGTTTACAAACACAAGTCCTAGATGCCCACAAGCATGCTATACTGTAAGTAACACTCTAGTGTTGTTATATCAGAACCAGGACCCTGAACACTGATTTATATTATGAAACGATGTGTAAAAGTGTATAAAGCTCTAATATATTGTTCTTTTTTATGTTCAATTTGTGTTTACATCACCTCTGTAATATTGTAGATGATTAATTGTCAACGTTTGTATTTAGTATCACATTTTATTGCCTTACTTTTCCCCCATTTCTCACCTGGAGCCCCCCAATAGGGCTGCTGGGTAATGTAGTTATCATCGTCAATTCAGCAAAAGCTAAGGCATACCACGGTCATATGACAGCGTTAATATCAAAGGCCACCAAACACTCCTAGGCCAATAGTATGCAGAGAATGCTGTTAGATGACCTTGCCGTACCTTAGCTTTTGCTGAATTGACGCCACTGGTTGTAAGGAACAACTAAATATGTACTGTATAGAAGCCCTTTGGCAGCACTTGATGTGTACGTACAATGGGGGGCGCTTTGAATTAATCAAAAGATTTGCTGTGTATACAAAATGACTCCATCCTTACTGTACCAACACACTCTGAAAGACAGATTACATCCGATGGATGCTATAATGGTTTTGGTGTTTACATGAGACTGCTTCAAGATACCGTAGATAACAGTTATGTATAACATGACAGTTAATGATGGCACAATACAGCACCACAGCCTTTCATCACCACTATAATATGGTTGTAATCGTAGATGTGAAGTGAGAGTGGCGACAACTCTGTTCGCTCCAATGGACCTGTTTTTTATTTATTTTTACACCGTTTTCCGGATCATGGAGCCTCTCACTATTTCAGGGAAGTTAGCAGCAAACACTATTAGTGCATCCACAGCAGGACAGGCACGTTTAAAAGGTAAGACGTTGAAAGAATCGGCATGCATTTTACCATCATCATCTGAATCAATCTATTTTACCTGTAACTGGAACAATCTCAGGTCTACGTGAATCCCGCGATGGCTGAGCTTGTCGGACTCTCTTTCCATCACTCGTGGTGGAACCATAATCTTTTCCATTGTTCTGGCCTGGTGGAACCATGGAATAGCTGAGGGGGAATTTGAACCGTGGGTGGATTTGTGTCTAACTAACTAGAAGGGATGCGAGCACAAACTCTGTTGTGTCTCCAGTGTGTTTTATATTTCACTATGTATCTTCTGTCTGTGGTGTGCTTATTTGTTAGTAGTAAAAATGAACACATTTTAAATGACTATTATGACTTCTATAACTAAACACTGTCAGCTGAGGGTCACTGCTATTATGGCTTTTAGTTTTTTTTAGGTTTTTCGATTTTGTATTTCCATTAGGAGATAGAGAAAATACAATATTATTACAACAGTGCCATTTTTTCCATTTGATGAAGCATGATGTTCTGTGCAGTGGTATTCCTTCACTGTGGAGATCACATACGCATGTGTGGGTACACGTGTGATCACGATTCTCACTCTCTCACACACACACACTCACGCATGCGTGGGCCTATGTGTGATCACGATTCTCACACACGCACACATTCCATGTCATTTCCATTGGCCATATCTTTCTTAACACTGATCTACAGTAACCCTGAATTCTAAGCCTGAATGCAATTTAAAGCTGCAATCCAGAACTTACAGCATTTTGATTAATAAAATGATATTGTGAAACTTTGCAGGCACAGTCCCATTAGGCCATGGAAGAATCTCTGCCCCAACTTTCAAATCGTCTTGATGGCCGCGAGGTACTATAACAGACTGCTTCATGACCATGATACTGACACAAGAATTACATGATACAGACATGTCTATATTGTGGTCAGTATCATCTGTATCATGGTCAGTATCATGTTAGCATCATGGTGTCATGGTCAGTGTCATGGTCATTATCATCACCTGTACGGTAGTACCCAATACTGACAGGGCTGCCAACATTGGACTATCAGAATCCAGGAGTTTAGAATTTTAACTTTACTAACTGACGGCTAAGATAAAAGGACACAGACATTTGTAAAGTGTTGTAGTGATGGTGTGGTGGTAGGGCCGGATGTAAGCTCTAGTAGTAGGTGGGGCGAGAGGAAATGCCAGGGGGGCAACCTTTTTAGGGGGTCATAACGCCAGAAATGCATAAAAACCTATGCATTTTGGCACACTTATACCAATGACACACCACACCATGCTGTGTACAGTACAAGTCACAGAAAGAAATAAAATACACAAAAAAGTAAAAAAAAAAAAAAGAAAACAATCACACCCGTGTGAACTGAGCGGTGGTTTACCCACCTCATAGATCATGTGTACCGATTTTTGTGACATTTGAAGAAAATATGTAGGAAAAGGAGCAAAAGGTGTGTTTTGGAGAAAATTCAAGATGGCGGAAAATCTATCCTGGCGCAAATGGGCGTGGCCTATATGGGGAGATGCGTCTTGACCCAAGGAATCCAGGGAAAAAAGAATTTTAATTTTCCGATCTACGGTTCAAGAGTTACGGGGCAAAACGTAAAGTGGGCCGTTATAGCGCCACCATGAGGCCGAGTGATGTAATTATTTTTCGATTCATTCTTAAAATCATTATGAATCTCCTCTCCGAGGTTTGAAACTGTAGCTCCAATGGTTTACGAGAGAAAAATACTTGAAAGTGATTTCTTGCATTGTCCCATTATAAGTCAATGGGGACAATTAAGCGTCGTTTTTTGCCGATTACGTCGGCATGGTAAGGCGGATCGGAACGAAAGGTAATAGCACACCATTCCCGGCCGAGCCGCACATTTTGATGTATATATTGCGCGAGTGGCGTAAATGGTGCGGCACTAGTTACGCGCCGAAGTTTAGGCTACATACAGACACGGACGGAGACAGACAGACACACACACACAGCCACGTATAGGAGCGTTGTGACCACCGCTCAAAAAAAACACAAAAAAAACAACAAAAGGTTAAAGAAATGATAAATAATGTGATGACAAAAGACAGACATGTTACTGGTGTGATAGCTATATAAACTGATGTGATTGACAAAGATGAATGCAAATGATACTATAAACTGATAGATATAGATTGATACACTGATATGAGACTAGATGGATGATAGATATGATACTGGATAGATTGAGACACTGAGATGACACTAGATGGATGATAGATATGATACTGGATGGATAGATTGATACACTGATATGACACTAGATAGACAGACAGACAGACAGACAGACAGACAGACAGACAGACAGACAGACAGACAATGACATTATATTTCCTCCAAATTTGCGACAAGGAAAACAAAAGCACGCATCTAGCTTCACTGAATATTCCAGCCATGGTCTTCCTCCACGGTACCAGCCCGGGCTGAATGCGCGTGCTGTCTTGCCAAAATGACGTTTTGGAAACACAAGATTAGCGGGCTGTGATGGTGCTGTTGTGCTTAAGCCAGTGCTGTTAGCAGCGGCCACTGCTGCGTTGCGAACGGCGACGCTTTCAGCTTGTTGCCGTGCTTGTGGAACTCAATTGGGGGTTAGGGTTTGGGTCGGGTCGAGGTCGGAGCAGCTGTACCCCGAGTCGACGACGGCTCGGAGCCTGCCTGTGGACTGACTGGAGCCGTAGCAGCAGTGCTACTCGCGTCGCGAGGTTTAGAAACCAGAAATCGACGCATATTGACCGAAAGAGCCAGAGAAAGAGAACAGAAGTTAAAGTGAAACAAGCTGCAAGCACAACTAAAAAACAAACTGTTCCTTCTCTCGATTAGTTCCTTAATGCGCTGGACAAAACTGAAGTTAGTTGGCAACCAGAAGTGGTGCGTGTACTTGTCTGTCGAGACGAGACTGACTGCTGTTCCCTCCTACGTCCTACGCATTCAACGCATATCGGGGGCGGAGCTGCTGGCCTGGCTGGAACATTATTATTTGTTTTACTTCTTTTGAGGTGCAGAGAGGGAGAGAGATGGCATTGGCGATCGGAGTTTTTAAAATGTATATATAATGAAATGGTGTTGGTTTTGGTGGTGCGACAGCTGTAGCATAATATAAAATAAAAAAAACCGAAATATATATATTTTTATTTTTTCATGCCATCTTGTTTGGTGGGGCAGACAGGGCATTTAGGGGGGCAATGCCCCCCCTTGCCTATGGGGAGATCCGGCCCTGGGTGGTCTAATCATCAGACTCCATTCACAGAGATTGCATGTTCAAATCTCAGTCTTCCTGTAGTTCGCTGCTGGAGTCTTTCTTTAATAATTGAAGGGTAACATACAAAATAAATCTTCAACTACGCTAAAACCCAAACCACACCAATGCTTTGTCATGCAACTCCTTGCAACAAAACAAATTTGAGGTCAACAGCACTTGATCTATTATCAGACTCTCTGAGATGTTCAAATCCCTGTTCTCCTACAGTTCAATATTTTCAAGTCTAAAAAAACAACTAAAGAACGCTTCAATAGTAAGAATAACAGATAGATAACATAAGTGACTGAGGCATAGTATGGTGGCCTAAGTGTTCTGCCCTCGTTAAAGAGTCCTTGTTTTTAAGCATAGTTTATTTGTCCACTCGATGGGTAGGACTCACACAGTAAAACTACAAAAAAGAGAAAACAAATAACATCCATCAGTAATACACTCTGTGCTGCATATAACACAACATTACTTAAGAATGTCTTTCAAAAAGATACATGACATTAACTTAACATGCATGCAAAAAGAATGAACCACATTATTCATCATTAAACCTGCTGGTTGTAGTGACTCCAGCTAGTGCCATGCACTGTACAAACAATTGAGTTAGAAGCTAAGTTATGTCTAAAAAGAGTACACATAACTGTAATCAAAGCACTGTAAGCAACACAAATTACATTTCCACAAGAAAAGAAAGCACAAACTTACAAGCATTGATCCTGTGATGATTACAAACTGTGTGGAGTCAGAAACATGTGCCTACTGCACTCACAACTTGCAAACTGAAGAGTTCTCTGCTCACTGAGCTATACAGGTGATTTAACTTTCTCTTAATTGGGGCCCACAGTACAGAGGTAGTGGAAAATTCCACAAGACACATTTGCCACCTACTGGCTAAACAGAGAAATGCATTAAATAAAACACAGGGCCAACACAGGGCCAGCACACTCCCCGCCTGGCATCTGAGAAGATACCACCATAAACAAAACATGGGGAAAACATTTAAGTCTCTGAAGGAAGCAACAAAACAGTCTGTGTCACAGGTCGCATAAACGTCTTGCATGACCCGCCCTTCGCTGTCTTGATCTCCACTTTCCTCACTCTGCCATCCGAGCCGGGGAATGTTCGAACTATGATGCCTAAGGGCCACTCGTTCCTTGTCACTTGGTCATCTTTTAGTATGACAACGTCCCCGTCGCGAAGATCACGTTTTTCCCTTTGCCATTTCCTACGTTCTTGCAGGGTAGGAAGGTACTCGGTTCTCCAGCGATGCCAAAAGGTGTTGGCCAGAGATTGCACTTGCCTCCACTGCTTGCCGTAGAGATCCCTTTCATCAAAGACCCCTTGGGGAGGAGGAAGGCCGCCGACCTTCTGTGTGAGAAGTGTCGCCGGTGTGAGGATAAGAGGGGAATCGGGATCGGAATCGGGGATTCTGATGCGTTGCACTCTGTTGTGTACATACACGTAGAATATTCGGTTGTCATTGTGAATGTAGCTTCGGACCACTTGACTGTCAGAATAGAGTGTCACAGCATCAAACTTGGTGCCCATCTCATCCATGATCACCTCGTCATTTCCACAGCCAAAACTACAGCACACAGCTCAAGTCTTGGCACAGTTGTCTCAGGGCGTGGAGCAAGCTTAGCCTTGCCAAATATGAAGCCGACATCTGTATTACCGTGTGCATCTGTTGTAGTGGATGCGTCACAGAAAACGCTCAAATCCTTATGTTGTGCCTGACTGAGAGAGATGGGAGTGTACTGACGTGGTATCTTGACTTCTTCGAGCTCTTTGAGCGAGTCTCTCCACAGTTCCCATTCTCGGTACTTCCCTTCTGGTAGAGGGGCGTTTGGGGTTTCCTGCCTTGGGGCGTTTGGGGTTTCCTGCCTTGGGGCGTTTGGGGTTTCCTGCCTTGGGGCGTTCGGGGTTTCCTGCCTTGGGGCGTTTGGGGTTTCCTGCCTTGGGGCGTTCGGGGTTCCCTGCCCTGGGGCGTTTGGGTATGGGGTGATAATGCTTGGGTGTCCATTCTCCAGTATGCTGGTTCTGAAGGCGTTCACAGGTGATGGTTTGTGTACACCATCGAGGCAGACCTCTCCTACTATCACCCACCCCAGGGCTAAACGTTGTGCAAAGGGAGCATGCAGAGGCCCATTACGCTGCTCTAGCACTTTGTGAGCTTGGATGATGTCTCTTCCTAGTAGGAGTAGAATCTTTGCCTTGGGGTCTAATGGAGGTATCTTAGAGGCTAGGGACTTCAAGTGAGTGTAATACTTTGCCACGGATGGCGTTGGGATCTCTGCCCTATTATCAGGTAGCTGGTCACACTCTATAAGCGTTGGCAGTGTAAGGCTGGTCTTCCCATCAGCCGACTCCACCACGAAACCCCTTGCTCTTCGACCTGCAGTTTCTGACACACCCGAACATGTCTTGAGTGTGTAGGGGGATGTGTCAGCAACTATGCCAAACCTCTCGAAGAAGGCCGACCTAGCCAAAGATCTGTTGCACTGGTCATCTAGAATGGCATATGCCTTCACCTTCTTGGCTGTTTGGCCCTTGGGGTATACATACACAAGGACAATTTTGGCGCAGGATTTCCCAGTAGTGCTGCCTCCACAAACCTCTGTGCAAGTTGATGTAGTAGTTTCAGAGGAGGGAGATTCTTCTTCCTCCCCGCCATCCTCTTCAGAGGGCCTGGTGGGTTGCTCCACTGTCCAGGGCGCTGGGCCAGCATGAAGGGCCGCAATGTGCCTGTCACTGTCACACTCTGAACATTGAATGACCACCTGCTTCTAATGATATCAACGCACTTAATGCGAAATATTCACGTGCTTTCAGACTCTTCAATGCAGAAAGTATCCAGGATACTTGGATATTCAGTATCCAATAACTCACCAATGCAGAGATATTAGTAGTAAAATGTCGACATCTAGTGGTCAACCTCAGAGGAGCGCAAAAATAAAACCTGAGGTGACTCCCAGCCTCGAACCAGATGCCAAGTGTGCTCTGTTCCCCAGTGTAATGCTCCACGCCACTGACCCCGACGGAGCGGCGCGGTATTGGGCGCCGATGAGCCCCGTGAGTCGCCACCGAGGCGAGCGCTAGCGAGCCGAGTTGCCGCGACGAGCGGTGCGAACGGCGCCCAATCCCACTCAGCCGCGTTACCGAGTTATGTGCCGTTATGGACAGAATAGTAAATATTCAGTCCCTCACTATCAACATCTACCCCACTATCCACGTCATAGATATCCACGTCATAGATAAATGCACAAAAAAGGAGTCACTTCATCCGTTCATTAGCTCAGTCAGTAGAGCACGGATGCAACAAACCCACGGTTTGGGTTCGATTCCCCTGAGGGGACTAATATTCAAGGCGAGAGATATCGGCGCATGCGTACTTCAAAGTATCCACGGAGGATACTCCTCCGTGGATACCCAGTGCATATTCTCTGCATTCAAACGTCTGAGAAATGGTGAAAAAGTCGGATTGAATGCGAAGAGAGCAGTCGAAGCCGGTGGAATGACAGCCTTACAGTTCTTTGCTTGGTGTGAAGTCATGGCACAGCAACGGAAACATATTCCGTTCTCTTCAAGGAAGGACTTCCGCTCCTCCAAGGGCCTTTGTCTGAAGGCTCTACACTTATGCAGGGGATGAGGTTTCTTATGGATAGGACACTGCTTCTTAGGATTGTCCGATTCCTTGGCTCCATCCTTTAGTTGAGCTCCCTCCACCTCTGTCCTATGTACTGATATAGGCATTCTTGATGATCTCAGTGGGAATCTGTCTCCTTTTTCTCCCTTTTCTCCATTAAGTGGAGTGGTGGTAGGGGTTACTGTAACAAAACTCGGGTCATTCCTCATCCTCGCCTCATCACGGATGAAGAAGGTGAACACTGAGAAAGGTGGGAAGCTGAGATGATGCCGTTGTTTATACTGTGTGCCATGCACCATCCATTTCTCCTGTAGATTATAGGGCAGCTTCTCCAGGATTGGGCGGATGCCATGGGCAGTATCCAGGTAACTCAGGCCTCCATAGTAACCTTCCTCTTTGGCATGGTTAATTTCCAGGAGAAGGTCACCTAACTCCCGCAAGCGTTGAGGATCTCTGTTTGAGATCCGAGGGAAGCGTTGCAGCTTGTTAAAGAGAGCAGACTCCATGGCCTCTGGGGAGCCGTAGCACTCCTGTAACCTTTCCCAGACCATAGTGAGGGCTTCCGCAGGATCACTGACGTTAACTGACCTCATCCTCTTTGCATGTTCAGTGGATTCTGGTCCAAGCCACCTAATTAGCAAGCTAAGCTCCTCACTGGGTTTCAAATCAAGGTCCTCAATGACATCGGTGAATGCAGACTTCCAAGCCCAATAATCTTGCGGCTGGTCACTGAACTTTGTGAGCCCAGCTGAGAGTAGGTCTCGGCGAGCTAGGAACTTGGCTAGATCTAAGGAACGTGAGTCACCAGACACATGACGATCCTCTTTACGTGACTGTTCCTTATGCTCTGCATTGTCTTTGGGTGACCGTGAATCCTTTGGTTCAGTAGAATGTGGTGGTGTATGCCACTTCCACTCACCCTCCTTTTTGGGGGTGAAGTGTACATGTGGGACTGGTTTGTTTGGAGTTGGGGTATGGGGAGATGAGAACTGCCTCTCATCTTGCTTAGGCTTGTCGGCTGCTGGGGAAGTAAATTCAGCACCAGTGCCTGGACCAACTGAAGGATGTATAGTGTTCAAGTAGGCATATTGTTCCTGTACATACCTCTCAGTTCTTTCAGACGGTCGATGATGAGTCGAGCCGTGTTCTGTGCCAGGCACCCCAGACAGCCCGCCGATGCTTCCTCCGTCCCCCACAGCGGCCTCTAAAACATTGGCTACAGCTGAAGCGGCTGCCGCCTCCTTCTCCTGCTCGATGGCCGCCAGTGTGGCTTCAAGCCGTGTTGCCTCTACTTGTAGCTCAGCCTGCTTTACCTTTATCTCTATCTCCTTTTGTGCGAAGGCTGCCTTAGTATGATAAGCTTCAGCTCTGGCGCGAGCTTCTACTGCCACTCTGCTGGAGCGTAATGATGCTTTCGATGAGCGTCCACACTCCGATCTCACCACAAGCTGTTTTTCCGACATGTTGGCTGCGATGGTTGAACTCGCTGAGCAGGCTTAGAATCCACTCCACTGACGTTGGAATCACCGTAGAGTCTGCTGTTTTACTGTTCTGCCCTCGTTAAAGAGTGCGTTCCCCTTTCCTTAACTAGACAGACAGTCAACTGTACAAGTCCTTGTTTTTAAGCAGAGTTTATTTGTCCACTCGATGGGTAGGACTCACACAGTAAAACTACAAAAAAGAGAAAACAAATAACATCCATCAGTAATACACTCTGTGCTGCATATAACACAACATTACTTAAGAATGTCTTTCAAAAAGATACATGACATTAACTTAACATGCATGCAAAAAGAATGAACCACATTATTCATCATTAAACCTGCTGGTTGTAGTGACTCCAGCTAGTGCCATGCACTGTACAAACAATTGAGTTAGAAGCTAAGTTATGTCTAAAAAGAGTACACATAACTGTAATCAAAGCACTGTAAGCAACACAAATTACATTTCCACAAGAAAAGAAAGCACAAACTTACAAGCATTGATCCTGTGATGATTACAAACTGTGTGGAGTCAGAAACATGTGCCTACTGCACTCACAACTTGCAAACTGAAGAGTTCTCTGCTCACTGAGCTATACAGGTGATTTAACTTTCTCTTAATTGGGGCCCACAGTACAGAGGTAGTGGAAAATTACACAAGACACATTTGCCACCTACTGGCTAAACAGAGAAATGCATTAAATAAAACACAGGGCCAACACAGGGCCAGCACACTAAGTGTTGGACTCTCACCTTGGAGGCCTGAGTTCAAGTCCCAGTTGGCTGGGGGTTTATTGATGGGGTATTTAACTTTACCAACCAAGAGCTAACATACTAAAGAACACTTCAACATTATACTATTAAGAGATGTGTGACTGAATGGTGTAGTAGTCTTTCACACTCGCAGCACATAGATTCCATTTCAAATCAGCAGTTTAATTTCATTTGAATAATTGAAGACTAACATACAAATGAATAGGACTAAAATTAATTCAAAAAATGTGTCCGAGTGGTGGCGTAATGGTCTAAACATCTGATTTTATGTGCAACCAGTCCTTGTTCAAATCCCACGCCTGTTATTCAATGCTGGAGTTTCAACTTAACTTTACTAACTGAAGGCAGTCATTTTATATGGACCTCTCTGATGTGTCTGAGTTCTCATTCATTCATTCATATAAAATAACTCTTGAATAGTAAGAGACAACTGCATTAAACAGAGTTATAGTGTAGACGTCTAATGTTCTCAGAGATTCCATGATCAAATCCCAGGCATCATGGTCATTAATTGCTATTTTTGGCATATCATAGAGAAGACAATATCACTGGTTTTCATGAGTTACTTAGGTTTTAGGCTACAGCCATCTAAACACTTCAATTTCAATCCAAAAGCCATAATTCAATGTTGCACAAAGACGTTGTTATGTCTACCCAGACTTTTATTTAGCATTCCTCTCTGTCCACTGGGGGGCGCACACAATCAGCGTACACACAACCGGCGGGCGACGCCGTCCATACGACGTGCATACGACGTCCAAGTCAGACCTGCCACACACCAAAGAACAGCCATTACCAGGCCAGCGTTCGCACGCCGTCAATACGACGTGCATACGCCGTCCAAAGTCAGACGACCATACACAGACCTCACCACCAGTAGTCGCAAAAACACGCTTTTTGCTACCTTGAAACCGGCGGACCATTGAAATAAATACAACGCCGACACAAAATACATGAATATTCTATAATCTATAGACTAATTGTAGTGATGGTGATGATGATGATGATGATGATTGTTGTGGAAATTCGAACATTTCCTCGGTGAGAGAATGAAGAGTTAGACACTGATATGTCTATAACAGATTTATTCAATACAACAGATGACAATAATAATAATATGACAATGATTCCTATGTAATATAATAATGAGAAGAGTAAAGGATAGAAAGAAGAGAGGAGAAAGGAAAAAGAGAGATGAAAGAAGGAAAGGTGGACAGGGTCCAGTTGTCTCGAAAGGCAACGGGAGTCTGACACCGATCTGGATGTTGAGGCAGCTTAAATACAGATACTGCAAGGATACATACACATTGTTAAGATAATTCTGAGGACTGACATTCCTTCTGTCTGACCAAAAGATGTACTCTCTCAACACTTGAGTATGTAAGGTCACTTCTGCCTGACTATGAAATGTGCTGCTCGACGCTCTTTGACTGAGAGCGGCGACACTATCCCTGACCAACTATTGCATGTGTTCCATTCTTATCGACTGAGCATGGAAGGCCCTCTGCTCTATGCCGAGGCCGTAGTGTGTAGTCACTACCCTAGCCAGAATACTGACGCCTGATATAAGAAACATTCTCCTTGCGTTCATAACACCTTAACCTGTCGTCTTGCTGTCTGGGTCTGCCGCTTGCCTACAGGGAAATAGTTAGTGTACTTGACCTTGCTGTATGAGCCTGCTGCTGCATAACTACGTGTACACAGTACACTGAGGCCTAAACTCATAAGACATATTATCATACTCATTTACTTCCCTTGCTTACATATTACATTCATAACATCAGCATACAGTCATATATTAATATAACCGAAGTAAGATGAATATTAAATATATAATCTATATCAATAATCGATAACTCAATAATCGATAGATCAATAGCCTGAAAGGGAATATAAATTGTATTTCCATAACAATGATGATGATGATGATGATGACGATGATGATGATTTTATAGGTAGGCCTAGGCTTAAAATAAGTCAAATTCCTCCTATTTTCTATGTAAATAAACGTTTATTCAAACATTTACTTAAATCAGTCTTTAAAGAAAGGATTTCAGTTGGATTCAAACCCACATCCTCTGAATCATTAGCTCAGTATCCTAACTCTTTGAGCTACTTGCTGCTTGAACGATACAGGACTTTTTTTCTTATTAGATGAAAAAAAAAAAAAAAAAAAGCCCTTTAACATGTTTGTCTATGGTTTGTTGTTGCTGTTGCTTGATAGGTGTTTGAATGTTTTGGAACCATAATAGAAACACAACTCTACCTTTTGTGTTATTATCCAGCCATGACATTTTAAAGCCCAGTGGCTCACTGGACTGAAAATCTTCCCGAGAGTCAGAAAGTTATAGGCCTAAGTTCAATTCCTGGCTTACTTTTTGACAGGAAGGCGATTTGTTGCTGTTTTAAATAACAATCTGTATAAATCTACATGTCTTCCCATGGGGGTCTGTGGCCAAATACAATACAAATTGTGGGTCCTTGAAATGAGAGTGTTTCAGAACACTTAGTTTTAGAGAGGCAGAGATAGTTGTAACTCACTGACAGCCAAATTAATCGCACGAGGATGGTCTCTTTGAGGCCAGCACACAAGAACTGATTTCTATGAAAAGGAACGAACCAGTACAGGGCGCTGTTTCCCTTTTCTTTGAGATTGCACCATACAGCATTGAAATCTTATAACAAATCAATAGCGCTTATCTAGTAAACTGTTACTATCAGCTCCTGCCCCAGGCAGAGGATCACAGGTTCAAAACCATTGTGTTTCGCCTTGATTCTGACGTGACATAATTTTAGGCGTACGGCAAGTATAGGCTACTGAGTTGTTTAGGTTATATTCTACTCTTAAAGGGATATTCCACTTTCATTCAGGGCCCATTTCTATAAAGTTAAAACCCATTGTAACTTTTTTTGACTCATTACTCCAGTATCTGGCCTATACTCCTGTTCGCAATTTGGGGTGAGGGGAGTTTCTCACCTGAACTGAGTCAGTGGGTCCCTAGACATGAAAAATCACCGAGGTGCTCGTCCGCCATAGTGCCACGAATGGCGCAATGGCCACATCAAATATGGCCACCATCGGCTATGATAAAAATCCAACTTTTCTGTTTCTGGGTGTATATGCACATGTAATACCTCCATTTGGACTAATTTGGGTGTGGGGAATTCATTTCTGATTTGTTTTGACCATTTTGGGTGATTTGGACCTTGAAAGGTCATGGTCAAGGTCATTTTGTAATTCCGAAGACCATGGCCACAACTTGGCCATTGTTAGGAGTAAAAACAGGTGCTGTAGGTCTAAACCAACTAATTCTGACATGTATAATTCATTTCTGGTATTGTTTTGACCATTAGGGATCATCTTGTCTTTGAAATATCAATGTCAATGCCATTTTTCAAAAACGATTTTGTCTTTACTAGCACTTTTATTTAATTTCTTCTTAATAGTTTTTTTTTTATAACAAAATACATACTAGTGAGAAATAGAACAAGTAAACACCCCCATTTAACTTTAAAGGGGGGTTTTAAATGGGTGTTTAAATGAGCAAATAAGACTATTTATGAATAAAAGTGACAAATAAGATTACATAACAAAAGCAAATACAATTTCCCTCAAAGTGCACCATATTGTGGTTGTGTATTATGATGCAAGTTAGTATGATGTGTTTTTTACAGGATGGATTTGCCATTGTTCCATGGCAAAATATGATGCACAGAATTGATGGGTAGCTATGCCCCTCCCAAAAAACTTTTGTCCAATGCTAGCTTAGAATAACTTCCTGCTTGCCAAGGCTTGCCTTGGCAACAGCCTTGGCAAGCTGCCGGGTGCTAAGCTAGAATTGGACAAAAGCTTTTTAGGAGGGGCATAGCTACCCATCAATTCCACCAGCCCAGCAACCATATCGACGAGTGTCACGCTTCAGACATGGGAGTGTACTAAAGTCAAAGTGTTCCTTCCTTTCCTCTGATTCCTTGGCTGTTGCAAGCAGGTGGCAAGAAATGCACTAGGAAGGTGCCATTGTTGGTCTCAGCAGTTGTACTGTACTTCTCTGCTACCATGTTCTGTCAAGGTCTTTGCTTCTCCAAAGTTTTCAAGATATTGTACTGTACTCGGTCAGAAGCCATACTGTAGCTGCATGTTTAGTCCCCACCTGGCTCATGCAGTCATCTCCAGTCTCCAAGGCATATGTGCCTTGATCACTGTCTTGTGGTGCTCCAAGATGAGAGACTGCTTGATGCAGTGGAAGCATGTGCCATAGTGCACCTCTAGTGCCATACTGCAGCCAGATCTCCTTCATCCCCAGTGCTTGGGTGTTTGTATAGCATTAATGCGAAGGAGACTACGACAACTCTATGGGGTCTGCTCATAATCCTGACGTTAGGGTTATGGATAGGTTTAGTTATAATGGGGCCAATTGACTCCACATGTAATACTAGCCTCGTCAATCTATATGGAGATCCCTGTCCCAATGTCATCAATATTAAGGACATATCTGGGAATGCCCATATTTGGTAATGCCCATATATGGGCATGTTTTGACATAACATTATTGACTATCAAGCATGCAGGGGTCTCCATATATGAATAACTGGTCCCATATACATCACTGGCCAGATGGCCAAGAATTGGCACGACCTCGCCCTTTAGGGTACACCCATCGCTCAGCAACTTTCCAAATTCTGGGTGTCTGAGGAGAACAAACAGTTCTCCAGCTGTGTTCGGAATATGGTGTCCAATCAAGCCTGTGGCAATGTTACCATCATTGTCGGACGACAGTGGCTCAGTATAGAGCACCTGCATTGAAATCTGAAGGTTCCAGGTTCGATTCCCAGCTCTTCCTGGTTATGTGTCGAAGTGTCCTTGAGCAAGACACTGAATCCCTTAGCTCCCGATGAGCAGGTTGGAACCTTGCACGGTTTCATGGTGTGTGAATGTGTGTGTTAATGGGTGAATTGTAAAGTGCTTTGGAGAAAAGCACTATATACTGTAAATGCAGTCCATTTACCATTTTCTCTGATGAAGAGGTGGAGTAGAGATCCCAGACATCTTGAATAGGATTGAGGAGGCTGACACATGGTGCATGTACTGACTCCATTATAACCAACCCTAACCTTCACTAACCTAATGGTCTGAATAATGGGATGTCGGAATTATGGCAGACCCCAGAGAGTTATTTACAAGCACTGGCTGCAGTATGGCACTGGTGAGAATTGGAATATGCTTCCACTGCATCGAGCAGTCTCTCATCTTGGAGCACCACAAGCTAAGACTGTGATCAAGGCACATATGCCTTGGAGACTGGAGATGACTGCATGGGCCAGGTGGGGATTAAACATGCAGTAATAGCTTCTGACCGAGTACAATATATCTAACAAACTTTGGAGACTGAGAGGCAAAGACTTTGACAGAACAAGACACAGCATTGGTAGTAGAGAAGTACAACAGCTGAGACCAACAAGGCACCTTTCTAGTGCATTTCTTGCCACCTGCTTGCAACAGCCAAGGAACCCGAGGAAAAACTAGAACCAATAGAACATGGATCAGGTCATAACATTATTCATAATATTATTGTCCTGTATGCAGACTATAGACTGCCCATACTATGGAGTGGAGGGAGCAAGGAGGGTCATTAGCAGTCCTTTTATTATTCATTCTATTTCAATGTCTGACTCCTATGCATGCATTAGAGAAAGAAATGTAATTTGTTTATCCGGACTGGATAGTGACTTTTGTGCCCGGACAAGTGAATGGGAAATGTCTTGTCCACAGGACAAGTGCCTCAAAAAGTCAATGTCAAGCCCTGATGGATGGAAGGAACACTTTGGCTTTAGTACACTCCTGCCATGTCTGAAGCGTGACACTCAATGTTATGGCTGCCTTGCTGATGGAGTTCTGTGCATCATATTTTGTGATGGAACAATGGCAAATCCATCCTGTAAAAGCACATCACACTAAATTGCATACATAGAATCACAATATGGTGCACTTTGAGGGAAATTGTTATTTAATTTTGTGTGTGATTTTGTTGTGTGATTTTTGTTGTGTGATTTTATTTGTCATTTTTATTCTTAAATAGTCTTATTTGCTAATTTAATCACCCATTTAAAGTCCCTCTTTAAAGTTAAATGGGGATTTTTACTTCTTGTATTTCTCACTAGTATGTATTTTGTTATAAACAAAACAAACTATTATGAAGAAAATAAATAAAAGTGCTAGTAAAGACAAAATCGTTTTTGAAAAATGGCATTGACATTGATATTTCAAAGACAAGATGATCCTTAATGGTCAAAACAATACCAGAAATGAATTATACATGTCAGAATTAGTTGATTTAGACCTACAGCACCTGTTTTTACTCCTAACAATGGCCAAGTTGTGGCCATGGTCTTCGGAATTACAAAATGACCTTGACCATGACCTTTCAAGGTCCAAATCACCCAAAATGGTCATAACAATATCAGAAATGAATTCCCCACACCCAAATTAGTCCAAATGGAGGTATTACATGTGCATACACCCAGAAACAGAAAAGTTGGATTTTTATCATAGCCGATGGTGGCCATATTTGATGTGGCCATTGCGCCATTCGTGGCACTATGGCGGACGAGCACCTCGTGATTTTTCATGTCTAGGGACCCACTGACTCAGTTCAGGTGAGAAACTCCCCTCACCCCAAATTGCGAACAGGAGTATAGGCCAGATACTGGAGTACATACTACCCTCCCAATACGTGCGCTGGCCAAGTATTTTTCAATAACTTCTTTCATTTATTTTTTATATTCTTTGGAGAAAATGGGGGGAAAAAAATATTCAAAATAAACGAAAAAAGTTATCGAAAAAAACATGGCCTGCTCACATATTAGGAGGACAGTATGAGTCACATGAATATCATGAATATCATGTTTGAAATGGAGTTTGAAGTTACAATGGAATGGGCCCTGGATGGGAAGTATCAAATATCTAAATATTGAATAAAGCACATTAAAATATGTCCAGGGTGTTCACATTCACAAAAGCATGATTAGACGATAAAATTATAATATATATTATATATGTATATTGGTAATAATGTCTGGAGTCCCGGAGTGTTCACAGAGAGAAAAATAACAATTCAAGGGATCTCAATTATGACACATGAAACGAAAGCCAACGCTTGTCTTTTAATGGCACTTATCAAGTTTTATTCACCTCTCAACACCGCAGAGAAACTATGACACTAAATAATTCTAGATTTCATTCAAACCAAAAATCTGTTTCAAATAAGACAATATAATTTATATCTGGATGTCAAACCTCAACTCATATCTCCAGACAGGGCATACAATAGTACAATAGTTAGCCAGTAGAGCGTGCATGAGTTGCAGCAGAAGCAGATGGTTTTATTCACTGCCATGCAAAAACTAGATGATTAAAAAGTATTTCAGCATATCATTCATCAGTTTTATTTTTTTATTTTTACATGAATGAATAAATACTTCATCTAAGTTTATGGATCTGCAGCAATAATCTATAGGTCATAGATTAAATCAGCCATCCTGTATGGATGATCTCCTCTACTTTGCTGTAGACAAAGACTTGTCAGCTAAATCAGTGGTTCTCAAACATGCAGGACCGCCAAATGTATATGAACTTGGCTGCGGATCCCCATCTGAAAATATATTGTGCCATGGACTCCCATAAGAGATTTGTGAAAACGTTTAAAAAATGATCCCACAATTGTTTAAAGATTTCTCAAAATAGCTTCGGTATGAAATAAGATTTAAAATCTTCCACATTTTGCAGGGGGAACCCTGGAACCCCCTCAAGGACCCCTGGGGGTCCCTGGACACCACGTTGAGAACCACTGAACGAGCCACTCGGCTGTGAAGATGACAGCGACTCTTGTAAAACTATTTCTGATCTCTGCCCTACTATGCAACAACATTCAAATCTGCATTTCATGCAGAAAAGAGCATATTTTCCACAGCTGACAACAAGGGAAAAGACAGCCGTTTAAAGAAGCGCATCGGACAGAACTAAAAGCAAACGAGAATGCTTTTTAGGAAACCCAGCCCTGCATTTGTTCAATACATTCACTGAAATACAAACATGACGTAGCATCAGTTAAAACCTTTTTCCTCAAGTCCTCAGGTCTACATTCATCCAGTCAGCCAGTGTACAGCACAGGCCATATATATACATCACGATTCACAGAAACACCCACGTACAGTACATAAAATATAGGTACATACGTATGTATGTACAGTATGTATGCACTGTATAATGAACATAATATTACATTATGTTGAAATATTATTTCCAAGATTTGCAGCTGATTTTATACAGTGATGAACAAAAACATAGATCTGACTGTGTGCAATATACAGTGTGTGTGTGTGTGTGTGTGTGTGTGTGTGTGTGTGTGTGTGTGTGTGTGTGTGTGCGTGTGTGTGTGTAGATGCAGATCCAGCAAGCGATGGTTCAAACAGCTGCAAAAAAATAAATAAGAATCTCTTCAAATCAGACAGAAGTGGGGGAATGGAGAGAATATAAATGTGTTTTTAAAAAAATCCTTAAATCCTAGTAAGTATAACTCTAGTTAGAGTGTCCATCTGTTCTTTTTTCCTCCTATAATTATTCTCTTTGAGCTCAGGTGGTAATGACATTTCACTAGCCAGCAGTTTGGCTAGCCCAGTGTGGCAACACCATTCTCTATCCCGGGGAAAGTGGGAAGGCTTGCCCTCACCGGCCAGAGGTTGAACCTGGTGTTGTTGTTGTTGTTGTGGAGGATGGAGGCTATAACACTAGCAGGTCTGTAGGCTATGAGCCGTTCTCTGCGAGGTCAGTGAACGAGGCTCGCTTTGGCAGTTCAGTTCCTTTTTTAAAACAACCAGCCCTTGCGTCAAATGCAAGAGAGGGAGTCCATTTTTGTCCATTTTACCACTGCAAACACCACACCTGCTGCTGTGTATACCAGCTGACACACGTTCTCCGCATGTATGTATGCTTCCCTGTTTTTTTAATGTTTCTAGTCCACCATTCTTTTTTCCCTCTTTCTTACCGGCCTATTATGTCGATACCTTTCTCATGTTTCACCTTCTTTACACTCAACCTTCTCTATTGCCCCTCCCTCTCTCTCTCCCTCTGTCTCTCTCTCACCTTGCTCATCTCTCTTAAGGTTGCCACATCTGTCTCGAAAGTTCTTTTCGCCGTTTTTGCACCTCCGAGATTTTCTAACCAGACGAACATCACTGCAGGAGACGTTAACAATCCGAGCGTTGTGCGTAACCGGTCAGAAATTCACCAAGGTGCTCATGATTTGTTTGTTTGTTTGTTTTATTTCCACAGCCAGACCCGAGTGGCAAAAATCACCGTTCCAGTACTGTACAGTGGACGGCTTCTAACATTCACCACTCAAAGCGTCGTCGCATCGAGTTTAAAACAATTCCGTCCTCAGAGAATTTCCTAAGCCTGATCCATACTTCGCCATAAGATGGCGTCATAGACCAAAATAGCCAATCTATAAGCTCACAATGCCTCACGTCTGTGACAGGTTGTGAGGATGATAGGGTTGCTTATTTTCGCCGGGCGACTTCAGCATGAATTAGGCATTACTTAACCCCTCTTTTCCTCTCGCTCTCTCTTTCTCTCCCTCCCTTTCAACATGCTCAGTTTCTCTTTTGATACACAAACATCACTCTGTCTGAATCCTGTTCTTCTTCCTTTGCCTCTCTCTCTCCCAGTCACTCCTCTGTGATGGTGGGCAGGTGGGGTGTTGTGGGTGAACTGGGCGTGCTCTTTGGGTCCGTCCTTGCGTTCAGACTAGAGATGGACCACACGTCGCTCAGCTCTGCAGGGGAGGGGGGATACAGGGGTTAAAGCCAAAAGCAATCCCAAGAAAAAAATATTTTCAGACCATGTCCCAATATGTGATTTTTGAAACATGGCACGCACAGCGCACACCAATCTATTGCACCTGAACTGCCTTCACTGAATGTGTGTGCCAATCCATGTTTCATTTTATAGAAGTATCTTCTGAAGTTCTGTTGTATTCTATCCTAGTCTGGCCAATTCAAATACTCATATCTTGAAATTCAATCAGCTTTTTAGTTTGGAGATCACTTGACCAGCGTTTTGACGACTTTGTCATTCACGCCATGGCCATCGCTACACCTCTCCCTAATTTATATATTTCTTTGCGGATCTGCACTGATCTCAGAAATAGCCCCTATGGAATCCTCAAGACTGAAATCAGTCCCCAGGACTGAGAACTTAAACCAATGGGGATACTGGGGTCAAGGGTCATCATCTGTATCGTAGGCATCATCATACAAAGGGCCGTACACACTGAACACTGTAACTACAAAAAATACAACGTTGGTGCTTCGTACAGGGTGACAGAACAGTGATTTGTACAGGGTGACAAGCTGACAGAACAGTGATTTGTACAGGGCGACAGAACAATGAGGCAATAGGTACAGGGTGACAGGGTGACAGAACATTGAGGTGATGTGTACACTGTACAGGGTGACAGAACAGTGAGGTGATGTGTACACTGTACAGGGTGACAGAACATTGAGGTGATGTGTACAGGGTGACAGAACAGTGAGGTGATGTGTACACTGTACAGGGTGACAGAACATTGAGGTGATGTGTACAGGGTGACAGAACAGTGAGGTGATGTGTACAGGGTGACAGAACAGTGAGGTGATGCGTACAGGGTGACAGGTGGTTGGCAGGCAGGGCGAACATGCTGGGGTTTCAGGAGTTGTTGACCATGGGCAGGGAGACGACACTCCCCGTAGGAGAGTCACTGTGCAGGGAGTTCCACCGCACACAGATCATCTCGGAAGAGTCTGACCCACACGCACGCACACACATGCAGAAAGACACACATGGAAACACAGACACAGAGAAACCTGGCGGTTATAAACCTCCACCGATAATAGTCATGGAACTGCAATGGATAGACATTGGCCCTCCTTCACAACACAGCATTCAATGTTTTGGCGACTTGACAATTTACATTTTTTCTATATTCATGTATTTTTTCCAACAGAACAAAATGACCACTTCTGCTATTTATTATTGTGCAATAAAATTATCCAATACATCCATCATGGTGGCGCCGAAGGGGCCAACAGTAGCTGTCTAGAACAGGGTGTGTCAGTCTCTATCGCTGTATATCTCTACTGTATCTCTGTGTCCACTGAAGCAGCCCAATCACAGCTTAGCTCGCACTGCTACTGTACGTGAACGATACAATGAACGACGCAGCTACGGCAATCACAAAGTAAATCAATCATTAAGCTCCGTTACCACGGAGGTGCACAAGACTACAGTTGCTTGTTTACGAAACATAAACAAGGAAGTGTAGTCACGTACACTGTGTGACGATACTGTCAGCAAGTAGCAGACGGTATGAGTGCTCGAAAACACAGAACATACAGTAGTCTCTCAAAGCATACATGCATCTTAATAACTGTGATACATCAGGAAGTTGTATCCTTCTATCCAGAGCAGTTCTATGTAGACGTACACAGACAGTAAGCTGATGCACAGAGGAGGGACACAGGGACACACAGGAGCAGTGGTGTAAAGTAACTAAGAACATTTACTTAAGTACTGTACTTTACTTGAGTATTTACAATTTCCAATACTTTGACTTCTACTCCACTACATCCCGGATCCAAATATCCAAATTATAATATTATAAAACATACATAACCACTTTGCCCTATTTTATAGGCCTACCTAGGCTATTAAAAAATAGCAGATCTACAAGCTCACACATTGTGAGCTTGTAGATTACTTGTAGCAGAGTATTGTATTAGTACTTTTACTTAAGTAAAACATTTGGGGTTTTCCACCACTGGGAGGGACACAGAAGAAGGTGCTCATGCGGAGGAGGGGGACAGACGGGGACCAGAGGGAGAGCATGTTGTCCTACCCGTTCTGAACTTGCTGTAGGGTCCGTTCTCATGGGGCTGCCGGCTGCCTGACCAGAAAGGCAGCAGTCCTCTCTCTCTCCACCTGGGACGACACACAACAACAAAACAAAGCATTGCTACAAATACTTGGCGGATTATCATAGATCATAGGCAATGTTCAAGACATGGAAAGCTTAACATGCAGGTTGAAAACGAAGAAAGAGCTCCTTTGGGAAAAAAGAAGGGGGGAAATATTATGTTTATGTTTAAAGGGGAATACAACTCATTTTCAACATTGATATACTATACCTTGGAGTTGTTGTGTGGAAATAAAAAAACTAGAAATGACTGAAGTCATTTTATACCAGCTTGTGCATTAAAGTAACTAAAGTTTATATAGGGAGTTAAAATTAAATACCCCAAGTAGGTGACAATATAACAATACAATATGCAAATCAAAAGAACATTCTAACATAAAAAGGTGGCCTAAAACAGACAATATCACACACAAATGGTCCATTTGCTTCCATTTGTACACTTACAGAGTTAAATCAACATTGATTGAACAATATAAATGCAGCGAGCGAGGACAGCCTGCCGCTCCAAGCCGCTCTGCTCGAGGCCGTGTACCACATGTTTGAAGCACGGACAGACAGCTGCTGCTGCACAAGAAGTGCGCAACGTGAAAAGTTTACCATAATAAACAACTATCATTGTCTGTGATTATTTGTGACCATAGGGTTTGTATCATACATGTCTGTGATGCATGAATTGCGAGGCTTTTACAAAGCTCTCATAGCGATAGTTTTTGCAAGTCGTCCCATTGCCTGTACGAGCTGTCCTGTCATTGGCTGTTACCATGGTTACAGTTAGGTTCCTATGCAATCCATTGACCGGCCGCTTTGCTAAGCAGGTAAAAAGTCCCTTTCTGTGTTGTGCATGTGCGCGAGTGTGTGCATGAGGAGAACCAGTGTAATGCGTGATTTTTTTTACTTGGTTGCACGCTGTGTCACGCACATAAAACAGCTGATCTACAAGCTCACAACACGGTAGATCTTCCATAAACACAACGAATAAGAATGAGAATATGACACAGTTGTTATTGTTATTACATCTGCTGCATTTTAACTAATTATGACATTTTCATTAAACCACAAGCAGCATTCAGTTCAGTTCTGTTATTACATCTGCTGTTTTCAACTGACCTCATCTCCGTACTATTTTTAACTGAGCAACATATGTATATACAGTACAGTACCGCCGCCTTGTGAACCTTATGCTCATATTGACATCTGATCTGTGTTTCTGTTCTTTTGTTTCTTTCTCCATCTCTGTCCACCTTTCTGAAAACCGTAACAATGGAAGCCGTACGTCAAAGAGTTTCACACACTTTACTGTTACACCTATGATGTGATAAAAAAAACATTGAGTTGAGTTGAACAGAAACACGGTTTGTTTCTCAATCTCAATTTCAATATTTCAATATATTTCTGACCTGCATCTCTCTCTTATTTACACTGTGATAGGGGTGGCAGCGGCTAAGGGGTAGAGTTGCCGTCTTAGAACGCAGAGGGTTCCCAAAGGGTTCCCAGTTTGATCCTGGGCTCCCCCAGAGTTAGTGTCGAAGAGTCCTTGAGCAAGACTCTGAACCCCTAGTTGTCCCAGGTTTCCTCCGCCATCGGTGTGTGAATGTAATGCAGAATCTCTGTAAAGCGCCTTGGATAAAGGTGCTATATAAATGCACCATTTACAGCAGAATTCTCTTTGTTAGTTTATCCATATCGTCTCTGTTGGGTGGAAACCTCTTATTATGCCCCAAACTGTTACTTTTCAGGATTCAAATTCAAAAGCATCAAAAGTTGCAGATCCACAAGCTGGAAAAGCGACGTGGTAGCATGATCAAGTAGGGCATTAAAAAACACACAAAAAGTTAGAATATGGACTGGTTTCTGTCCGACAGTGATTTGCAACTCTCAGTGTTAAGAGATTTCATGGTGTACAAAACACACACACGCACGCACCCACGCGCGCACATTGCCACTATTTCACACGGGGAACATTTCTCTTTGTGAAGCTGTGAAGAACACATCAGTCATGTCAACAAGGCCAGCCTCCCACCCTGAACATCCATTAATAGTAATACACAACAACAAGCCGATCCGTGTTATACAAGCTATGACTCACGCAGCACTCACAGGCACAACAACACAACACCGTTGAATCCTCCATGTTCATTTCTGACTTTTCTCTTCAACTGGTTGGCTGGTGGTGGAGAGGTGGGAGGGGTTAAGTGCCTTGCTCAGGGACACTTTGAAGGAGGCAGCTGAGGGGTCAAACCGCTGACCATCTGGCCTCTCTACCGCCAAACCAGTGGTTGGCAAACTTTTTCGTGCCACTTAACCACTTTTTTGGACCCTGTCTGATTTTCTTTTTGTAACAAATACAAAAGTTCTTTATAGAGGTGGTGCCATAGTTTTTACTTTTTGAAGCGGTGAAAACCGCTTCCAATGAATGGCTTTGTGTGTATCACGCCCATATATGGTCATTTCAGTCCAGAATGAACAGGCTTTTTCAAAAACAGAATGTCCGTTTAATTACCATATATGGTGATCTCAGTCCAGAATGAACAGGGTTTTTCAAAAACACAATGTATGTTACCTTATGTCCATATATGGTCACTCCAGGCCAGAATGAACAGGTTTTTCCTGTCTCGTACGTGTAAAATATCAGTCCAGAATGAATAGGCTTTTTCAAAAAGCAAAATGTGTGTCCCTGTCTATTGCATTGAATTGGTGAAGCTTCACATGACAATTCAACCCTATAGATAATAGCATGGTTTATACTAAATAATTATTAACTTTGCTATAGTCAGCATGTCATACCAGCTCTCCAAATACATTCAGAATAGAGGTTTTATCTGTCCACCGCTTCTGTTTTGTATGTGTCTATGGAGTTAACATGACTAATAGACCACCAGGGTGGTTTTGTAATGTGCAAATTTGCCTTCCCCGTGTATTTTTCGTTACTTCCTTGGCTAAATTCAGCTGGGTCACCACCCACCTGAAAACCAGGCATACTTAATTCGCTTTTTTAAACACTAAAAAAATCATTACAAAATAATAATAATGCCACGATGTTGCTTAGATATCTGGTATTTTTTAAATAGCCAAGGTAACATGTTTTGCTGGGGACCCCCTGGATCCCTGGCGTTCCCCGGACCCCTCTTTGAGAACCATTGCTCTCAGCTACGGCAGCTCCTGTGACACCCCTGAATGCCTGTCTTACTGTACATAAGACATTGGGCCTTGTTCACATTGCATGGGTACTGATTTTATACTAAAGCACTAATATCATTGTTATTCCTTCAGTGATTTGTTAGTTCACACAAACCCAGTCTGCTGCAGGGAACTCGTATGTGGGATGAAAACATAGCTGTTATTAGAATCCCGTATTTCTTCATGCTGAATCAATTCCAATAGTGCCAATTACCTCAAAGTAAATGTTTGAGGTGTGAAAACACATTTAAAAGAAAAGCAAAATGATTTCTGTTTTTGAAGTGAGGCTGCATAAATGGGCTTCATCATCACACGAGGAAAACTCAAACCTATTTTCATGTTTTTTTTTTAGTCGACACAATCAGAGAATATAATTATTATGTCCCTTGGCGTGCTTGCCGTTTCTTCAAGTGTGGCCATAATTTGGCAAATCGGTTTGATTGATGTAGTGTGAGAGTGCGTGCGTGCATGTGTGTGTAGGTGCCTGTGTGTGTGTGTGTGTGTGTGTGTGTGTGTGTGTGTGTGTGTGTGTGTGTGTGTGTGTGCGTTCACCCACCAATGGAATATGAAGACAGCAGTTATGAGAAGTGCAGACACCACATCGGTCAGAATCCACATCATGCTGTAGTCCTCTGGAGTCTGCACAGAGACAATGGAATAGAACATTTTATTGGTTCATTTATTTATTTATTAATTTATTTTCTCCTATTTGCCTGCTTGTCCTTGATTTGTTGTTTGAATACGTTGAATCAGGGTATACGATCGATCTGTAAGTGTTCACTATTGGAGTGGGATTACGCTATTGCTTTGATAGTTTAATACTTGCATTCTAATTAAGATTTTTTGTTCTTTTTAATATGCCTTTTCTTCTTTTGACCTGTATAACTACATTTATACGACTACATTATCATTTCTTTCCTCTGTCGGTGTAATATGTAAGTAAGTTATTGTTTAACTTATGCCCTGAACCTTGAATAAACAAAACTGTTAAAAGAAAGAAGAAGAAAAAAAAACAGGCAACAATTAAAAATGACACGATGTGGATTATTCACAAAAAATGAGTGCTGTTCGAGTTAACTAAATTAATCGCGATTAACTCACCGTTATGTTAATCGTGATTAATTATTTGTTTCGCAATTAATCGCATATTTATATATTATAGCCATTTGGCCTTTGGACACTGTTTCTCAACATTATTATCTCAACTATTATTTGGGGAGGTCTCCAGATGATTAGCTTAATGTGCAATATTGTTTTCTCACTCAACAGTAAACAATCCAACATACATATACAGGGTATCTGCACATTTATAAAGTGACAATTTAATTATTTTATTAATATCTCAAATCTTCTCACAAGTAATTAACTAAAATGGTCAAACATTGGCTACAATATTGGCTATTTTGGCTACAAGGTCCATCCCTCTTGATATAAAATATAATTAAGGGATAAAGGTGGACACAACAGTAATCAGATTAAGTAAATTAGGCAGATCCTTAGAACCATCAGCTGCAGTCTGTTTAATGCAATACCATTATGATTTATCTGGGTTTTTAATTGATTTTGAATAAAAGATTAACATACTTTCGCAAAAAGCCAGCATATTTTTTCCACTCCCAAGTTAATAGGGCCACGAAAGACTTGAAAGATGTCCCTCTAAGTTACATTGTGAACTGATAAAAGCTGATGACTTATTTGCGATTAATCGTGCGATTAACTAGCTAAATCATGCGATTAATCGCGATTAAAATATTTAATCGTTGAACAGCACTACAAAAAATCTAACCAAGTTTGAAGTGAGCGCTGGTGCGCGCGTGTCATTGTGTAGCAGTTCATTTCAGGATCGCGCGCGCGTGTGTGTGTGTGTGTGCATGCGTGCGTGCGTGTGCTTGTATGTGTACAGGTGTCTGTCTGTCTTGTCAATACCCATCACTAGTGTGATGACAGTGAATGCATGGAGGTTGAACTCAACATGAAGTCAGTGTAACTAGTGTGACTCATGCTACTTATTGAAGTGAACACTAAACTCACCATGAGGAACAGGGGCCTGTGCATGTTGGCCAGCAGGTGGACAGAGTTGGTGGTGACAGACTGGACTCCTGCGCACCAGGCCAGGGAGTACAGCCACGTCTGGCTCACCACGTACAGGTTGGTGCTGATGTTCACCGACTGGTACTTACTGAGGAAAGGAGGATTATGCATACATAATTAGTGATCTTCTTCCAATGTAAATCCAATGTACCACAAGTGAATACAGCGCACCCTCATACATACTGTGCACACACGCATGCACGCACGCACGCACGCACACACGCACTCTTCAATTCAATTCAGGGCTTTATTGGAAAACATACAGTATGTTTACATTGCCAAAGCATAAGTATACATACTGTAATACCATACAATCAATCAATATAATACAATCAAAAATAAAATATGTACAATTGAAGGAGGTGAAACAGTTTTCATGTGTCGTGGTTACTCACGCACGCACGCACGCACGCACGCACGCACGAACGAACGCACACACTAGTCTGTGACTAGAGATGAAAGAGGGTTTCAGCCTTTGAAGGTCTAATGAAGACATCTGTCATCAGTCAGTTTGTCTGTCTTTGCGTCTCTGTTTGTCTGCCTGTGTCATGATCATTAGACCTTCAAAGCCTGAAACCCTCTGACAGTACACAGACAGACAGACAGACAGACAGACGGACAGAAAGTTGGATGATGAGATGGATGACTCACATGTCATGGTTCACATGTCAAAAATAGTCTAATCTCTTGGGGTGAAATATTCTCCAGGAGTCAAGAAAGGAAAGAGTGTAACTGTGTTACACCTCTGAGTCACCCTGCCATCTGTGGATTCTCTCCGCTCTCCTCTCCTCTCCTCCTTTCCAAAGGAGGAATCATTTCCATCGCTCTGCTTCTCTCTCTCTCTCTCTCTCTCTCTCTCTCTCTCTCTCTCTCTCTCTCTCTCTCTCTCTCTCTCTCTCTCTCTCTCTGAAAGCATAACGCCTAATTCACGTTGTCGTAATGGTGTCACTCGTCAAACACAACAGATGTTCGGGTGAAATAAACGAGGCATTGCGTTAAGGTTTAGGCCTGAAAATCTGTTCTTTTTTGGCAAGAGACACATCATCATCGCACGACAAAATGTAACTTAAGGTTTCAGCTGGTGGGGACAGTAATATATCTTGTGTTAGCCTGGTGCAGCGCGACAACTGGAGATTTCTGCTATGTCTGGGGAAATCTAAATTCAATGCAGGAGCGAGAACAGTGGAGAAAACCAGCACTAACAGACTTACTGTATAATACACCCACTGCTTTGAAAACCAATCCCGATGGAGTTGAATGTTCCAATTGTTTCCACCCAGTTCTAACACTCTAGTAAACTTAGAAAAGTTAAAATAGCAGATCTACAGTACAAGCGACACATTGTGAGCTTGTAGATTGGCTCTTTTCAAAGGCCCTTACAGTACAGTATATAGGGCTGAAGTGGTTAATGTATGTTTTGTAATAATAATAAAAATCTACAGTAGAAGTAAAAGTATTGAAAATTGGAAATACACAAGTACAGTAAAAAAGATACCTGATGGATAGTTGGTAACCAAATGGACCTTTATTAGATCTTTAATTGATGGGACCTGTAAGAGTTCAATTATTGTTAAACATCCAGTTCCGGTGTTGCGCGGCTCAGCTGTTCTTAGAGACTGCATACAAAAAAGACCCGCCCCCTCCTGCCTCTGATTGGCCTACCAACTTCCGTTTCTGTGACCCACCCGGTCCCGGGACCCAGTCGCAGAGTCCCGCGATGCATATGCCCCAGAGCCGAAGGAGGCGTCTACCTTTCTATGTCTATGGTATAAACTAGGGCATTCACGAATAGTGATTTTTAGTATTCTAATTATTTGACCTCAAAGTATTCGAATAGTCGAATATTCGACAGGACTGGCCAAACTGTCAAATATTAAGTAAGCAAGAGGCGAACATTGTGAAAATAGCAGATCTACATGCTCACAACGCCTCGCAAAGCGAGGCGTTGTGAGCATGTAGATCGGCTATTTTCACAATATTTATCTGTGGAACCGAGTCGCATTAATACCTACAATTCCAAGTTCAAATATGTTTATTTTGGGGGTCAGTGACTAAAAAGGTTTGAGAAGCCCTAGTATAGAGCATTAACAAATTCATCCACCAGGGTCATTGACAACTCATTCTTATGACTTCCTATCTAGCCAAGCTTTATAAACTATATATTTTTTTAAAGAGAAAACAATAAAAACAAAAAAAAATAAGCAAATATTCGACTTCGGTGAACAACGTCGAATAGTGACTTTGATATTCAAATATTCAAATATTTGGTGAATGCCCTAGTATAAACCCTACCTGATCTGCTGCTGGGACATGGAGCTGTAGTGCAGGTTGAGTGTGGTGATGTGTCCGTCGGTCAGCTCCTGTATGGAGGCCGTCTCCCCGGAGGTCTGCTGGAGCTCTGGGTCCACGGCCTGGACCAGCTCTCTGTCCTCAGAGGGAAGCCACAGCACCTGCAGCACAGAGTAACTCCATTTAGACCTGGAACGATTTATTACTTTGGTCCCTGGCCAAAAATGATGTATTTGACCAGGGACCCCCATCTCAAAATATTTAGTTCCAGGGACCCCCAGAAGCTAAATTTGAGTTACAAGTGTTTGCTTTAAAAATACATATATTCAAAGATTTGCACACATTTTCACGGTGCCATGCTGGGAGCTTGTCATCATTACACAGGTTAAACATGCTCGGCTTCACAGTAAAATGCTTATACAGCAGGATGGAGGACCTGAAAATGGAAGAGATATCTTTTGATATGCGCGCGCGCACACACACACACACACACACACACACGCACGCACGCACGCACGCACGCACGCACGCACGCACGCACACACACACACACACTCGCTGACCTGTGAGGAGTTGAGATGTGCTCGCACCACCCTCAGGGTGGTGTTGATGTAGCTGTCAGAGTAGGGGTGTCCGGACGGCGGCTGGCGGAGGTCAAAGATCACCCGCTTGTTGCTGCGGGAGGCCACCTGCAGGAACTGAGCCAGAGAGGGAACGCTCTGGTTCTGAGCCCTGAGGCGCGCCGCCTCCGACAGGGACGACACCGTGCCGAAGGGATCCCTCTGGAAGCACATGATCCATACATCCATCAAATCAAAGTTTATTCATACAGCCATGTACAGTTGGTGACAGGCGGGGGCCTTCCTCCAATCATGATCAAGTGGGGACAGGCCTTGGGGACAGGCAGGGTTCCTCAATAGGCGGCCCGCGGGCCGGGGGGGGGCTACTGTCTGGCCCCCACCAACCCCAGTAATAACGGTAGTATAAGAGCAGCAAGTATATCGTCGTTGTCAGGTGGAAACCTTGTATCTCCAAATTTGTATGTTCTTTCGCAAAGTAAAGCCCTGCTTCATCATACAAGGCCGTCGCACAAAAGTAGTGAAAACAGCAGATCTACAAGCCTACAACGCCTCGCGATGCGAGGCGTTGTGTGCTTGTAGATCGGCTGTTTTCACTAGTCCTACTTAATAATTAGAGAGAGAGGTCAGTCAGTCAGTCAGTCAGTCAGTAGGTCAGTCACAAATGCATTTCCACCTTTATCTCTTCAGCAACTGATCCCAATTTTCACATATGCCATTGGCCATTAGCACTATACAGACGCTGACGGAGCCCGATTTTCATTTTTACCAAATTCAAGCTATCTATTAGCGTTTCTTCACCACTTCTGTACAGCACAGCCTGTTCAGCTCAGCCTGTTGTCAGGGTTACGGTCTGTTCCTCCAGGCCATGGGACCCCATAGCCCCACACACACCTCTCTCACAGTTAGGAATGTTGCAGTGAAGAGACACACATTCTCTCTCTCTCTCTCTCTCTCTCTCTCTCTCTCTCTCTCTCTCTCTCTCTCTCTCTCTCTCTCTCTCTCTCTCTCTCTCTCTCTCTCTCTCTCTCTCTCTCTCTCTCTCTCTCTCTCTCTCTCTCTCTCTCTCTCTCTCTCTCTCTCTCTCTCTCTCTCTCTCTCTCTCTCTCTCTCTCGCATGGGTCATGCATGCACCGGGTCATCTTCCAACGGGTATGGAAATCATAAATACACTCCTCCATGGGCTGCTCCTTACATTATGATGCTCCCACATATTCTCACGCACGCACCAGTTACAGTAACTTTCCCCACAACCCACACATATTTTGGAGCACATATCTTTGTACGGGTAAGGTCTAGTTTAAATCATTTTTAAAATGATGAATGCAAAACAAACGGTTTTGGACACACCCGACAACATCGATATCTGAACTGTTGCTGGAGTAGCGGGAACGCCACCGTCGCCCCATGCAATGTTGTGGCCCTCGGCTTGGCACCCTAGACATGATTCGGCCTTTGGGGGAAACTAATTGGGGAACCCTGGTGTAAGGCCTTCCTCGACCATGATTGGAGGAAGGCCCCACTCTATCCTGATTGGAGGAAAACGTGTCACCCAACAGTTTTTGAAACTGCTTTTTTCTCCTCACAGGAGAAAAGGCTGAAGTCCAAATATGGACCAAACACTCTATAGTAACTAGTACTATCAGAACATAGACCCTTTTTTTATGAAATCACTTACCCTACCTTTAATTAAAAGTATCAATACTGCAATGTAGAAACACTCTGTTACAAGTAAAAGTGAGGTAATCAAAATCAGGTAAAAGTACAAAAGTATTGGCATCAAAATAAATGGAAAAAACAATGGAAATGGACATAAACTCGTACATTTTTTCGGTGAACTGGGAATGCAGTTCACAATTCATGTAAGTGAAGTATGAATATGAAACTAGTTCATACTAGTTTAAACTGTGTGAAATGAGCTTTGAGAGCTACTGTAGCTCTTGTGAAGTGTGGACTTACACAACACAACAGGAAAAAAAAATGACTTCTCTCTGGTTATGTAACCGGGAAAAGACCTTGCTCTGATGTATCTGTCGTTGGCATTCATCCATCCTCCCACCTACAGTACCTACTGTACTGTACCTACCTACCTACCTACCTACCGTGTGTGTGTGTGTGTCAGGGACGTGCTGGCCATTGGGAAAAGCGGGACAACTCCCGAACGGCCGGTTCATTCCCGGCCGGTCCAGGCCGG
Organism: Nannobrachium achirus; assembly: GCF_963921795.1. Lineage (NCBI taxonomy): Eukaryota > Metazoa > Chordata > Actinopteri > Myctophiformes > Myctophidae > Nannobrachium > Nannobrachium achirus. Next base: position 49,511,867 of record NC_137817.1, read on the forward strand.
CCATTAGGAAAAAAATAAAAATAAAATGTCGGCCTTCGTTCCAAGTAAATCGTCACTGTCGTCACAACTAGTTTTCCTACAGTTTCAAATTTATACATTTTTTCGCAAAGCAAAGCCCTGCTTCATCATACAAGGCCGTTGCACAAAAGTAGTGAAAACAGCAGATCTATAAGCACACAACGCCTCGCGGTGCGAGGCGTTGTGTGCTTGTAGATCGGCTGTTTTCACTAGTTTAAATCATTTTTAAAATGATAAATACAAAACAAACGGTTGTGGACATACACGGTTTCCACCCGACAACGACGAAATATATATTAAAAAAAAAGAAAATTAGGGCCTCTCCAACTCTTTTTTCCGGGCTGAATCAGGGGCCCAGCACGTCCCTGGTGTGTGTGTGTGTGTGTGTGTGTGTGTGTGTGTGTGTGTGTGTGTGTGTGTGCGTGCGTGCGTGCGTGCGTGCGTGCGTGGGTCTCACCGCTAGGAACCAGTCCCCAGCGTTGAGCTGCTGTAGCTCAGCCCAGGTGAAGGTGGAGGCGTCGGCGTGCGTGCGGTTGGGGAACACCCGCGCTACGTTGGTGGTCCTGGACAGACTGACGTCGTGCATCAGGAACGGCACTCCGTCATGACTAGAGAGAGAGAGAGAGAGAGAGCTTTTATTTTATAATAAATCATGATATTTTGTCACCACCCACCTGACAACCAGGCATACAAATGAACAGGTTGTTGTGGCCACATAAAAACATAATTTTAACACTTTCTGTACACTTTTTTTTTTAAAGATCTTCCTCCAAGTATAATCATAAATAATACCTGATGATTATGTTGTAGGGGCGCAATGTCTTCAAACATTCCATCATACCAGATAGTAAAGAATAAAGGTATATAAAGTATAGCTGCATGCTCGTACGGTAGCTGCCGTTGCCTCTGGAAACACACCAACGTTTTGGACGGATGTCAAACCTCCTAAAGCTCTGTGACCTGCAAACTCCTTGACTATTGCTTTACACACACAGCATGTAGATCGGCTATTTTCACAATGTTCGCCTCTTTTTCTTACGTTATATTTGACAACTTGCCCAATTTGGTATTAAAAAGGTCTTAAAAGTCATTAAATTGCAACTTTAGAAACGTGCAGATAGCCTGTATGCAAATTATGCACTTATACCGTTGCACATTAAGATAATCATCAATAATTTGGGGACCCCCCTGGGGTTTCTGACCTCCAGTTTGGGAAGCACTGACCTGGCTAAGGGCATGCAGAGATCATCCCTCAGTCTGGACAGAGGCTGTGCAGGACACCACTCATCTTACTGCTGCTGGCTCAGCCAAATGGCCAGCTTATAGCCCGACCACACAGGGAGCTCAGTAGCTCACACTTTCAGCCTTCTTAAGCACTAAATCCAAAAGCTCCAAGATTGAAACTCCCCCACCCACACATAAAGGTCTCCCCAGCTTTACACACAAAACGCCAAGCACACGAAGCCTGACAGCCAAGACATTTTTAAAAACTTTTTTAAATATTTCAAATAGCTGAACTACAATTATTTTAAGTATTTAAAAATGTTTTTTCAAGATAGTAAAAAAGGGCGAAGTCGTTTAGGGATATTGGAGTAAGGCATGGACGAAAATCTAGCTAATAGTGTCTTTACCTAATGGTGACATCTGTTTCCAGTCCCGCTGCCCCAAACTCCACAGTGCTCTCAAACGACATCAGAGTGTTCTCTGGAGCCAGCTAAAGGATGCACACACACACACACACACACACACACACACACACACACACACACACACACACACACACACACACACACACACACACACACACACACACACACACACACACACACACACACACACACACACACACAGCGAGAATGAGACAATAATCATGTCATCAGTATCAACTATACATGGAGCCAAGCAGTCACTTCCATTGCCAGGTTTTAAATCATGGATCCCTCTCCTCTCGCTCTCTCTCCATCTCTGTCCAATAGTCTCTCTATCTGCATTCTGCCCAGACTAAATCATCACAGTCTGGTAACTC
>NC_137817.1:49518910-49626410 GCF_963921795.1 Nannobrachium achirus
TTTTTTTTATTTCGTTTTGTAGTTGTTAATCAAATCATCTGGGCCATGGCGCTCAGGTGGCATAGTGGTAAAGTTCCTGCCCACCACCACAGAGTTAACTTTTTTAAATTAATTTCATCACGAAGACAAAATAACCTAATCCTATTCGGTGACTTCGGAGAATGGGATTGGCCAACGTTTATGTAAACGAGAGCCAATCGCCTTGCTTACCTCTCTTGTTCATGCGGAAGAAGTGCATCGCTATTGGCCAGGATAGGAGGGTCATTAGCGAGACCGCGCCCAAGTGGAGGAAGGGGGCCGTGACCTGTAGCCAATCGGGATGGAGGGAAAGAGTTATATGAAATTAAAAGTCCATAATTATAAAATGTGAAATCTAATACGTCTATAGCAGTGGTTCTCAACCAATGGTCTGGGGACCACCATTTGTCCTTGAGGGGGTTCCAGGTGGTCCCAATCTAAATTATAGATAGCTGGTAACCAAATGGACCCTTATTACTCTCGAGAGTGTAAAATTAAACCAAATGGACCTGACGGGTCCATTTTACTCTCTCAAGAGTATTTCAAACATGCACAAGAAGTACATAGGGCCCGCACACCATCTTCAACTTGCCAAAAAAACTCTTTTTATTTAATGCAACGTTTCGGTCAAAGACCTTCTTCAGGCATCATTTAACTCTCAAGAGTTAAATGATTGTTAAACATCTGCATTACTTAATTTACAAGAAGTCTACACAATTAGAGAATGTAGAAGAACTGTCGGGTGAAAATCTTGTATGTCCAAAACAGTTCGTTTTGCAATTATCTTTTAGAAAATTATTTTAACTAGTGAAAACAGCCGATCTACAAGCGTTGTGTGCTTGTAGATCGGCTGTTTTCACTTCTTTTGTGCGACGGCCTTGTATGATTTGCAAAAGAACGTACAAATTTGGAGATACGAGATTTCCACCCGACAACGACGATATATTAGTGTTGTTGCTGCTCTTGTACCACCATTATTACTTGGCTTGGTGTGGGCTAGACAGTAGCCCCCCGCGGGCCGCAAATGGCCCGCGGGCCAACTATTGGGGAACCATGCTCTATAGCGTCGGGTCTATAGTCTCAGTGATTGATGTGTGTGTCAGCCAACCTGGAGGGAGAGGAGGAGGGTCTTCCATTCTTTGCTCCAGAGGTCTGAGAGGACAGCGGTGGCCGTCACAGAGAACACCAGAGTCACCACGATACCAATCTGATACACACAGAGGAACAACGTCACCACGGTACACTAGGGCATTCACCAAATATTCGAATATCAAAGTCACTATTCAACGTTGTTCACCGAAGTCAAATATTCGCTTATTTAATTTTTTTTCTTTAAAAAATCTATAGTTTATAAAGCTTGGCTAGATAGGATAGGAAGTCATAAGAATGAGTTGTCAATGACCCTGGTGGATGAATTTGTTAATGCTCTATACCAGGCGTTCTCAAAACCTTTTTAGGCCGAGACCCACAAAATAAACATATTTGAACTGGGGACCCCCACCCTGACAGCACTTGGAATTGTAGGTATTACATTTAATGTGAAAATAGCTGATCTACATGCTCACAACGCCTCGCAACGCGAGGCGTTGTGAGCATGTAGATCAGATTCGAATAATTCGAATACTAAAAAACACTATTCGTGAATGCCCTACGATACACACAGTAATACACCAATCTGACGATGAAAACACCCGATCTATACAGTACAAGCTCACAACACATTAGGATGGGACACATTGTGAGCTTGTAGATTTGCGATCACGTACAACACGTGTGTGTTTGTACCTTGTGGCTCCAGTGAAGGTACAGCCTCTGTCCCTCAGTCAGTAGATACACCGCCACAACCTGTACAATACATTTACATATTTATGTCAATTCAATACATCAGTTTCCTATGGCTGTAGCAGCCATTAACAAAGTTGGGTTTCTAGTGTCACAATCCTGAAGAGAAGAGAAGAGAAGAGAAGAGAAGAGAAGAGAAGAGAAGAGAAGAGAAGAGAAGTAAAAAAAACAGATGATCAACAGTTTCAACCTTTCAATCTACAATTTTATATCTGATACTTTTGTGTAACACTGTATGTAGTAAGTAGGGCATTAAGTTAAGAAGTTTCTGCCCGACACTTGTGTGTGTTAGTGTGTGCGTCTGTGCATGTGTGTGCGTGCATCCATGAGTGAGTGTGTGTGTTCTCACCAGCAGTAGGGCGATGTATGTGAAGAGAGCTGCAGCGAGCACCAGCAGCACCAGAGACCAGGGGAACCAGAAACCCAGAGTCCCAAAGTTAAACCTGCACCATAAACAACATGAAAAAAGATGATTACATTAGATATGAGTTTATAGCTACACAGTTATTGCATCGAACGAAACGTCAGTCTTCTCTTTGTACTAAGAGGCTTCAATTGTCCGAGCTGCTCCAGTGTCTTCTCTACATCAGAAAGACACAACAGTTTGTCTGCGCGCGTGTGTGTGCACGTGCGAGCGTGCATGCGTGCCACCCACCAGTCAAAGTCGATGTAGTCATTCTGAGCCTCGGTCCAGAAGTACAGGAACACAAAACTCAGGAAGAAGGTGAGGATCAGGAGGCCAAAACTGATGCACTCCACCTGAAACACACAAGCACACGCACCCACACACACCCCCACACACACGCACCCCACACACACCCACACACACACACACACACACACACACACACACACACACACACACACACACACACACACACACACACACACACACACACACACACACACACACACACACACACACACAAACCATGTATTTATGACCACACACAAAGGGGAGTATACAAGGTCACTCAGTACTCTATAAGTAGCAGTGTCTCCGCCATATGTGGCGGCTGCCAATTATAGCACAGACAGCACAATACTTCACCAGCGTTTTCGCCTCCTTTTTGGGCATCCCAAGTTGAAACCCTCTAAAAACCAGTCTGTGGGTATGTCCTAGGCTGCCAAATATAAAAACAAATAGTCTCTGAGATGGTATGTAGAAGTGGTTGGTATTTAATGACCTTGGTCCTCTAGGCTAGGGTCAAAGGTGCGGTCAAATCTCTAATACAGACACTTCTTCATCAACCACAACAACATCTGGTGTATTAGCTGTTAAAGATGGAATGATGTCTGGTTTTTCACAGAGATGAAACACACACACACACACACACACACGCGCGCGCACTCGCACGCACATGCACGCACGCACACACGCACGCACGCACGCACGCACACACACACGCACGCACACACACACAAATGTTGTACAAGCGTGGACCTGATGATACCTCAACACTATTATGCCAGTGCAGCAGACAGAGGCGTCCAAACAGTGGGGTGATCCAGTGTGACTGACTCTGTCTGCACATTTTTGACGCTATAGCTGACCGTGTAGAATAATATTGTTGCTGCTATTTTGCAGTGGTGGAAGAAGAAGTGCTGAGAGGTTTTCACTCGAGAAAAAGTATCCACAATGTAGAAATACGCTGTCACGGGTAAAAGTCTGGTAATCAGAGTGTACTCGAGTAAAAGCACAAAAGTATTGGCAACAAAACATACTTATAGTACGGTAGCTGACTTAGCTGATCTACAAGCTCAGGTGTGAGCTTGTAGATTTGCTCTTCTTAAAGGTCTCAAAAGTCTTTATCATGGTCCTTCAAGCGGTATAAAAAATAAAAAAAAGTTTGTCTGCGGGTGTCGCTGGATTTTGCCAGTCAATCATGGCCTCTGCTCCGCCCCAGGAGAAAGAGAGGGGAGGGGAGGGGAGTGGAGAGGAGAGGAAGGGCTGGGAGGAGAGGGGGCGGGATTAATGGACTGTGACATGAAAGATGGGGGGGGCAATCATTTCACTTTTCTGAGCATAATTATTCCGAAAACCCCAGACCACAGAAATTCAAAGTAAGTTTTTTGGGGAGTAATTAAGTTTAGGAAACCTAAAACAATACAAAATTATATTCTCTAAAAAAAAGTACAATATTTGCCTGTAAAAAGTATGGAAAATTGGAAATACTCAACACACAGTAACATAGACTCAAGTAAAAACACCTAAAAAAAATTGTACCCCACTTGAGTACATGTACTTGGTTACTCTCCATCACTGTTTATTGTGTTCCTGGTGTATGAAGCAGCTCCAGTACTGCCAGCAAGGGCGTCACAAGGGGTAGGAAAGTGGGACTGAGTTACCAGGGCCCAAGGTGGAGGGGCCCTAGTAACTTTAGCTATTGAAAAATAGCAGATATACAAGCTCACTGCTGCTGCTATTTTTTTGAAAAGTCGTGAAAATGTGTGCAAATATTTGAATATGTATTTTTTAAGCGAACATTTGTAACTCAAATTTTGCTTCTGGGGGTGTCCCTGGAACGAAATATTTTGAGATGGGGGCCTGTGGCCAAATACATATCATCTTCGGGGTCCTTGACATGAAAACGTTTGAGCACCACTGACATAGAAACATACGTTTCTTGCACACATTTTTCATGATTTCTCAAAAATAGCAGATCTACAAGCTCGCAGCGTGGCACTCGGTGCCGCGCTGTGAGCTTGTATATCTGCTATTTTTCAATAGTTAACATTCATGGGGGGCCCCGCAGTGAATCCTTGTACCCAGGGCCCAGAGTTTGGTGTGACGCCCCTGACTGCCAGGCCAGGCCCGCTCCACTGGAGTCAGCAGAAAGGCTCAGTTACAGACAGACAGACAGACAGACAGGCTGGGGAATCGATAAGCCAGCCCACTCTGCACTATCTGCAAACTTGAACGCCTCGTTTCATACAGTACTTCGTTGTGCGAACAGTGTCGGAATATAGCAGACGCATATTCTCACGACAAGCCGTGGATGTCCCATCTTGTGAGCTTGTAGGTCTGCTGTTTTTGGGCATGAATTATAGGCTTTATCTCCCAGACCTAACGCACCGTTTCACACAGTAGTAGTGTCGACAGAGAGAGAGAGAGAGAGAGAGAGAGAGAGAGAGAGACAGTAAAAGGAGTGTAAAATGAATGCAGTAATACTGAAGACATGTTTGTGTATCTGTAGTTTGTGTGCGTTCGTTGTGAAAATTAGGGCAGCAACTATCCATTACTTTTTTTAATTAAATGATAAGTGTGTTTTGGGATAACAATTAAAAATATATATTTATGAGAGATCTGTTGTTATAATCCACAAATCATTTTCTAACTTTATCGAAAAAACATTCCCAAAAATAGCAGATGTACAAGCTCGCAACGCTGCTGGCATGCAGTACAAGTGTGTGTGTGAGTGTGAGTGTGAGTGTGTGTGTGAGTGTGTGTGTGTGTGTGTGTGTGTGTGTGTGTGTGTGTGTGTGTGTGTGTGTGTGTGTGTGTGTGTGTGTGTACTGTGTGTGGCGCGGTGCGGTGCGTGTGTGAGTGTACAGTCCAGTACCTTGCTGCAGCAGCACTCGCCCGGCTGTGCTCTGGCTCGTTGATAGCGTCTCCATTGGCAACCGTAGAGGCCCGCCAGGCAGGACACAAACGGCTGGTGTTCATACCTGTCAATCAATCAATCAATCAATCAATCAATCAATCAATCAATCAAGTCTAACTTGAATGAACTATACTCATTCAGAATCAACTATTTTCATTGTTATCAATCAACAAATCTATATATGTAACCAATAACAGCCCTCAATAATAATTGATCTAAACATAATGCAGCTCATCAATGATCATCATGGTGCAGCAAATGGATCAATATTGTTTTCCTGATACGGTTGATTATCAATGATATATATTACCTTGTTAATAAATGTGTTTTAATTCACGAGGAAGACATTTTTTGCAACCAGTTGTAGGGTGGTATCTCTACACATTAAAAAAAATGTTTTTTTTTTGTTTTGTTTTTTTGCTTTATTTTGTGACCTACTGTTACCTCTGTATAGATTAAAATGCCATTCACACTATAACTATGAAAGTAGAAATCATCAAGTGGATGGCAGTGTTCACTCAGACTAAAATCACACCCAGTGTGAAGTGAGCTGTGCTATTTATGAGTTACTTTCATTAAGTGTCCCGTGAAGCTTGGCCAATGTGGGATGGGGTGGAACATACAGCCGTTTCACGTCTTCAGGCTTCACTGCTCTTTTCCTGAAAATGTCCTGCAAATGCATTTTTTTCCACGTTCTTTTTCCCCATGTTTTGCCTTTCTAATTTTTATTGAGAATGGAGCGTATTTTTGCAGAAACCCACAAATGGCAAGAAATCACTCCATTCCCATTGAAAAGCAGAATCCACCTTCATTGGTAGATTTGAACTTAGCGTAAAGGGCCACTTCTCCTCTGGGACAACCCGATCTTATTTTATTGTTGTTTGGGACACGATAAACACAATCATATGATGCAAAATGCATCACTGATGATGCAAAATGCATCACTAGTCATGCTGAACCACTAAAAGGTCTACAAACACAGATTGAACACAAAAAATAACTCTGGATTGTGTTGATCGTGTCCCAAACAACAATAAAATAAGATAGGGTTGTCCCAGAGGTGAAGTGGCCCTTTAACATAGCTGATCTACAAGCTAAATGTTCAATCTACTGTCTTGCCAATGGCAGGACGTGTGAAGTTTTGAAATGTCACATGTGTACGTACATACAGACGCAGAAGGCAAAGAAGCGCACCACTTTTGCATGGCTTAGCTAACAACCTTGATACCCCACCCCCAAGGACCCAACATTGAGAACCAATGGTCTAGTTAGTAGTCTCTACTGTACCTCTGCAGCAGCTGCCGCCGCACCACCTTTAACTTCCCCAGTTTCAGGCTGGTCACGGGGCGGGCGGGGGGGCAAACTACTCACCCACAGCCACACATCACAGAACAGAGAGACAGAGAGAGCGAGAGAGAGAGAGAGCAGAAAGTCTAAGACAAGATGACGGGGAAGGAGACGTTGGGACAAGATGGAGGGATGAAGAAAAGTGGAGGAGGGGAAGGGAAGGGGGGGGTTACGAAACAGATTGAGATGAAGGACAGAGGAAGGAGGGAAAGGATGAAAGCGAGGAGGGAAAGTGCGAGAGGCAGAGAGAGAGAGAGAGAGCAAAGACTGCTGACAGTTTCGGCACCTAAACAGATGGGAGAAGAGAGAGAGAGAGAGAAGGAGGGGGGGAGATATTTGTATGGATTTATACTGAATATAAAGGCATTCACCCCTCTAATAATAATAATAATAATAATAACCATATTTATATAGCACTTAGGACAGAAAAACAAGAATTTCACAAAGAAAATAAACTAAATGAAATGAAATAACCATGAGCAAAAGGTAATAAAACAAAGAAAATATTATTTATCAGGAATGGTTTCTGGAACAGTTCTTAAAACCTTTTTAGCTGCAGTACCCCCTTATACTGATTTCTGAAGCCAAGTGCCCCCTTCCCCTGATTACAGCATTTTAATGAACAAAAGCTCATCAAGAGTCCAGTTCCAATGCCAATGTCAATGTCAAAAATAAAACAGCATAATAGCAAATAAAAATTGCTTTCTATTCAAAAACAGTTGTACTAGTCAAGTTATTGATGGAATTTGGTTTCACAATTGGTTCACACAAAGACTATCAATATTTTGTCATTACCCATAACTAGGGCTGACCCAAAAAATACGAATATTCGAAGCTTCGTTCGAAGGCACGGTATTCGAATTTGAAAAATAAATTCGAATAATCGGCCGCGGCCGTTTGTCCTTTGGGGGGGCCGCGTGCCTTAGCTTGCATGCGCCTCGCTCCACTCTAGCGTGATAGCGTCACCCCCTTCTCACACACGTGTTAACATTAATAACAAGCCAACAGCAAAAAGAGCATGCATGAAGCCATCAGAATGGTCGATGATGAAGAAAAAAAAGAAAAGACAGCGCGCTGTCACATATACACCGACATGCGTTTGGCACCGAAATGTGTGACACCAATGTCTGAGTAACATCACCCAATGCAACTATGCGATGCAGTCACACATTTCGTTATCAAACCATTGTCGGTGTAACATGATCCATGCATGCGTTTGCCGTCTTCCACTCGCTGACAGACACACAACTCAACGCAAGGAAACAAACAGCGAAAATTGGATTTTACAAAACGGACCCCGTCAGCGTCCATCCCGTTTTAAAGAGGAAAAAAGAGCTTAAAACCCAACTTGCTAGGGTTACGTTGTCGTGGTGTTGATGAAGTTTATATCGGATCTGCTGCAAGCTCAATAGTCGCGCCCGCATAGAGTAGGCTACGTTGTCTGAGCCTGACCATCAGCTTTCGGTTGATGAGTGTGGAACTTTAATTCAGACACAGTGCAGTGCAATTATTTACTATAAAATCTACTATTACATTAGCGTGTACAACACCTTGGGACTTGGGAGTTAATCTGTTTGTTATATAGGGCTCGAGTCGCGCTGCAGTGTTTGCTGTTGCAGCCGCGCTTTGTTACATTACTGACGTGATGTGATTATGTCAATCCTACTTGTCCTGCAAAAACACCTTTCTTTAATGTAGAAAACATTCGTATCTTCTTCTTCCTCGTTGTATTGTTGTACTATTTAATGAAAATAAGGAGCATTATTATGAGGAAAAAACTGGTGTGTTTTCCCTTTTAAAATTGTGTAAATCGTGCATTTTTAAACACATTTCCTTAACGGTTATCACTTATGTAACCGATAAACTTTTGCTCCCCCCCCCCCCGGTCGCCGTCATCGAAGCTTCGAAGTTCGAAAGAAAGCTTCGATTAAGCTTCGATTATGAAAAAAGTAATCGAAGGTCAGCCCTACCCATAACAGTAAAATATATATCCCCATTTACTCCTGTACCCCCTGGAGTACCCCTGCGTACTCCCTAGGGGTACACTACATATACCCCCATCTGAGAAACACTTATTTAAAAGATGGGAATCAGTGAGGCGAATTGTCTCCGAGCATTCCAGAGCCTAGGAGCTCGGACGGCTCCATATATGTAAACAGATCGCTCCCGGTCGCGGACACGATAGTCTTTTCTTTCACCCGGAAAAGAGAACCTATAACCGCGATCATCCGTGCTTTTGTTATGGTCCGTGGAAAATGTCTTGTTTTGACCAGGAACGCAATCTGTGAGAAGATTACGAGATACATGACTTTTTGTGAATTTCCTAACATTAATGTGGACGGAAAGGCGGTTTTACGGATGGTGTCATCTCCCAATGGAGTCTTTGCATCACTCTGGGAGACCGGCTACTACAATAAAACAATGATTGATGCGTTTTGGCGTGATTGGCGGCCAAGTGTTGGATATCAAATGACGCATATTGGTGTGAACGGCGGCCAATGTGTTGTTAACGGTAATTTCCTCTGTGTGTGTGCCACAGACTGTAAGAAAATATGGATAAAAAGAAACCGCAACAGACCCGTTTTGAAGCCACTTTTTCGGCGAATTCAAATCCACCATCTTGGAGACTTTAAACTAGCGACTGAAAACTAGGCCTGGGCGATATTGCTTTTTTTAATATCGGTTTGATATTAAAAATAATATCGCGGTATTCGATATTATCGTCTATTAAAAAAATATTATTTTTTATTATTATATATATTTTTTAAGTGTAGTTCTTTTTTACACCACTAGAGGGGGCAGCGGTCCACTGCAAAACACACAGGAGATGAAAAATGCTGCGTGCGAGCCCTTGAAACGGTCACCAGCACTTTCGCCTATAACATATTCGCCTACACGCATTTGGTCCTTTCGCCTGGCATTTTCGCCTTGGAGGAGAGTCTTTTCACCTACCTGTCTGAGCCATTTCGCCTACCCTCAATTCTGCTGTCAGACTGTCCATGTTTGCATATTATCTCTTTGTCATTTAAATATTATAGTGACTGTGACAGTGGTGTCAAGTGAATCTAACAGTTTATTTGACATTTATTATTTACATCACATTTTATTCCTAAAAAATGGCAAAATAGTTTTTTATGCCTGTTGACAGGCAAGGTTGATTCTATAGGCTATTTAGGTGTAGCATATATCTTATATAGACCTATATAGGCTAATAGCCTACATATATATTTTGTATAGCCTAATGTTAAAACAATATAGGCCTACAATACTGTTCATTTTACAACACTGTTCAATACTGCACCAAAGAATGTATAGTATCGGGACATGGATTAATTAATTATTTGGGCGCACCTGATTCCAATAGCTCTGTATTTATGTGATTACTATGGAGTGCAGATAGCCTGGTGTAGGTTTGACATGTAACACCACTGTCACAGTCACTATAATATTTAAATGACAAAGAGATAATATGAAAACATGGACAGTCTGACAGCAGAATTGAGGGTAGGCGAAATGGCTCAGACAGGTAGGTGAAAAGACTCTCCTCCAAGGCGAAAATGCCAGGCGAAAGGACCAAATGCGTGTAGGCGAATATGTTATAGGCGAATATGCCTGACACCCTTGAAACAATACATTATTACGGGGTTTCAAAGAAGGCTGGGAGTTGTTTTTAGCAGTTTTGCTAACTTAGCGACAGAACTAGTTCAACAGAACATGATAGAAACTATATCAGGAGACAATTAGGAGTCAATGCAAACCAAATGGACTTGTAAGGGTCCATTTGGTTCCATTTGTTATTATGGAGCCGACAGAACTAATTCAACTATGATTGGGATTATATAATCAGGAGGAGTCACGCAGGACTCTGCAAGAGCCATCGTTCCATTTATACACTCTCAGAGTTACGGGGGTCCTTGAAATTTTACATTTGGAGAACCACTGCTACAGTGGACTGTGGACTCATAATGTGCGTGGCACATTGGTAGCAAATCAAACCTGGATATTGACATCTCTCGCCATGGACACATATCATCTGTCCATATACACTACGGATATATTGATGTCCCCTGGATTATATATTATTCATGCCATATGATATGGTCAACCATTTCCATCGGAACATTATGACTTCTTCAGACCTGATACAGAGACTGCCCACAATAAGAAAGTAAGTGTATGCGGTGTGCTTTGCTTTACTTAACAGCGTCAGGGCACAACGTCACCCGGCCGCTCCCCAATGATAAAGCGTGTCTCCTCACATGTGTAGAAGAGGGTCTTGTTTAAAATATAACTGAAATAGACACATCAAATTATATCAAATTTAAATATACAGTGCTTAACAAAAAAGTAATTGGGCGTTTGTTTTGAAAAAAAAAAAAAAAAAAAAACGATATTTACGGTATTAATTTTTAATATCGATATTGTCATTTGATACCGCGATATACGATAAAACCGGTATATCGCCCAGGGCTACTGAAAACATAAAAATATTTTTGAAAATGTTAACTATAAGGTAATAAAAATTAAGCGTAAAGTCTGGCCAAAACCATCATTCACTTGAATGCAATGAACATGCTTCTGCAGTCAGCAGGAGGGGAAATGGCGACATCTGCTGGGCCACGGATTAGAAATGCATGCTGATAGTGACTTCCTATCTGGCCTCAAATCCAGCGGAGCATCCTTGCCGCCTGGTGTACGTGTGTGCGTGTATACTATATGTGTGAACACGTGTGTGTGTGTTTCACTGGAGCTCTGTTTGTACTGACCCAGTTAGACCAGCCCAAGAGACACGTCCATGCGTTCTATTTATGTACGTGTGTCCATTCTAATCCATCATTCCGTCCAGACCCGTCTCATTAAGGGTGACCACTGAACTCTCTGGCGTCCCTTACGCAAAAAGAAGTTTTTCCAGGGGAAGAATTCAGAGTGAATAATGAGCCAAGTGTCCTCGTGTTATAGGAGTAATCCAATCCAAATAATGAGCCAAGTGTCCGCGTGTTAGGAGGAGTAATCCAATCACGTTCCAAACAAGGCAGACAGCAGTGCTTGAGCACTGTGAGGAGCGCCAAGGCACACAGACACTCAGAGTCGCACATCGATAGGGGATGCATGGAATCAGTGGGAATAATCCATTTCCAAATTGCATATAGTCGCTGTCGAAACCCACTTATCTCTCCATATTTAAACTTCTTTTTAGTTTTTTCATAAATGAACATAGTACTAAAACGTCGACATTAAATGTATCTGTGCGTATTGCAGTCTCCAATAGGGGTAAAAAAAAAGTTTTCCAATACCGATCGATGGACAGAAGCCAACAATTGTGAAACTGAAGATTTTGAAACGAATTATTTTCATGCCAAAATTAAACCCGCCACAGCATGATTCAGCATTCCCACTAAACGCTGTGCAGAAGAGCCATATTGACAGGGTGATATAGCCAATGTCATTAAAGTATAATAAGTTGGCCTAACCCTTTGTCTCTAGTGGCCATTAGCAGCTGTACTGTATTAGAGCTAAGGAGGTCTTTAAGTAAGTAAGTAGCCTTGGGAACCAACGGCTCCAGAGCCATGAGGCCCATAGGTCAGAGTCTATCTCCTGTTTCTGTAGGTAGCTTGATGTACAACTGTACTGTAATACAAGAAAAGGGGCTGTGAATCAAATAGACTACAATATTATCATTATCAATCAATCAATGTATGGTTTTCATTACAAAGATGATCACAACAGGTGGGCCTGGCTATTTCGGATACTTAAAGGATTAATTCTCAAAGAAGCACAGTAGACATGCATTACAGGCACAAATGCAAACACCATGACATACGGTAGTAGAGACAATGGGGCTTGTACTGAAAATGTCTAGTTCTATACGTGGCTGTGTGGGTCTGTCTGTCTGTCTGTCTGTGTGTCTGTGTGTATGTAGCCTGAACTTCCTAAACTTCGGCACGCTACTAGTCCCACAGTTTTGCCACCACACACTCGCGCCATATGTCAAATCGACCGGCTTACTCGGGAATGGTGGGCTAGTAACTTGCTAAGAGAAAGGTTCAATAGTTTAATTGATATTAATTTATTAGTGAATTAATTTTTCCCATTGACTTATAATGGGAATCGCAAAAACTCACATTCAATTATTTGTCTCTCGCAAACCATAGGGGCTACAGTTTCAAGACTTGGAGAGGAGGTTCATAATGATTTCAAGGATTAAATAAAAAATAATTGTGTCATTTGGCCTCATGGTGGCGCTATAACAGCCCAGTTTACGTTTTGGCCTATAACTGTTGAACCGTAGGTCGGAAAATTAAAATTATTTTTACCCTGGATTCCCTGGGTCAAGACGCATCTCCCGATATAGGCCACGCCCATTTGCGCCAGGATAGATTTTCCGCCATTTTGAATTTTCTCCAAAACACACTTTTTGTTCCTTTTCCTACATATTTTCTTCAAATGTCTTAAAAACCGGTACACATGATCTATGAACCTATGCAATGAACATACTCAAGGGATATTGCGATAGTCCATTCCGTTCGTTCGTAACGGGCTTCCAAAGTTAGCGGGAGGGGCCCGTTTTGCAAACAATAGCCATAAATCACAAACAAAAGGTCCAGTCAACACTGAATTTCAACCACAGGTCGGGGGTGGCATACTCAACGAATCCCCAAAAGCATTTCCACTCTGCCTCATGGTGGCGCTATAACGGCCTACTTGTCTCGTAACTCTTGAACCGTAGGTCGAAAAATTAAAATTATTTTTTCCCTGGATTCCTTGGGTCAAGACGCATCTCCCCATATAGGCCACGCCCATTTGCGTCAGGATAGATTTTCCGCCATCTTGAATTTTCTCCAAAACACACTTTTTGCTCCTTTTCCTACATATTTTCGTCAAATGTCACAAAAATCGGTACACATGATCCTGGGTGACCAGAGAGGTGCCGTTGAGTCTAGACTGCCCTGAGCATCAACTGCAATACACACACACACACACACACACACACACACACACACACACACACACACACACAGCTCCACTTCACACGGGTGTGATTTTTTATAGTAGTTCAAACATAAAGTAAAATCTCTCTCAAATGATGGGAGGCATATAATGTTTTTGAAGACTCATTTTGTTTGTGTAGCCTATACTGAGGTGTTGTTGAGGGGGCGTGAATTGCCCACTTGCCCACCCCAGTCATCTTTTGTTAAGCAACAAACGATTAATCACTGAATGCGGCTCTAAACAGAAGTGTGCATATTTTCACAATAGAACCATGTTATGCAAAATGTTATGCCTCAACTCTTAGTGCTCTTCAGGGTGGGGGGTCCCCAGTTAAAATATGATTATTTTGGGGGTCATGGACTGAAAAGGTCTCATAGAGCATCGAAATCTGGCGTAATTTACGCATCCCACCTGGGTTGTGTTATTTTATATTGCGTCAAATAAGAACTGCTGTGTTCCAAAAATAAACAGAAATATCCTCCTCCAGCTCAAGTCAGGAACATGATCTTTCACTTTCTCTGAATTTTGATCCCAGGATTTTGTTGCCCATTTTTCAACCGGTGCCAATTGCCTAAGCTGTAATCCTGAGCGCTAGTACTCTCCCTCTGCCAACCTGGGGAGAGCCCCGAACTGAGCTCATGATTCCTTCAATGCATGAGGGGGGATCAGGCCACCTCTTATAACCTGACAAGAGGGGGGGGGGGGAGCACGGTGAAGGAGCACGTTATTCCAACCAGTTCCTTTCCCCTCCATCAGGCTGGCCAGGGGGAGGCCATATAGAGACCAAGATTACTGCATGTTTTTTGTGAGGGTACCTACCCTAGGAGACACGGGGAGAACATGCAAACTCCATAATGTCCTACCTGATCCTACTACAGCGTAACACAAAAGCAGATCCACAAGCTTGAAAATGCAGCGCAAAGTTTGTAGATCTGCTACTTTAGCTATGAATTTGAATTTGAAAGTAACAGTTTTGGACATATGAGATTTCCACCCGACAGAGACGATAATGTTTCTTACCGGAAAGGACCTGCCCTGAGGAGGCTATCATCCTTTGTGCGTGCGTGCGTGCGTGCGTGCGTGCGTGCGTGCGGCTCAGCAGATGGTTAATACAGTGTTGAAGTTATGTAATATTCTCAGGTGGCCCTGCGGCCGTACCAACACACCTCCATATCCATATGTAACGTGTGTTACAGCTACAGCTGCTATAATAGAGCAGTGGTTCTCAACCTCTGGGTCGGGACCCCCAGGGGGGTCCACAAAAGATTTTTGGGTGTCCCCAGATGATTAACTTAATGTGCAACATTGTTTTCTCTCTCAACAGTAAACAAACCAACATAAAGTTTAAATGTATAGAGGGTATCTGCACATTTCTAAACTAACAATTTAAGAACTTTTTAATACCTCTAAAATGACAAGTGGTCAAAATTTTAGAGGCAGAAATTGGGAAAATAGAAAATCTACATGCGAGGCGTTCGTGAGCATGGAGATCTGCTATTTTCACAATAGAACCGTCAACCGTGTTATACAAAATGTAATGCCTCAACTCTTAGTGCGCATCAGGGTGGGAGGGGGGGTCCCCAGTTCAAATATGATTCATAATAAACTCCCTGTTGCACTAAGAATGGCAGACTCGCTCCCTATAGCTTCTGCCGTGACTCACCTCTTCACTACACCTTAGCCCATGCTAAATGCCTAAACGGTAAACTGTAAACTGATTATTTTGGGGGTCATGGCCTGAAAAGGTTGAGAACCACTGTTATAGAGGCTCCATTCAAGTCAAGGACAATAACATGTTAAATTCAGCAGAGTTCAGCACTGCAGCAGGTGTTCAGCAGTGAAAACACAGCACGCACGCACGCACGCACGCACGCACGCACACACGCACACACGCGCACACACACACACACACACACACACACACACTTCACTGCAGTGAAAACAACACATTCACAATGACTGGACCAGTGGTGTAAAGTAACTAACTACATTTACTCAAGTACCGTACTTACTGTAAGTACAATTTTGAGGTATTTGTACTTTACTTGAGTATTTCCAATCTCCAACACTTTTACTCGAAATATTGTACTTTTTACTCCACTAGATTTATTTGAAAACGTTAGTTACAAGTTAGTTTGTAGAAGTTACAAAACATACAGTATATTAACCATTTCAGCCCTACAGTATATACCTTTCAGCCATTTGAAAATAGACAATCTATTTTCAAATCTGTTTATACATTTGAAAACTTGTGAAATGGGACATTCTGCATAATGAGTACTTTCTACTTTTGTACAAAGTACATTTTGATACCAATACTTTTGTACTTTAAGGGTGCCCACACACCAAAATACCTAGAGTGGAATCCGCCAATACATTTCAATGAGAATGGAGCGTTTTTTGGATTTCTGCAAAAAACGCTACATTCTCATTGAAATGCATTGGCGGATTCCACTCTAGGTATTTTGGTGTGAGGGCACCCTTACTCAAGTAACATTTTAACTGAGTATTTCTACATTGCAGTATTGATACTTTTACTTAAAGGACTGGCGACACCGGCCGAAAATTAACATTATGATACAGTAGGTCACGTGGTGTTTCTTCAAACAGTCTGAGAAGGAGGCGGGGCCGTATCAGTTAGTAGTGAATGTATACTTCGTCCGTCGTGCGGTGCCGCGCAATGCATACTTCGTCCGTCGTGCGGTGCCGCGCACAACCTTGTTGTTAGCGTGTAGCGTGGCTAGCGCTGCACCGCACGGCTATTTGCGAGAGCTATTGTGTGTGTACACACACACACACACACACAGGCTACACACACAGAGTGTATGAGCCACGGACCTCAGTCCTCCGAGACAGCAGGACATATGTCTGCTAAAAGGGCTCAAGGAGAAGGAGATCGCTGGACGCTCGTTCTCCATCTTTCCCAGTGGGATCCATAATCACGCGTCCCGGCCAGGTCCTCCAGTCAGGTTTAGCGGAAGACACAGCAGGGTATGGCCGACAAAACCGTCCCTTAGACGGGGAGAAGCGTGTTGACCCTCGTAACGAATCTCTGACACCTTTTTTGGAAGAAGACATGTACTTTTTTACCATTTTATAGCGAATGGTGTATAATTTTTACCCCTAGAACTGATAGTTTTAAAGTTGGTTTAGAAAGTCGGAAACACGCCTCGGACAGCTTTTTTTGGGGCAGTTTCAAAAGATAATGATATGGATACTCGACTCCGCGAGTCTCCGCCCCTCCCCCCATATTAGCCCAATCAAATTAATGTATTGCCGTTACTGTACAGAAAGTACTACTTTCAGTACAGTAACTACAATAAATTAATTTGATTGGGTAATTTAACATGGGGGTACATGACATCATTAAAAAAATTGGCTAATTTGATAGCCATAATTAGCTGTTTTGGCCGTGTCACGCCCCCTTTAAGAAAGAAATGTGAGTAGCCTAGTTTTTCCACCACTGGACTGGTGTGTGTGCAGGGCCGGACTTACCATTGGGCAAGGGTGGGCACGTGCCCAGGGGCCTCAGGGGGGTGGGGGGCCTCCAAAAAAAAAAAAAAAAAAAAACTTTTTTTTTTTTCAAAAAATATTTTTTGGACCCCAAAAAATGCCTAAACGGATTTCCATTCGGATTTTTTTGTTTGAAAGCTGTGAACAGTGTGCACACATGTGGTGCATGATCTATATGGGCGTGCATGATCCGTGCACTATGAATTACATGGAAGTCTATGGAGAGGGAGGCGGTGTGGAACTTGGAAGACATGAATGAAAAGACCCTGAATGAGTTAATGATGAAATTTTAAAGTATTGCTATCCAAATAAAGTGATATTTGTGTTTAGTTACTGTACATTTTGTTTTATTATGGTAATAACATTGAGAGCTTCTGCTCTGATCGCCGCACTGCATGTAGTTGCTCTGAAAGCTTAGTGCAGTCTAAAGCCCGCCCACTCTATGTAGCCGGTACTTCGTGTGCGCGGTACGTGTGCGGCACTTCGCGCGCGCACAAGGGCCTCTTTATTTCCCCTTGCCCAGGGGCCTCATGTCATATAAATCCGGCACTGTGTGTGTGGACAGAATGGACGCAAGTTAACAAACACACACCCTAACCCTCACCCTTGTTTAAAGGACTGTCAGAAATAGCCTGGTGACCAGTGGTGAAAGTGAGCCGGAACGGCCGGAACCCCCGTTCCGTTAAAACATTTGGGGACGGAACGGCGTTCCGTTAAGAAAAGGAGAAGCCAGCTGTCAAAATCCCATGTTAAATAACCTCCCACAAACGCACGTCCAGGAAGAAAACAATAGCCTATACCAAAGTCAGATTAACATACAGTAGGCTACAAAAGTGTTACTAGTTAGGCTATATTTTCTGATAAAGTGCTTCTAAATTATTCCCGTGGGTTTGTGTAGGTCAGTGTGATCCATTCTGTTCGCGTTTCAGTGTTTGTTTGACACGGAGCGAATAGAGGTGGGACGTTCGCGAACGAGTCGAGTCTTTTGAACGGCTCTTTGAAATGAACGATATGATTCGGTTCACAGTAGGGAGCCGTTCCTTTCTAATGAACAGTGGCCGTCTTTTGAACGGCTCTTTGAAAGGAACGGATCCCAGAGATCCGGCTCACTTCAAAGAGCCATAAATCCCATCTCTAGGAGGACTCGTTGCGTCTGTGCCTGCATGGATGCTATTCTGCATGTGTAGTGGAGTAGAATTAAAAGTATTGGAAATACTCCAGTAAAGTAGGCTAGGCTATACTTAAAACCTGTACTTAAATACACTACTTTAGTAAATGTACTTAGTTTACTTTAGATAACTGGTTATAATAATATTAATAATAATATGTGTAATAATATAATAAATATAATAATAATATATAGATTCTTACCCTTCTGTATGGAACAATGAACAATATGAACAATATGAAGAGGCTTATTATAGATATTTCATTTAGGATTTCAATCATGTTTCATGTTACAGTAAGTGTAATGCCGTTGCCTAATTCAGGTGTAGGACCTGTAGTGTTTTTATTGTGTGTAGGCCTATAACTGTTCCAAAATGCAGTTTTCTATGCATTTCAGGGGTTTTGGGGGGTTAGAGCCTCCCAATTTTTTTCGGCCGCGCAGCTTCGCCGCGCGGCCAATTTATGACAGTTCCGGCAAGAATTTCAAACCACTTTCACCCCTGCTGGTGACCCATTTTCAGGCCCTGAACCTTAGTTTAACGATCTCTTTTAATGTGTCACACATCTACAGTTACAGTTAGGGCTTTTGCCCCACAGTCAGGAGAAAAGACAGATCCAACTAAACAGAGAAATATCAAATGACGCCACGCTACAGAAACCAGGAAGTTGGTTTTCTATTATGTTTCTGTTTAGAAATGATACACCAGAGAGGTTCTCAATGTGGGGCCCGGGGACCCCCAGTGGTCCTTAAGGGGCTTCTAGGGGGTCCCCACTCCCAGCAATAAGAGTTGATAGTTATGAACCAAATTGGACTCCCATTTTTTAAAGGACAACTTTGTTTTTTTACAACAAGGGTTCATATTTTAGGTTGTAATTAGAGAAAAGAAAAAGTGAGTGTTAAAATATTTGCATTTGCTTCGTTCTATTGTTTTATTGCGTTTACCGTGCTAAAATTTGGGGCATGCGTACGCATGGGGGCATGCGTACAAGTGGCTAAATATGTCTTTTTAGACACAATAAGCCAGTAGTTTCTTTAATGCTATTTACAGTAACACTTCTAGCCCCCATAAGTCACATCCAACCATGAAAGGTTGCGTTGTATCTTGGGAATGGGCTTAAGGGGATTCCAGACGGTACGCGGTCACCGCCTGCTAGTAATTCATTTTCAATGAGAGGCGGGCGGCTATTTCGTCCGCGCAGCGAAGTTTAGAGGCGGCGAGGCGAGCGGGCGCTGTCCCGTGAAAATCCCCGCGAGCGTGCTCGTTTGTGCATGCGTACGCGGGCGGTGAGAGATGGATTGTGTTCATCTTTGTGAAATACCGCGCAGCGTTTACTCAAAGAGCGAGTGTGTTTGTGTATCACCGCGGCGCGGTCCTCGCAGATCCAAGCGGGAGCCCCGGCGGCAACCGCTGTCCGTCTGTAGAGCGCCTTATTCTGTGTAAAATGACATATTTAGCCACTTGTACGCATGCCCCAAACCACTGAAATAAGAATCTCTAAAACAATAGAAAGAAGTAAATGAAATAAATTTAACACTCATCTTTTATATTCTTTAAATGCAATCTAAAATATGAACTCTTGTTGTAAAAAACTAAAGTTGTCCTTTAACTAATAGGGCTTAATAAGTAATAAGTAATTACTTTTTTTTCTCTGAAATGATGCCTCTGTTTGCCAGGCAGCCACGGTTGCTAAGAGATGATTCAGAAGTCCACTTCCTGTCAGCTCCGTGTTGACATCATGTCACGTCAGCTCTGGTCAGCTGTGGTCACGCCCCTCATCAGTCATCAGACCCTGGCTATTGACTGACAGGTGTGTGTGGGAGGGGGGGACGGACGGACCAGAGGCATTAGTTACTTTGCAGCTCTTTTCTTTTCTTTCCACTCTATTTAGTTGACCCTTTTATCATAACCTTTATTTAAATCTCAGAAATACCATGTCGACTAAGGCAGTGATTCTCAACCTGCTGGTGGGCCTTGAGGGAACTGCACGTGGACCCCCCCAAATAATTGGAAATATGCTAAGATTTTGTTTGTCATTGAAAAAAAAGGTTAATTTATTTAAAACCTTGAAAAATGTTTCTTTGTGATAAATAGCATCTTAAAGTATGTTGATCCATGACGGGAAACAATATCAATTGATTATTCAAATTTGCATGCTCTGAAAATCCTGCCATAAAGAGACCATGGGGTCCTCAGCTAAAGTAGATATAGCATCACAATGATTTTATCCACTTTATCCATTAATATGTTGTTGGCTATTCAAAAATCGCACCTGATGGTATCAAAAACGACACATGTGCATATCTCCTTATATGGGCCGTTCTGCCGTGCTATCATCAGCTGTGGTGATGTCGGTCTCTGCGTACTTTCTATGACTTTCTTAGTCTCGTACTGTACTACGGACATAGGGACACGGACATAGGGACGGACACACTAGGCCAGACGAGCGGTTAGCACCACTCAAAAATAGCAGATTTGAAAAATATCTAAAAGGTTTGGGGGAGTTTGAATGATTCAGATTTATTTTTTAACACACATCTCGTCTGGGGGTCCTATGGCACAACATATATCTCCTATGGGGGCAAAACATACATCAACATGGGGGGCCTGGACATGAAAAAAGTATGAGAACTTGTCTACAAGCACATGGCTGACGGCAGCCTGGAAGCTGGAGTGGGGAGTCTGTCGGGCCCTCACGTATCTACCTCTACATCCAGGACCCTGGAGATGGCATGGATTAAAGACGATCTACCACGCCGGCAATGGACTCATAGGGCAGACAGTCAGAGAGCGCCGCATTGCGATTTGCTGCAAGCCGGAACCAACTGCAGAACACATAATCACCACCTGTCGCCGGTGTTCAGACCAGCCTCGAAGTCCAGCCTCTTCCAAGTGGGACCAGAGACAAGGGCGAGACTGCACTGCAATTACGGCACCGAGTTCTACATGTGAGGATGATGCCCGATAAGAAAGGGACACTTTACTCTGACCTTAAGTCGCTCTGGATAAGAATGTCTTCTAAATGCCTAAATTATAAATTGTAATAACCAGTGCAGAATGTAATCTACAAAAGACAGGAACAAACAGACCAGCCTTCCAGTCCCCCCCTCCCCCAACATGCTCTCTGATTTTGCCCTTTCCTGTTCTTCTTTACTTTGTTGTTGTTACTTTGTTGGCTTGACATTTTTATTTTCTTTATCATTTTCTTGTGGCCCCTCCCTTCCTTTGATTTAACTGAAGAGGTGCTTGGCGTGCCTTCATCACATGGAACAGTAATGTCAGTGCCACCGCGGGAAGTGACAGAACGACTCGTCCTCTCACAGCGTGATTGGAAGTGAAATGAAACGTGTGTCTGCAGCTCTCCCTGAAATGAAATCAACCCAGCCTGGCTTCCCAAGGATGCTGCGTCTGCTTTAGGGCTGTCACCAGTGATGTAAAGTAACTAAGTAGATTTACTTGAGTACTGTACTTACAATTTTGAGGTATTTGTACTTTACTTGAGTATTTCCAATTTCCAATTTCCTTTTACTTCTACTCCACTACATCTCGGATCCATATATTGTACTTTTACTCCACTACATTTATTTGAAAACTTTTGTTACTAGTTACTTTGCAGATATAAATTATAATATTATAAAACATACATGAACCACTTTTGCCCTATTTTATACCGTGGCTATTTTCAAACATTTTGTACTTTTACGTTTTGGTACTTTAAGTACTTGTTGAAGCCAATACTTTCATACTTTTATTCAAGGATATTTTTACTTGTAACAGAATACATCTACATTGCATTAATGATACTTTTAAGTAAAGAATGTGAGTACTTTTTCCACCTCTGGCTGTCACCAATCTCACCATCACAAACATTTACTTGACGACACACAAATAATTGTGATTAACAACTTAATTATGTTTTTGGCATTGAGTAGTATTGGTATCTGCTTATGACACACACTACGCACGAACATATACACTAGGGATCGACCGATTATCGAAACGAGCGATAATCAAAGTCGATATTCATAACATTTATTAATATGGCAAAATATTGATATCGAAAATAAAGTTGATTTTTTTTTTCAATATATATATATTTTTTATTCTTTTATTTTTTGCATCTTGGTTACTGATTTTCACCGATTTCCTGCTGCGGAATACGTTTTTAACGCTATTGTAGTATGTGGCGACTAGATGTGAGCCTCACATTTATTTATAATTATAAATTAATTAACCACTATTTTAAATTGGGGGACACATTTTTTTCTTTTTTACTTAAAATGCATATCGGTTCATAATATCGGTTATCGGCCTCTTTGATCACTACTTATCGATGTCGAAATCGAACATGAAAATCCCATATCGGTCGACCCCTACTACACACAGAGGTACTCCGTGTCTCTCTCTGCATCCTGGTTGACTCCCGTTTCACTCAGGTTCTCAGCCGGTGGCTCGGGGCCAGAAATGGATCACAGGATGTTGTGAAAGGGTCACAGGGACAAGGAGGCATCACTCAGGTCACAGAGACCAGTGGTGGTGAACCATCACATTAACGTGCATGCTGCAATAGAGCCGGGGATCGAACCAGAAAGCCATTAAGACGCTTATGAATGCCTTCTAAAGCAGTAGTTCTCGAACGTTTCAGTGCCAAGGACTCCCACATTGATATGTGCCAGGGACCCCCAGATAAGGGACCCCTCATAATTGCATTTGTGCTTTGGCAACATTTGTGAATGATTTCATGCCAATAAAGCCTATTGAATTGAATTGAATTGAGAGATGGAGAGAGACAGAGAGAGAGAGAGAGAAAGAGAGAGAGAGAGACAGACAGACAGACAGACTGAGAGAGACAGAGAGAGAAGCACATCAGCCCAAGAGAGAGCAGACTGCAACACAGAAGGATGTGATGAGATAGATTACCAACGTAGGTATTACACTGCAACACATCTCTCTTCTCAACACTTAATTTCCCCCTGTTCATCCAATTTATCCACTTCCTTGCATGACTGCCTCTCTTGTCACAATCCCAGATTACATTTCTGCTTGCATTTGTCCAAAGAATTGCACAAGGCAGACATGACAAATTAGAGGTTTCAACTCTACATCTACGTTGCACCGCCAATCTGACCGATATGCCCTCATATATGGAGAGGTCTCTGTATCTGTCAGTCCTTGTCCCCTTTATCCCCCCTTAGAAGCTCGGCCGCCCTTGAGCGTCTAGTCGGCAGCCTGGCCAACTCGTGAACAATGTAAATATGGAATGAATGCCCCGCCCTTTAATGCAAACCCCATTATACCTGTTGTCATAGGACCTGTTTTGACCACCTGTTTGCCTGTGTCCATTTATGCCCATATATGGAGATAGCTGTCTGTCTGCGTCCATGTTATGCCCATATATGGAGATATCTGTATCTGTCTGTCTGTGTCCCTTTTATGCCAATATATGGAGATCTCCAACCTTCGGGCGGCCAAGCGTCTAGTCGGGTGCTGGCCTACTCGGGAACGATGTAAATAGGGAATGAATGACCCGATAATAATAACTTATTATACAGACTGAAATACAGAATGCAAAGAAATGGAAAAATAGCATTCTTTTTTCCTAACGTGCAAAAAAGATATACGCCAAGGTTGATAGCAGTGGTTAAAAGAGTGTGGCCAACCATGTGGGAGGAAGTAATGAGGGAATATGACATTTCTGCTTCTGTTTTTATCCAGACAAACGGAACGTATAATAATTGTGACAGTTCTATTTCCATTGCATGATTGCTTCTCTTGTGTTGCTCTCGCTCTCTCTCTCTCTCTCTCTCTCTCTCTCTCTCTCTCTCTCTCTCTGCCTATTATACCGTCTGCCATGTCTCTACAGTGCAGTACGATTCTCACCTAGTAATTTGCCAATGGTGTAAAGTCACTAAGTGCATTTACTCAAGTACTGTACTTAAGTACACTTTTGACTTTACTGGAGTATTTCCAATTTTCAGGACTTTTACAATTAATAATGAACAATTTAGGCATTTAGCAGAGCAACAATTACAGTAAGTAAAAAAGGACAGCACAAGGCAATATAGATGTGCCATTTCAAAACTTCCACACAGCCTGACATTTTATTGCTATTTTTATGACCTTCTCTGACTTCAAAGTTTAAATCTCCCTATGAAGGTGGATTCAGCTTTTCAAAGGCAACGAATTGGTTTCTTGCCATTTGCGAGTTTCTGCAAAAATACGCTCCATTCTCCATAAAAAATGTAAAGGCACCGAACAGGCGAATTAACCCAACGCCCCGAAACCTCTGAATGACGTCATATTGTAGTTTGGACAGTGCCGAACAGAAATAAATTCGGCTCTAAAAGTGTAGTATGAATCGGCCCTAGGTGGAGTCTGAAGAGGTGAGTCTTCAGATTACGGCGGAAGCTAATGAGTGAGTCTCAGAGGCAAATATTGTACTTTTTACTCATTTGAAAACTTGAGTTACTGGTTACTTTGTACAAAACATACATTACCCACTTCAGCCCTACTACAGTATATACATTTCGGCCATTTGAAAATAGCAGATGAACAAGCTCACAATGTGTCCTGCGTCACATCGCGACACATTGTGAGCTTGTAAATCGTCTCTACATTTGAAAACTTGTGAAATGGGACATTCTGCATAATGAGTATTGTCTACCTTTGGTACTTTATGTACATTTCTATGCCAATGCTTTTGAACTTTTAGCAAGTAAATGTTGAATTCTGGACAACAGAATATTTCCACGCTGCAGTATTGATACTTTTACCAAAGTACTCTGAGGCACGGTCTGCCACGTCTACAGTACTTTTCTCACACCAGTAATTGCCTTTCCTCCCCCCGAGGTCCTCCCCTCCTTCGTCTGCCAGTTCCATCTCTCTCTCCTCCTCCCTTGTGCTCATCTGTCCATCCTGCTGTCACTCTTTCATTGTTTCTCTCTCTCAGGGGACTTTCTCTACCTGTCCCCCCGCTCGCCTCTAAACACGCTGTAATTGTCTCCCTTGTCATTCCCCCCACACCGCCTAGAAGCGAGTCCACCTGTCCTTTTCTGTGTACTCTGGCCTAACGTTAATGATCTCACCCCTTCTTCTCTTCATCCATCTGTCCATCTCTCTCTGTCTCTCTCTCTCTCTCTCTCTCGCTCTCTCTCTCTCTCTCCCTCCCTCTCTCTCTCCCTAAACAACTTTTGGACCCTGGCCATTAATGCTTAAGCAGCGTGACACCAAACTGCAATAGTAAAAAAATAAAAAACGTACAGGTGGCCTGTGCCTCAGTCTGACAGAATGTCGATATCAGCTTAAGGCTGCATTCTGTGGCGATGCACACGGGGGGATTATTATGAACATGAACTCATATTTGGTTTCAAAACAAATCTCTCCTCTTCCTCACACTTCATATTTGAAGTCATATCGCCCAGCCCCAGATCATCACAATAACAAGCCTATACAGTATATACCGTAGACAAACACACACACACACACACACACACACACACACACACACACACACACACACACACACACACACACACACACACACACACACACACACACACACACACACACACACACACACACACATACAGCCAATGCTGACCCAGGATAAAACAGGAGACCACTTAATAATGTGTCCACGGCTGTTCTACTTTCCGGCAGCAACCTTGTTCTACTTTACCACAGAGAAGAAGAATGTGGTGTTGACCAAGTGTGCCACTGAACAAAAGTTTCCTCAACAAGGACTTCTCGATATTCGGGTTAAAATATATTTATCTTGTGCGCGCATGTGTGTGTGCGTGCATGCATGTGTGTGCCTGTGTGCAAACTTAGTTGTCAAGGACCCACAAATTGAGATCCAGGTCCCAGAATGCAGCAGCCAGGCTCTTGACCGGTACCAAGAAGAGAGCTCATATCACCTCCCTCCACTGGCTGCCAGTTTGGAATCAATGTTAAGACTCTCCTTTTTTTATAGAGCCCTTAATGCACTTACAACACTGGCCTTGTAAACTAGCCCCATCAATAGGCACCTCAGGTCAACTGACTTAGAGATATTAGCCGCCCCGACATCCAGATTGAGGCTCAGAGGTGACCCCGCCTTCTCTGTCACAGGCCCCATGCTGTGGAACAGCATTTCCTTCTCCAGTAGATCTGCTATCTATTCGCAAGCATTTGAATCCTCCTGATACTTTCTCCTTGCTTTTACCCCATTGTTTTCGTTTGATATGTTGTTAAAAAGTTTTGAGCGGTGCTCCTGGAAGGAGCTAAGCTTCAAAATTTGGCTATATCCGGGCCCCAAAACAATTCCGAGCTCTGAAGCGTGGCTTACATCTGGCCTACATCTTGGCACAAAACACTCAAAGTTTGTTGTACGCCCAGGGTCACATTGGCCAAGTTTCGCGTGACGCTTAATGAAATTAACTCATAAATAGCACAGCTCACTTTCTGTGTGATTCTTCTAGTATGCATTTGTACTGCATGTTGTTTTACTATTGCTTGTATTTGTTGTGCTGATGAAATGTTTGCATAGCACATTGATACAACAAAAGTTGTTTTTTAAATGTGCTTTATGAATGAACGTGATTTGATTTGATTTAGTTTACGCTACGTAAATATGTAAATCTTTCCCCTTAAGATACAGTACGTCACAAGTAAAACTTCACATTTGACATTTAACCACTTGAACCCCAGCACGCCTATTCTGCCGGGAAGATTTGGTGTATACATTTAAAAGGAACGCCCCAAGCATACAGTAGTTAAAACTCCATTTTAGTACAGAGGGTCTAGTTAAGACTGAAGTGATATTGATGAATTCCAAATGCGGCACCCCTTGGACTTGCGTCACAGCACCCACTTTGAGAAAGCCTGCTCCAGTTTCAGGGCGGTACGCATTAACAGTTTTGGGGTCACTAGCACAGATTTATATAATAATTTGTGTTCTCACAGTTTGCTGCAGGGCAGTCAGGTGGATATGAGAAAAAAACATGAACATGAACTGGTGTAGAACTAGAAAGTTACTGTAAAGATGGCCCTGGGCCTGCACTGCTGTGTGTCAACCCCCTGTCTGTGAGTGTGACCCGATCAATTTGTGCTGCTGGCAATAAACATTAACTGAAAAATAATTGTCAGCAGTGTAGCCTTGCTTACAGCGGGCTACTGTCAAAGAATGAGAAGACAAAAGGCCATAAAGCCATATTATGTACTTTCAGGACAACTTATATACATATAATTATCGTCTCTTGCGGGAGGAAACCTCCATGTCCAAAACGGTTAACCTTTCAGGATTCAAATTCAAAAAGGCAAAAGCAAAAGTGGATCTCAGCGGAAACTCAAGATGCGTTTCAAGCTTGCAGATCTGAAACTTTTGATGCTTTTGTGTGATGCTGTAGTTACAGTATGATCAAGTAGGGCATTCATTCACAAGAAAATTAGAATATGGAGATAAGAATGTTCAACACCGGCAACGATATACTCACATACTCATATTAAAATTGATACAACAGATTTGATGCTTATGACCTGAAGATAAGGTTTGGTTTTGGTGAACATACTAGATCAGCTTTCATGGCTCACTGCAGAATCTGTGTGCATAGACGTTGGTCAGGAGTAACCTGACCCCAGCCCAGCGGAACATAAAAGCAGATGTAAGCAGGTGAGGCTGAGGAGGAAGTGGTTGATCCCTATGATAAAAAGCCAGATGGCCAGCTAACCGATGACGAGTAGACTTTATCAATCCTTGCTGTCAGGCAGAACAACCTCTTATCTCCATATTTTAACTTTTTATATGTTTTTGTACATTAATTCACCGCCCCACTTGATCATACTACAGCGTCAGCGTCACAAAAAGTATAACAAATGGCAGATCTGACATAATGTGGTGTCCACCCAACAGAGATAGGGCTGTCATGATTATGACATTTTACATGACGATTAATTGTCACTCAAATAATTACCATTAACGATTTAATTGTGTTTTTGTCGTTGACAATTACATTTCTGTTTGGCTTGTAGGCTTTGAAGTTGCACATGGCAGATGTGACACATAATCTAAATATACAAAAAAGTACAGACATATTTGACAAGTTTATACTTAAAAAATAACATTGATCGTGGAAATAGCTGAAATACAAGCTTGTTTATCTGCTATTTCCACTATAAGGTTTGAAAATATATGAACATTTCTCAACATATAAACGATTGACAAAATAACTGTGATTATGTAAGATAATTGCGATTAGACGATTATGTAATAATTGTGACAGGCCTAGACAGAGAAGATATATATTTATATGAGTGTTGTAGGGCCAGCAAGCACAGTGATGACAGATTCATCACCTGGGACAGCGCCACTGCCTTGGCCACGTCAACGATGGAAGGTATCTCCTTAATGTCATGACGTGTTGACACCTGTGCGCTGAAGGCGACTGCACTGAATTGGTTTATCAAACAGTTTGGCTCTAATGGACAGAACTCTGTATCACTGTGTTGCTGGCTCTCTCCAGAGAAGGAACTCTTCCTCTTGCACACTTCAAAATGTACTGATTATGTTACTGATGGTAGATCGAGAGCAACTGAACACTGGAAAAAGGCATTATTGCTTGTTTGAAACTGAAAGCCCCGGTTTGGAAAGAACTATTATTTATTGACTTTGGGGAAAGTCCACTGAATAAAACAACACTCTGTGCTTAAAACCTTGACAACTGTTTCCATGTGTCAGCTTGCTCAGGCTTCATCCAGAGTAGAAAAGAGAGACAGAGACAAACATGATGAAAGAGCAATTGATCGAGTAAAGCTAGACAGAAAAGAGAGGAAAACATAAGACAGCGGGCTACTGTTCAGTCCAAGGACCCCTTAGTTGAGCGAGAGATGAAGCAGGGACCCCCACAACCTTTTCATAGATAGTTTCATCGTTTGACAGCACAATCATTGGTGTATTTTGGATTCATGTCAATTTGTGTTTTCAGATATTTAACCATGTGAACCGTCAATACTTGACCTTTCAAGTCTGCTCTTTTTCAAGTCTGCTCTTTTTCCCCCATACACCAAAGCGCTTAGCCAAAAATAGAAGATCTACAAGCTCACAACGCCTTGCGCTGCGAGGCGTTGTGAGCTTGTTTTTGGCTAAATGTCTCAGAATATGGACACTAGGGTTCAATAGATAGATAGATACCTTTATTATCCCAAGGGGGAAATTCAGTTGTCCAGTAGTAGCACAGCAGTATACAGTTATTTACAAAGTTACAGAGACGTAAGAAAAAATAGATAAGAGGGGAAAAAAAAAAAAAAAACAAGAGCAGTACAGTACAGTACCAATAAAGAGAAGGTACATCAGTAGAGGGGGCGAATAAAATATAAGTATATACATAAAGTGTCTTGCAAAAGAGACCATTAGCAGTCAATGCTAGTCAGTGCAAACAAGTATCTCACTGTCATTGTTAAACAAAGCAAAATACTCAGAAACTACCAACACAACCTAATAGTGCAATGTCAAAAAATCAGTGCGAAAAAAGAAGAAACAAAACAAAAAAACAGCTCAGAGAAGAAGAAACTAGGAAGCGTGTCACCGCAAGTGGTTAATATAAAAAAATATATATACATCACACAAGATTTTGAGGACCCCCTGGGGGTCCCGGACCCCCTGTTGAAGACCCCTGACATAAGAGATATAATCAGAGGCCATGGCAGAGAGAGCTGGGTGAGAGAGAGAGAGAGAGAGAGAGAGAGAGAGAGAGAGAGAGAGAGAGAGAGAGAGAGGAGAAAACAATACACGGGGAGAACAAAAGAAAGCGCCAGTGAATCTGGAGAGTGAGCACAAAAAACATACAGCCAGGTAATCAGGTATCCAAGGGTACCTGGCTGAATTCGCTGCTGCAATTGTGTTCTACTGCAGTATAATGCAGTTATGCAACTGCATAACTGAATACTATCTCGAGCCAGTTTAATACAGAGTGACAGGAGGCAAGCTGAGAGGGAGACGGTGTAGGAGAGACAGAATGTAGTTAAAGCTGAGGTGAAGACAGTCAAGGAGAGACAGATAGATATGCAGTAGGAAAGCTGAGAGGGAGACAATGCAGGAGAGACAGGCGTAGGAAAGCTGAGAGGGAGACAATGTAGGAGAGACTGGCAGTAGGAAAGCTGTGGCAGGAGACAGTGTAGGAGAGACAAGATAATAGGAAAGCGGAGGAGGAGACACTGTAGGAGAGACAGACAGTAGGAAAGCTGAGAGGGAGACAGTGTATGAGAGACCGACAGTAGGAAAGCTGAGAAGGAGACAATAGGAGAGACATACAGTAGGAAAGCTGAGTGGGAGACAGTGTAGGAGAGACAGACAGTAGGAAAGCTGAGAGGGAGACACTGTAGGAGAGAGACAGTAGGAAAGCTGAGAAGGAGACACTGTAGGAGAGACAGACAGTAGGAAAGCTGAGAGGGAGACAGTGTAGGAAGAGACAGACAGAAGGAAAGCTGAGAGGGAGACAGTGTAGGAAGAGACAGACAGAAGGAAAGCTGAGAGGGAGACAGTGTAGGAAGAGACAGACAGAAGGAAAGCTGAGAAGGAGACACTGTAGGAGAGAGACAGTAGGAAAGCTGAGAGGGAGACAGTGACTGTGGGAAGAGACAGACAGAAGGAAAGCTGAGAGGGAGACAGTGACTGTGGGAAGAGACAGACAGAAGGAAAGCTGAGATGGAGACAGTGCACGACAGGAGAGACAGAGGGTCGTAAGGCTGTAATAGAGACTTGGAAAGCGGTAAAAGAGATGGACTGTAGGAAAGCTGAGAGGTAGACGTTGGCTCTGGCATTCTGTGCCACGTCAGCAGGGGGATCCCTGTGGTTATGAGGGTGTGGGCATTTAACCAATACACACAATGCAGCGACTTCTACTACCATCACTAACATCACTCCTACTGAGTAGAGCAGGTCTGCGTCATCACCGGCCTCCCACACAAACACACTCAGCGGTGCTATTTTAGCCAATCTCAGTCTCGTCTAACCTATAGCCCAAACTCTGCACCGTCATCATGTCATCAAGGACCTGCACACCCTGTTGCACCAGCTACAGTACAGTATGTGCAAAGTCAAACGTGTGTAAGTTCTGAAGTTCCTTTCCCTTGGTAGAAAACCAACATATGCAGGGTACTCGAGGAGAACTCAACATTCAAGTAAAGATTTTAAAGGAATAGTTCACCCCCCAAATGACTTTTTTTCTATCGATTACTCACCCCATCTCTATCTAGGTCGTCCTCAGACGAGCCCTCCATCGTTGTTTCCAGTCATCTCGGTTCTCCATACATCTGGCCAGCTCATTGGTGTTCTGTGTCCCTACGTCTTCCTTGAGTATGTCCACGTATGTTTTTGTGGGACGTCCTCGCGGCCGGTGCCCGTGTGTTGGCTCCCACAGTACCAATTTGCTGGCTGGAAGCTCCTGGTGTCTTTGGCAGTGTCCTGCTAGTCTCATTCTTCTGGTGGCAATTTTCTCGCTTACCTTTGGTATTCCCTCATACAGGCTCTCGTTTGTAACATGTGCACTCCTGTTGATGTTGAGTACTGCACGCAACATTCTAGTGTAGCACCCGTCTAGAGACTTCTGCAGGGTTGGCTTCAGGGTCCAGCATTCACTGCCATAGAGGAGAACAGACTCCACCGTTGCAAAGAAGAAGCTAAGTTTGATTTGGCGGGGGAGGTTAGAGTTCCATACACTGTTCATGCCATTCAGGGCCCTCCAAGCGAGTGCCTTCCTTACTTTAAGGTCTTTCTCAGTTGAGTCGACCCATGCGCCCAGGTACTTGAAGTCCTTGACTTCCTTCAACACAGCTCCTTCTGTTGTTGTCAGAGGTGAGTGATCAGGTAGGTTATAGGTGATAACCTCAGTTTTCTTAGCGTTTAGCCTGAGACCAACTTTGGCACACTCTATCTCCACCCTGTTCAGGAGTTCTTGTGCTTGTTCCATGCTGTCGGAGAGCAGGCTGATGTCGTCCGCATAGTCCAGGTCTGTCAGAACTACTGCGGGATGCCGTCTTGACCTCCTTGGTGTTAGCGTGAAGCCAAGCTCTTGTTCCCGTCCCCCTATGGCTTTCCTGAGCGCATAATCTAGAACTATGATGAAGAGGTAGGGGGCTAGGGTGTCTCCTTGCATTACCCCAGCTCGGATGTCAAATACCTCACTGCTGCCATCTGGGGTCACCACTTTGGCCCTTGTTTTTGCGTACATGGTCTCGATAGCCCGGAGAATGTTGGGAGGGACATTGTAGGCCTCAAGGATCTTCACCATCTTGCTTCTGTGGATAGAATCAAAAGCCTTTTTGAAGTCAATGAAGCACAGTACAGCTGCTAGGTTGTTCTTTTTCACCTCCTCTATTAATCTCCTTAATGCCAGGATCTGTGCTACGGTTGTTCTCTCCTCTCGAAAACCATTTTGGTTCTCTCTCAGGTGAGGGTCGATGGCATGCCGTATCCTGTTCAGTATCATTCGGTTGAAGACCTTAGCAGTGATGCATGTCAGGCTGATGCCTCTGTAGTTGTCTGGCTTTGAGAGGTCTCCAGCTTTAGGCACCGGGATGATATTAGACAGAGACCATATTTCAGGTTGCTTGTTGTGCTGTAGAGCATTGTTGCAAAAGTCTAGGATGAGGTTGTCTAGGTCGCAGTTCTTCAAGACCTCTGGGGGTATGCCATCCGGCCCAGCACTCTTTCCCTCTCTTAGGGTGGATTTTGCCCTGGCGAGCTCGCTGATTGTGAAGGGTCCATCGTCGATGTTCAGGCCCTGGAGGACTGTCGGTATATTTTCCTCCTCTCCCTCTTCCACTGATGTTCCCAGGAGCCTCTGGAAGTGGTCGAACCATGTTGCCACCCTCTCCTCTGGACTGTGTCCCTCCACCTGGCCCTCCTTGGCCCTCTTCCGCCCTGTCATCTCATTTATTACCTTCCAGGCCTCCCCGTATTGCCTTTCACCTTGCGCTGCCTGCACTCTTCGCACACTTTCCATCACTTCTTCCCCTTTGATGGCGTCGTAGGTGCTGAAGAGAGACTGTTTGGCCTCGTTCAGTGTCTCGCGACCCTCCTCTGTTGGTTCACGCTCAAAGTTGAGTCGTGCTTCCTCCATCCTGCCTCGTGCTGCTACAACCTTCGGGTGTCTGGACCGTGGTGGTGCTCTTACTCTGTTCAGCACTGGCACGCACAGTCTGGTCGCCTCCTCATTCGCTGTGATGAATCTCCCATATTCACGGCTGGGCTCCTCTCCCCTATCCAGCTGCCGAAAGCGCTTCCTGACTTCCTCCGAGTACCTGGTTTGGAGGCCCGGATTGGTCGTGAGTGCCTTCCAGTCATGCCGAATCTTGGGGCTTGGCTTGGGGACCCTGAGGCTCAGTCGCACCCTCATGGAGACCACACGGTGATCAGAGCCTACAGAGCTGAACGTGCTGTATGGCTCAGCGTTCAGGATGGAATTCCTCCACTTTTGCCTCACTAGGATATAGTCCAACTGATATAGCCTAGGTAGCTCCCCAGGCCTTGAGGCTCGGTCTCGGAAGGTCCATCTCTTCCCTGTTCTCTTCCTGAACATGGTGTTCGCTGCCAGGAGCTGGTGTTCCATGAGAAGGGCTGTGAGGTATGCGCCGTTGCGGTTGGTAGACTCATGGTATGGGAATGGTGCATCCTCCTGTCCGATCCTGGCGTTGAAGTCGCCAAGGATTGCCAGGAAGTTGTGCGCTGGGACACCTCGGACTGCTGTTGTGAGGTCCTCATAGAACTCCTCAACATCCTCAGGTGTTGCCGTGTTAGTGGGCGAGTACACCACTATGACTGTTGTCACTGGGTTACCTGCGAACTCAGCCATGAGGATCCTTTCGGTGTGCTTGTGAACCCGTCGGAGGGCCTTGCGCGCTAGAGAGCCTAGCATTAGCCCTACGCCTCCTGTTGCAGCCTGGGCCTTGTTTCGCCGCGCAGATGCAGTGATGAACGTGCGTTTCTCCACTTGGCAGTAAACTATCTGGTCGTTAGTGTTAGTGTGGACTCTTCTGTGTTCCTGGACTCCCAGGATCTCTACCCCCTGTTCTTCAGCACAATGTGCCAATTCCACCAGTCTAGCTTCTTCTCTCACTGTGCATGCGTTGAAGGTCCCCATTACAAATGGTCTCCGACAACGCATGAGTGCATTGGATGGGATGCTGTGGTCAGACAGAACCCTCCCTCGTTCCCGTGGGTTTGAGGTCCTGTCGTCATGATGCCCTCCGGAAGGGGGACCAGCACCACCATCCGCCGCGGTGCTCCTGCGGACTCCCGCCGCTGGAAGTATAGGATTTGAAATGACTTTGTTCTTCATGGTTGGCTTTTCAATGCTAGTTTAAGGGCTGTGGGGTCGCAAATTCTCACAGTCCTGGTTTTTACCTCAGAGTGACCTTCTCCTAGGTGGGTTGCCTACCATGGCTAAGAGCCCCACCCGCCCCGACTGATAGCTCAGATTGCTGGATCTGAATGGTCCACTTGCTGATGTTTTAACTCACTGGATGGTTCTAATTCAATACTAGTTCTTAATTCAGTAGAAGTTCTAAAGTGTTGAAGTGGAGACTTGAATTCATGGATATTTCTTTTTTGTTTTTGTCACATTCCCAAGCCAAGGGTTTGAGGAGACTCTTTGTGTCTCCATAGGGAACCACTGCTGGTCATCAAATTATTATTACTATCCCTTTAAAGATTCTGGGTACTTATGGTCCAGTTCATTAGGTCTTCCTACATACATGTAGGTCTGTGACCTGTTAACCAAATGTTGGTTCCATTTGCTCACTCTCAGAGTTATGGTGGTTGGGAACCACCAGTATTGTAATTGTTTAGCAGACGTGAAATCCACATGCCAGCTCTGATGGTGTGATATTAAAAAAAGAAAGGTTTCAGAAACGGTTCCAAACATGATGGAACCGATTGTTGGTTCTTCAATGTTGGATGATATGATATGATATGATATAGTACTTTATTGTCAGTTCACACTGAAATTTGTCTTACGACACAGCAGTCATGTATTCATACGTGACACGCTGAGTCGCGGTGCAGCCCCTGTACCAGCGCACCAAAATCCTGTTCCTCTGATTCCTCTGGTTCCGTATGCCAAACATACAAGGCCCACTGTTCGGTTTTTAAAATTATATTTTTTCTTTTCAACATGGCTTGGTAAAGTTTCAGCTCAACAAGCTTTCATCAGGGACCCCGAAGCCATTATGAAATGAAATGATGAAATAATGGATTTTAAAATGTTCAACAGAACAGTACGTCTTGGATGTTTAATTAAGTTCTCCCGAAGTACACTGCATATTGGTTTTCTACAAAGCAATGTAACATACTATATTGCTTATGTTCTAATTCTACCCAAAGATAATCTTATTCTTGTTGGGTCATAACTGCAGACCTAAATTGTGTATTAAACTTAGCTTAGTTTGAACATAAGGGTATGAATTAATTATAGGTATGCAGCAAACTGAAAGTGAACAGATGTATCTGTACACACACAGCCACGGTCAAGGAGTTAATCAGAGGAAGGACACGTTTGCATTAATGACTGCACAAAAACAATGTTGGTGTGACTAAGACATTCACTGAAAGAAATGTTTTGTATAATAGACATTTCTGCATAGATTATCAATAGATTATCAACTATAATGCGACGTTGATGAGTTGGAATTTCAAGACTGGAGTCTTGGCATATACAGTAAGTGAACAAATTAAATGGCTAATCAGCATTGTTGATCCCATAAGCCAGATGAACTGGCAACCGATTGGCTAGTTCTGGGAAGATTGCTCTGCCATCATTTTTATTTGAATAATTTTGAATATTTGTTTAACACAAAATCTTCTCTTCTCTTGCATAAAACATTTTCAGATGGTGGTCCGTGGCCAAATTATACATGTCATTTTTGGGGGTCTTTGGCATAAAAACTTTAGGGTGAGAACTACAGATTTAAAAGGCATTTGTATAGTCGTCTTCAGGTCTCAATGGGTTAAACACAGCTACAGTGTCCAAATAACACACACACAAAAAAAGCAAAACACAACATGAATAGAATCTCACAAGCTCCGTCACCTGCTTCAGATGTCCTTTCCATATTCATCGTCTCCGTTGAGTTCATGCATTATCCATTTTACCCGTTTTTCTCCCAAATTGTGTGTCCTGCATTCTCAAGCGGCGCTTCAACTTTTCCATTATGCATATTATCTCTACCATGCTCTGCCATTATTCATTCTCTAGACATTATACAAGAAAGATAGACAGACAGACAGACAGACAGACAGACAGACAGACAGACAGACAGACAGACAGACAGACAGACAGACAAAACAAGTCTGAATGCAGGAATCTCCTGGCAGAGATGAATAATTAGGATAGTAATCCCTCAGTTTCTCTCCTGTCTGCCTCTCCCCATTAACAGCTGATAAGATTAGCAGGCGCTCTCACATCTCATATCAAAGCCTGGGTTTTCAGTTTAATCACGTCTAGCCAAAAGTCAAAATGCCAGGGAGAACGGGCAGCTTTTCAACAGAGACATTCAGAAGACATTTGAAAGCACACTCACTCTCACAAAACCTTCACATGGTATTTGTCCAGCACCTATTGCAGACCATCTATCTACAAGAGATGCTGGTATGTCAAGTAGAATCAAGTATAGAGTTACAATCATTAATAATAGTACATAAACCACTCATGAGTCACGCATCACTGCATGCTGCACTGCGAGCTTGTACATCTGCTATTTTTGATCATTTTTGAAAAATCGGTAAAGTGTGATGAGAACTACTGATTCAGAAGGCATTTGTAGGGTCCTGCTTAACCTTCCCATTGTGGCAGCGCCACAGATCACTTTCAACCCAGAGTCAAAACCAACAAAGGGTCAAACTCTTTTTTCTGCTATACCACCAAAATGTGGAAAGCCTTACCGAAGGCCATAAAGGAGTGTGGATCACTAGCATCCTTTAAAATTGCCCTGAAAAACCACTTACAGGCAGCAGCCGTTCGCAACTGGTAAAAAATGAACCTAGCCCAACCCTACCCTCCCCTGCCCCTTCTTTGTATATACTGTTTGTTTTAGACTTACTGTCTTCTTTTTTGTTTTTCTTTACATATCTACTGCATAGTACTGTGTTATATTTGTCTGTCATTCAATGTTATATGAGATACTTCAATGGTTTCCAGTGGAAATAAGCTTAGTCTTTTCATGGATCTCCTTTTAGTAGACCTTGTACCAGTGAACTGTACCGTCATGAAACTGTACCTTTTCCTATGCAAACTTCTAATAAAGTCTTCAATCAATCAATCAATCCTCCTCGGGACTCACCTCACCGCTATTAACCAGTAAAGCGTGGGGTGGCTCAGTAGATGACAGAGTACAGCATCTTGCATTGGGCCTGGTGTACACGATACACTACACTACACCACTAAGATACCCATGTACCTGACAAAATACGTCCAAAACGTCAAGGATGTCGTACAACACCAGAGGCATGGACCACACCCATAAAACCATGAGGTACTGTAAGTACTGTAGGGCAATAAACATACACTTATAAAAGGTCTGACACAGACAGACAGATGGTATTATTACGTAAGACAGACATGACTAATCAATCAAGGGCAATAAAGGCATCGGAAGGGCACTACAGTGTGTGTGTGTGTGTGTGTGTGTGTGTGTGTGTGTGTGTGTGTGTGTGTGTGTGTGTGTGTGTGTGTGTGTGTGTGTGTGTGTGTGTGTGTGTGTGCGTGGCTGCGCGTGTGTGTGCAAAACGTTGTTCCATTTTCACTATTTGAATAACATTATAATCGCCCATTAATGACATTGTGATATTGATTTGAGGTCGTATCGCCTGGCCTGAGAGGAGAGACAAAGCGATAAATGTGGGTGAGCAGATGCTCCTGGCTGTACAGTAACTCTGCGCTGTCTGCAACTCATCAACATGTCAGTCAGTTTGGGCCTAAGTGGTAGGTCTGCCCTGTACACACACACACACAAGTTAAGAAACGTTAACTAATCTAACTAATCTGATGCTGCAGTCACACTGAGAGAAGCCAAGCTAATGGTTTGCTTGGTAATTCAATGTATTCTCTATGCAAACCAGCTTTAAAAAATTCCAAGCTTTTTTTCCAGCTTGGACATTTTAATAGCTGGTTTGCATAGATTAAATTACCAAGCAAACCATTAGCTTGGCTTCTCTCAGTGTGAATGCAGCATCAATGAACTGCTCACATCAGATTTTTAAGTCTTCAACAGCCGCCTACAATAAAGCCATGCGTCTGGCTAGGCAGGCCTATTTTTCCGGAATTATTAATGACAATAAGAACAATGCTAGGGTCTTATTCTCTACCATTGAACGCCTTTTAAACCCTCCCCAGTCCTACAAGCAGTCACTCCCTGCCTCTAAAGCAAA
Organism: Nannobrachium achirus; assembly: GCF_963921795.1. NCBI lineage: Eukaryota > Metazoa > Chordata > Actinopteri > Myctophiformes > Myctophidae > Nannobrachium > Nannobrachium achirus. The sequence goes on from NC_137817.1 coordinate 49,557,790, forward strand.
GTGTAATGAGTTTGCATCCTTCTTTGACAACAAAATTGAGAACATTCGAGCTGGTATTCTGAATAATACTGTCACAAATGCAAATGCGGTTAATGGTGCCATGTGTAAAAGTGTCGATAAATCTAGGGGGAGCCTAGTATCATTTTGTGCAATTGATGAAGAGGAACTTCGTAAAACCATATCGCAAATGACATCATCTTCTTGCTCGCTGGATGCAATACCCACGCCGTTTCTCAAAGAGGTTGTAGACTGTGTTATTGAAGATATCCTAAAAATAGTAAATAGCTCTATACAATCAGGTGTCTTTCCAGACTCACTGAAAACGGCTGTAGTTAAACCCTTACTCAAGAAACCCAACCTTGACCCGTCCGTGCTGGGTAATTATAGACCCATCTCTAATTTTCTGGGCAAGGTCCTTGAAAAAATTATCTTTCATCAATTGGATGTGTTTCTGCAGAACAATAAGGTGCACAACAAATTCCAATCCGGCTTCAGGAAAGGACACAGCACAGAAACTGCACTTGTAAAAGTTATTAATGATCTTAGGGTGGCTGCTGACAACAAAGATGTGTCCGTTCTCCTACTGCTGGACCTAACGGCGGCTTTTGACACAATCGACCATACAATTCTAATACAACGTCTCGAACACTGGGTAGGACTGTCTGGGACAGCTCTGTCCTGGTTTTACTCTTACCTAACAGGCAGAAGCTACTTTGTTAATCTAGCTGACTTTGAGTCAAACAAACACAAGATCTGCTCTGGTATTCCACAGGGCTCAATTCTTGGACCTTTATTATTCTCCCTCTATATACTGCCGCTGGGAGAACTTATTTCCGCTCACGGTGTGAATTTCCATTTCTATGCTGATGACACCCAGTTGTACCTTTCGGTGGCTCCGGATGACCCCTGTGCTCTAGACCCATTGCTGACGTGCGTGTCTAGCATAAAATGCTGGATGAGTGAGAACTTTCTCAAGCTAAATGAGGATAAGACAGAAGTTCTCATAATTGGTTCTACTGCCCAAAGAGAATCAATAATAAGTAGACTTGGTAACCTGGCTAAAGAAAGTAACACCTCTGTAAAGAACCTGGGGGTGATCATTGATGCTGAATTAAATTTTAATACACACATTAATCATGTCACGAAGATTGCCTTCTTTCACCTTAGAAATATTGCACGAATTAGAGCTTATCTGTCGCTGAACGATGCAAAAACGCTGATCCACGCTTTCGTTTTCTCTCGGCTGGATTACTGCAACGCACTTCTCTCTGGTCTGCCAAAGAAAACAACTGACAGACTACAACTTGTTCAAAATGCGGCAGCCAGAGTTTTAACTAAAACTAAGATAAGAGAACATATTACTCCAGTCTTAGCGTCACTACACTGGCTCCCGGTTGTTTTTAGGATTGATTTTAAAATACTTTTACTTGTTTATAAAGCTCTAAATGGTCTGGCACCTTCGTACCTCTATGACTGCCTGCATAGATATGTTCCAACCCGCCCACTCAGGTCCTCTAGTGCAGACCTACTTGAGGCGCCAACAATGAAATATAAAAAATATGGTGAAGCAGCTTTCTGCTTCTACGGACCGACAGCTTGGAATAAACTCCCACTACACCTAAGACAGGCAGCCTCTGTGGATAGCTTTAAAGCACAGCTCAAGACCTATTTCTTTACTCTTGCTTTTAGCTAAATTTTTAAATCCCTGTGCTGCTAATTGACGGCCGCACTGTTCTGAAATTGTTATTTCTCTGCTTAATTGTAATAATTTTAATTATTTCTTTTTATTCTGTATTTTTTTATTTTATTTTACTGTTTCTCTGTTAAGCACTTGTGCTTCATTTTCTGCTCTGTAAAGCGCTTTGAGCTGCATTTCATGTCATGAAAGGTGCTATACAAATAAAGTTTTATTATTATTATTATTATCCACCACCGCTCATACTGTACTTGAAACATGGGTGTGATTTTTTTGGTCAAAGTGCCAGTGCTCGCCCAGCAGTCTGCTGTCAACCAGGTGGACGCGTGCACCCGTCCATGTGTGCTTCTCGCCCTAAAGAGCGAGGTCGCTCCTCGCCCTAAAAGGCGGGGTCGCTTTTTTTGATGTTAGGTGGGGTCTTGCTGGTGATAATACTTTAAATGGGCCAGCTGACTTCCGCGACACACAAAGTGCGCCAGGTGTGTGATGACGGCCGGGCCCCCGGAGTCCCAGATCCGTATAGGCGAACTCCTACACAGGCTACCCTGACTCGCCACCTCTGCATCCTCGAACAAACAAACTAGTGCAGTGTAGTGTGCAGCTCCCAGGTGAATGTGTTGAGCTGTGATAGTAAGCAGCGTGGTTCTCTCTCTTAGGCAGCACGTCTGCATCGTAGGGCCGTTCCAACGCTTGCGTTATAAACGAGAGGCGAGGCTTTTAAATCACCTCGTAAAACACACTTAGCCACCTTTATAGACACGTCTTTATTTGGTTTCATCCTCCGTTTTATCGTTGACTCTGAACTCGTGGGGTTTTATGGCTCTCGCTATTGCTTTCATCATCTTTTCATCATCTTTGCAAATTGGATCCACGTTTCTTTACATTCGGCTTTTACTCCTTCGTAAAAGGACTGTGAAACTGTTCAAATATATACAGTATGTATTTCTATAGATGGACCGCCATCTGAAAACAAAACCCTTACCTGCTCTATACACAGACACACTACACACAAGTGCTGCCCAACACTGAGTGCTGACCACCACACAGAGTTGAAGCGTGCATGAACACTCTAGCCTTGCGTAGCCAGACGAATCTGCCATTGCAAAGAAGAATTGCCCTGATATTGTCTGGCTATATGGGGGGCTATGAACATTCTACTCTACACACAGACATAACACTTAATCACTTCATCTCTGCTTCTCTATGCCACTATCACTCATCTCTCTCCCTATCTATATTCGCTCCATCACTCAACCTCTGGCGTAATCTCAGCGTATACAGTATCTCTCTCTGTGTGCTCATGACTCATGAGTCTGTTTTGTGTACACGACGCGTGTACGTTTTCACTTTTAGAAAGTGCTGTTATTACATTTATACGTTTGATATGTATCACACATTTTTTGTACACAAAGGGGATTCAATGTGCTTTAAATAAAGCATAAGAAATGCATTTGAAGATAAATAAAGAGAAGGAATATTATAGAGAAATAGACAAACACAAAGTTACTGTACTGTACATATATACATACGTCAACACACACACACACACACACACACACACACACACACACACACACACACACACACACACACACACACACACACACACACACACACACACACACACACACAATAATAATAAACACCATTAGTTCTCCCTGCCACAAAGAATTGGGTCCAACCACTGACAGAGGGGAGGCAGAGCAGGGAAGCCTGGTGTGTTATTATGTGCACGTGCATATGTGTGTGTGTGTGTGTGTGTGTGTGTGTGTGTGTGTGTGTGTGTGTGTGTGTGTGTGTGTGTGTGTGTGTGTGTGTGTGTGTGTGTGTGTGTGCGTGCGTTTGTGTGTATGTGTGCGTGCGTGTAAAACCATGGCTGCAATGCACGAGAGGGAGGAGTAATGTATAAAACAATGCAGTCCTCTGTGTTGAGGGCAGCAATGTCTCTCTCCCTCTCCCTCTCTCCCTCTCCCTCTCCCTCTCCCTCTCCCTCTCTCTCTCCCTCTCTCCCTCTCTCTCTGTGTTGACTATTCATTGTCCCTCTACATCACCCCACCGGCAGCCTCAGGACCTCAACACAATAGCAGGGCACTGCCACCAATGCAACTACGTCACCTTTTAGAAAGCCTCCACACCAGAGCCACTGTATAGGCACTACATTGGTCTGGACAATTTATCTACTGTCATTATCCATGTCACTGTTTTGATGGCATCGGTATCTGCAATTATATGAAGCCTGTATTGTGTCCTGATTTTAACACATTTGTAACCAGGCCTCCCTATAATGTTGGGCATCATGATGTCCAGTGGTGTTAAAAGTACTCACAAGCAAACGTCTGGAATTCGAAATGTACTTGAGTAAAAGCACAAAATTGTTGTTATCAAAATGTACTTAAAGTACAAAAAGTACTCATTCTGCAGAATGTCCCATTTCATGTTTTCAAATGTACTAACATCTTTTGAAAATAGCAGATATACACGCTTGTAGATCATCTATTTACAATTGACTGAAATGTATAAAGGCCTGAAGTGGTTAATGTATGCTTTGTAATAATAACTAGTAAATAAAGTGTTCAAGTAAATGTAGTGGAAAACAAGTACAATATTTGGATCCGAGATGTAGTGGAGTAGAAGTAAAATAATTGGAAATTGGAAATACTCAGGTAAATTACAAATACCTCAGAAATATACTTAAGTACAGTACTTAAGTAAATGTACTACACCACTGACTGTTTTGATGGAATCTGCAATTGTGAAGCCTGTACAGTATGTGTCCTGATTGTAACACATTTGTATAACGTCATGGTCGGGCAGAAACCTCGTATCTCCAAGTTTCAAATGTGTATGTGTTTTCGCGGAGTAAAACCCTGCTTCATCAGACAAGGCCGTCGCACAAAAGTAGTGAAAACAGCCGATCTACAAGCACACAACGCCTCGCACTCTAGTTCATTTTTTTAAATGATAAAAAGTTTAAAAACGAACGGTTTTGGTTTTGGACATACAAGGTTTACACCCGACAACGACGATAACCTGGTCTCCCTAATTTTGGTCATGATGTCATCATCATAAGTGACAGTTGGGGAAGAATTGCTCAAGGACAAAGCCAGGAGCAGCTGGGAATGGAACTAGGAACCACACACACACACACAAACACACACACACACACACGCGCGCACACACACGTATGCACGCACGCACGCACACATGCATACACACACACACACACACACACACACACACACACACACACACACACACACACACACACACACACACAGCCCTATTTCTGTAGGCAGCTATACAGTATGATTCGCACTCACAGCATGAACAAGCTGGTGGCAATCAGTGAATCACATGAAGGATTCATTACTAACAATCTACTAATGACTTAACTTAAAGGAGTAGTTCACCCCCAAAATGACTTTTTTCTATTGATTAGTCATGCCATGGAGAGTAGAGTTCAATAATATTTGAACCTAGTTCACATGATGTCAATGGGTTTTCTAATAGTATTTATTGCTTCAGTGTTATCTGTGAAATTATAACAGAGTACATTCTAGTAACGACAGCATACACCGTAATTCAGTCCCCAGTGACGTAAATAAAGAAACGTTTAATAGCTTTCTGCAGATAAGACGGTAGATAGAGAATGACTACATGCTACCCGTGTCACTAAAACAAACAAAAGATAAGCTATCCGATATCTGTGCAGCCATGTTATATAGCAGAGTGGTTTTCAAAACCTTTTCAAGGTCCATTATATAGTCTGCATTTGAGCCACGGGCCACCATTTGCCTCTCAGACCCAAGGCTTAGAATACTTTGTTGTCGTTGGTTAAGAATTTGTTCACGATTCCATGCTGTATTGATGTGGTACCATAGGAAAGATAACAGGCAAACACTGAACAAAATAGCAATTCTTATCGTTCTCTAATTGTGTAGACTTCTTGTAAATTGAGTAATGCAGATGATTACCCATAATTTAACTGAGAGTAAAATGAAACCAAATGGACCCGTAAGGGTCGGCCACATTTCTTTCCACTGACTGCTCGACGAGGCAGTATTGGGTTGTTGTATTTGTTTTACTGAGGATAAGGATGGAAATAAGTGGGAAGAACTCATTGTTCCGCAGGTCTGTTAGTCCGAGTAGGATAACGGTCAGCAGGTTAGTTACTCACCAAGCGTTAGTTTTTAGTGATATTAGGGTTAGGGTTAAGGTTAGGTTTAGGTCGTCGGAATACCGGCCCGTCTGCATATTGACGCAGACCCGAAATAAGTATAGGGTTAGGCATTTACTGAGGTTAGATTGGGTTATTAGGCACATAACCGGTTATTCACCCCGTTATGTGCGCTCCACGCTCCCAGAGAGCAGCGCTCTGAGTCTGAATATGACAACGAAAAAACACACACGCGGCACGATGCATCGGGAGCTTGAGATCTGCTTTTTTTTTCTTCACTCCCCTAAAGCCACCCCTGGTTTCTTAAGGACATGAGGACAGGTCAAATGTAGCCTGGCTCCATCTCCTGAATCGCTAGCCTCGCACTCAGGGTCTGGCAGGGGTTGAAAATCTAACCGGCCCAATCAGGATCGGGATAATTATAATTAAGTATGAACCAATCGCCAAAGAGTCACACTTACTTTGGCCATTTTTCATGTTAGTTCATGTCAGGTTCCTACTTGGCCTCGCACCTGTAGGACTCACCTAACCTAACCCCCGATCATTATGCTTGGGTGGGACGTCTCAGGGTAGAGGACAGAGTACAGTGACTTGCGATAGGCCTGGTTTTCAAGATACTCAAGACTACAGACAGAGCAGTGTTGCATTGGTCCAGGCAAGCGTGTAGACGCAGTCCCATATCTCCTCTGAGCAGTGTCGCGCGTCTCATGCGCGCGGACATGCATCCATGCAAAAACAACCCCCAAGTTCACACCTCAACAACGTTTACAAATGCTGTAGTGCCACAGCAGGGTAACAAAGGAACAAACCTGTATGCATATCAATAGACCATTGTCCGACCTGTTAACTCCTGTAGAGTAGTCTAACTGTTAAGCGACGTGCGCGTGATGTTCAATCACCAATGCAACACTGCTACAGAGACACCCATATACCTGTCAGACTACTTACTTCAATAATGTAAAAGACACGCACGGGCACAACACCAGAGGGAGCTCCACTGATCTCGTTCCAGATTCGGCACAAAAATGTAGTCAAATTCGTTCTACTGCTATGCCTCCAAAATGTGGAATGCCCTACCAACAGACATCAAAAGCTCAAACTGTTTACTGTATATTTTATTGCTACTAATAATGATGACATCTTGTACATATTATTGTATGTCTTTAAATGTCTCAATGAATTGGATATACTCATACACAGGACCAAACAAGCCCTCAGGGCTTTTTGTGGTATCCTTTTTAGCACCATTGTATAATCGTAGTATCGTACCACTGTACTATTTGCAAACAGCATCACCTTTACCACATAGCAATAGCCTATTAAAGTGATGAATACATTAATGCATTTAACTAATTATTAAAATGCAATGATTGGTAAATGGTCAAATATACCATTCAGCATAATGAGCAGTAGGCCTATTAGCCTACCCATTTTCGTGCTGCAAGCATATTTGACAGAAATACTTTTTTTTTACTTATTCTCAAGTAAAAGTTTTATTATGCAGAGTATTTCTACATCATGCAATGTTGTTGCTATACTATTACACGAGTTTTCTTTTTTAAATTGATCCATTTGGACAATACTGTACAGAAAATCTACAAATGTAACCAAAATCGGTTACATTTGTTATTATTTGTTGTGCACTGACTCGTGAGTTTGAACGAACACTAGTGATTTTGACAGGAGCCTCCAACAATAAACCCACAGCTTTTCATCCAACGCGCGCGCGCACACGCGCACACACGCACGCACAGTACACACACACACACACACACACACACACACACACACACTCACTGCTGCTGCTGCGGGCGACGCCATACAGGCTACATATCGATCCCCAATCAAAACACAATTCACAATCAATAACATATAGCCTATCAATAGTAGGCTAATAATAATACAACGCTGATAGATAGGTCTACTCTATATAGCCTAGATAGATAGCTATCTGAACCGCTTGAATCAGAATGTTACAACAAACAAATCAGTGGAAAAGGCAAGTGATGCTGCACTCAAAGGTCGTTCAAGTAGACCGTTGAGTAGGCTAAACACACGTGTGACGAGGATGATGATTCTAAGAAAGATAAATGATATATTATATGAGGTGTTTCTCACCAGAAGAGTTGTGTTGTGTTGTGCTGTGTGTTGTTGTCCAGTGTATTATCCGTTTATGTGAGGACAGCTCAGCTCGCTGTTAGTGTTGTTACCGCAGCCTGCAGCCTCTCTCACTCACACACCATGCACCGACTCAACCGCTCTCTCTGTCAATGTGTCTGCTGTGCTCATTATAAACCTCTCTCTCTCTCTCTCTCTCTCTCTCTCTCTCTCTCTCTCTCTCTCTCTCTCTCTCTCTCTCTCTCTCTCTCTCTCTCTCTCTCTCTCTCTCCGCCCCCCTCTCTCTCTCTACCCCTTTCCGCCACCTCTCCCTCTCTCTCTCTCTCTCTCTCTCTCTCTCTCTCTCTCTCTCTCTCTCTCCCTCTCCACCACCTCTCTCCCTCTCTCCTCTCTCTCCCCCCCCCCCTCTCTCTCTCTCTCTCTCTCTCTCTCTCTCTCTCTCTCTCTCTCTCTCTCTCTCTCTCTCTCTCTCTCTCTCTCTCTACCGCCCCCTTCTCTTTTTCTCCACCCGATCTATCTCCCCTCTCTCTCAACTGTTACTGCACACATCTCTCTCTCCCTGACCCCCCATCTCTGTCTCTCTCTCTCCCTCTACCTCCCCCCCCCCCTCTCTCCCTCACTGTTATGTGATGTGAGGACGGCTTGGCAGCAGCATGCATGTATATACTCCAGGTGTTTGAGCGAAAAGATACACACACACACACGCACGCACGCACGCACGCACGCACGCACACACACACACACACACACACACACACACACACACACACTTGTTGATCGTACCTCTGTCTGTCTGTCTGTCTGTCTGTCTGTCTGTCTGTCTGTCTGTCTGTCTGTCTGTCTGTCATCTGTCTGTCTGTCTACGTGGGCATAATAGGAACGTTCTATCTATAGACCTAATAGTTTTCTTTTCATTGCCAAGTTTGTCCTGTTAAATAATATAGACAGACCTAATACAGAATAAAGATATCAGAACCGTGTAATATTGAACCATTGTAATCAATTATATCCACCTGTTTCCGTGAGAATTTACTGTAGCATTATCTGCAGGACACTTCCGGCTAGTCTCGCGTGGCCAGACTGTTGCCTCCGCGATTTGGTCAAATGCTCCCAGCATACAGTCAAAGAGATTCTACCAGTAAGACTCCCTAATCGGGAGATAAGCGACCGTTGGTCGCTTATCTCCACAAATATCACAACCTCCACCTCTCACGTCATACGGGTAGCCATAGTTACACCTGGAATGTTGAATCTCCATATATGGAGATAACCTACGCATCACACAAAGTCTGACCTCACCAGCCCATACTTGGGCATGGACGACTTATATCTCCATATACGGAGATGGCCATATATGGAGATACGATGACATCACAGAGTCCACAGCTGATGATGTGGCGTGATGTCATACAATACACAAACAAGCCCTATATAAAGGGGCAATTCTCACCAGGGAAGAGAGCATTGCCTGGAATGTTGAATCTCCATATATGGAGATAACCTACGCATCACACAAAGTCTGACCTCACCAGCCCATACTTGGGCATGGACGACTTATATCTCCATATACGGAGATGGCCATATATGGAGATACGATGACATCACAGAGTCCACAGCTGATGATGTGGCGTGATGTCATACAATAAACAAACAAGCCCTATATACTGATGCGATACGATGACATCACAGAGTCCACAGCTGATGATGTGGCGTGATGTCATACAATAAACAAACAAGCCCTATACTGATGCGGAGATATGAGCAGGGCAAAGGTGTGACGTGTGACGTGTGACCGACCGACCGACGGACGGCCGGTGGAGGTTTTCATAGTAAACTGCTCCCTGACGGTCGCAATAACCAGTAAGACTCCCTAATCGGGAGATAAGCGACCGTTGGTCGCTTATCTCCACAAATATCACAACCTCCACCTCTCACGTCATACGGGTAGCCATAGTTACACCTGGAATGTTGAATCTCCATATATGGAGATAACCTACGCATCACACAAAGTCTGACCTCACCAGCCCATACTTGGGCATGGACGACTTATATCTCCATATACGGAGATGGCCATATATGGAGATACAATGACATCACAGAGTCCACAGCTGATGATGTGGCGTGATGTCATACAATACACAAACAAGCCCTATATAAAGGGGCAATTCTCACCAGGGAAGAGAGCATTGCCTGGAATGTTGAATCTCCATATATGGAGATAACCTACGCATCACACAAAGTCTGACCTCACCAGCCCATACTTGGGCATGGACGACTTATATCCCCTATATACGGAGATGGCCATATATGGAGATACGATGACATCACAGAGTCCACAGCTGATGATGTGGCGTGATGTCATACAATAAACAAACAAGCCCTATATACTGATGCGATACGATGACATCACAGAGTCCACAGCTGATGATGTGGCGTGATGTCATACAATAAACAAACAAGCCCTATATACTGATGCGGAGATATGAGCAGGGCAAAGGTGTGACGTGTGACGTGTGACCGACCGACCGACCGACCGACGGACGGACGGACGGCCGGTGGAGGTTTTCATAGTAAACTGCTCCCTGACGGTCGCAATAAGAGACGGCAGTCCTTAAATATATGGAATCACCACTAGATGGCACAGCTGTAGCGCTGCCGCCATCTTGGAATGATGGCTCTGCTCTTAAATTAATCAAAACAATTAAATTGGGTGTGAATAACGTTTTCCAAAGCTGTCTTGATCACCCAACAAAGTGAAAATCACCATTGATATTACATATTATCATAGACTGCTAAACAGATCAATAGAAACATAGAATAGTATTTTTTTCAGTTATAAGAAATAGTAATAATTTGGTATGAATAATACATTTCGGATTGTTCTAATTGGTCTAATGTTAATTTATTTTATCTGTTTGACATTAGTCTGGCTTTTGTGGACAATAATTTATCATGTGGGCCTACATTAGGTCTATATAATGTTTTATGGTTTTGTCATTCATAATCTCTTAGGAACAGATTCAGTGCTGCCAAAAAAGCAGCAGAGGGCAGAGTTTACCCCCCTTTTATATGCGTTTTAATCATTTCTATTTGGTATTAACACATCATATTTAACATGTGTGCCTGCACGCAAACATGCCTTAGCATATACACGCATGTGCACACATGCACCCTGAAATGTTATTGTTAGTAAGTCATTCCAGTTTTGATCCATTGATAAATATTATAAATACAATAGTAAATCATTATAGTAGTATGCATATATACTTTTTTGCTGTTCAACACAGACCAGTTATATAGAATCATTAAATATATCATAGTAGAGCAGAATAAAAACAAGTTTTTGATTGTACAGCATGACTTTATTATGTTTTTTTTAACCACCGGAAGTCGTCATCATTCCAAGATGGCGGAGCAACATGGGTGCTGCTTGTTGTAATGGGATGTATAGGGAGCTGACACCGTCTCTTATTATAGAATCTCTTTGATACAGTCTGGCAGACCGGGGAAGAAATGATGAGTGCGAAGATGAAGCGGAAGTGAAGCCCCCACGTCACTTCCGTTTCCGTCTCACATCACACACATTTATCATTATATAAATAAAAATCATATAAGCATGTTTAGCTTGCTGCTTATAGCAGAAATGACATTTTAAAATATATTTTTTGGAACGTTAATGCCCGTTTTCGATACTCGCCGTTAGGGAGCTGCTGTTCCAGACTCTATATAGCATTCAGAGATTGTGGCATAGTTGTCTGGCTACGCGAGACTACGCGTGGCCAGACTGTTGCCTCCGCGATTTGGTCAAACGCTCCCGGCATACAGTCTGTTGTGGATACTGTTAGGTAAAATAATACAAACAAATAATAGCAAGGGGTCTTCAACAGGGGGTCTGGGACCCCTAGGTGGTCCTCAGTGTTACTACAGGGGGTCCTCCAAATCTTTGTGTGATAACCTTTTTTCTATATTAACCACTTGAACCCTAGCGTCCATATTCTGAGAACTTTGGCCAAAAATAGACAATCTACAAGCTCACAACGCCTCGCGGCGTTGAGCCTATTTCTTTTTCTTTTTTTTTTTTTTTGCAAAGAAAATCTTTGTGTGTTAACCATCGTGAAAAACTGTAAGAAGTGGTTAAATATCTGAAAACGGATGGCCTAAAGGGTGGGTGCGTGCCATATGGTTATTGTAGAGATTAATAGCTTGTTATTTAAGTTCAGAAGGAGATCAAGTTCTACCAGTTCTACCTTACCAATCCAAAAATGTTTTGGTATGGTTCTGTAGCTTTGACAGTTGTGGTTTCTTTCCACTTCACATGCTACTGGTTGGCAGAACGCGCGCCGGAGGCTGGCTGAGCGTGGACTAAACAAAGGCACACACGACACACCCATCCATAAAACAAACAGTAAACAAGTAAAGTTTTAAACTTGCAAATGTATGTGTGTCGATAGACAGACAACAAACAAAAGCATTTCTACATTCGCCCATTCAGTGCTGACTTGCGAGGCAGCCAAGCCATGGTCAGAGGAGTAGGACATGCCTGCTTCCGTATGTCATGGGTTGCCAACTCCCAGAGTTTCAAATAAGGAACACCTTCCAGGACACCTCCCGGGACACCTCCCGGGACACCTCCCAAATTTTGGGGGGTTTTGGGGGGTAAAAAACCCTGAAATGAGGAAGGCTCAAAAGAGCCGAAACGCGTGGGTGATCCCACTTTTAACCCTTTCTTTCAATTATTAAAGAAGTATTTAGCCAATATTAAAGGCTTTTTAACATTTAGAAGAGTGCCTTGGTTTTCTCTTTTTCACTAGTTTAATCATATTGGCATACAGTAATAACCATTAGGTTCCCTTTAAAAACAAAATCAACGCATTATGTAATTTCACATACCAGCCAGTCTGGGCTCGCTTACGTTGGCAGACAAGATAGACTACTGTGTCAGTGCTCCCATGAATACCATCCAGGGACGTGCAGAGAATATTAGAGAGGCAGGGGCTACAATTTCTAAAAGGGCCTTTTGGTGGAAACATCAAAAATAGCAGACCACCAAGCTCACAATGCGTTGCAGAGCTTGGAGGTCGGCTATTTTCAGTGTGTGATACCACATTGAACTAAGCATAATCAAGTCAAGTCATGCTTTCATTGCTTTGAGGTTTAACAGTTGCTGCTATACCAGGGGTCATCACCATGCCAGCTTGTGATGGAAATTTTCATTGATATTGTATTTTTGTCACACACATATAACCTACTAAATACAGTAAGTGATCAATTTTTTTCTTTATTTTTTTACCAGAAATACATAATAAACTCCTAATTTTCTATGCCAATGTGTTACACATTTTACAATGATAGTATGTCTGCATTAACCACTGAGCCTCAAAGAAACATAATAAGCCATTGTTTTGAAAGCCAATCTAAAAGCTCAAAACACATTTTCAGAAATGTTTCTCATTGCTTATGGATTTATTTACTTGGCCTACAATGACATGCCCAAAATGGGGGATGCCAGGGTTAAAGAGTTTACATATTCTGAAGAAAACCTTAAGACTTCCAGGAGTTAAGACAGGCATTAAATGTGGCATGGTGAAATCTAAGCGTGCCATGGTTATTGTAGAGATTAATGGCTTGTCAGAGATTAATGGATTGTCAGAGGTTATTAGTTTTTTTGGTGAGGAGGATATCAAGTTCTACCAGTTCTACTGTACCTTACCAATCCAAAACTATTTTTGGTATGGTAGCTTCGACTCTTGCGGTTTCTTTCCGGGCTCCAGGTGGTGATATCTTGATGAGAAATCTTCTACCATGAAGTCTTAGATCTTGCGAGATATGTGGAACAATGGAAATAGATGTGCTACTGCACATATATTAATACATGCCCAGTGATTAGATAATGATAAAGAGCATGACAGGATTTAAAGGAATGACATTTGACATGAAAACTATGAAAATATGATTGAGAACCACTGGTTTCTAATCAACATACACACCCAAAACAAGCAACAACCAATATTTTCAAGCGACTTTACAGAAAAACAAGCCCACACGTCGCATAATAAGCGGGCATGACAACACTACACACAGTAGTGTGTCTCTTGGGAGCCAGCAGGTCTGCCTGTGGGAGCCTCTCTCTCGATGGCGAGACGAGTCTCACTGAGTGTACAGGATTTCCTTCGTTTTGGGATCAGTCACAGCAGCGCTCACCGGGTATCCAGCCACGCCGGCACGCCGTGTTCTCTGTTTAGGGCCAAATAGCATTCCAATTTGCTCTGGATTTCGGTTTGATTCTTTCCAAATGTGTCCTGATAGTTTTCTAGGTTTGGTCTAGTGGGGTTTCTTTCTGTCTGGTGGCTCTGATGCTCTGCCTGTGTTTATGAACTGAGTCCCAGAAGCAGCTGGCTGAGTGAGGGGGGCATCTCTCTAGAGTTTCTCTGTAGTGAGGGGTTTGTTATGGAGCATGCCTGGGTCGCTTTCTTTTTAGGTTGTTTCAATAGTTGAAATGCTCTCTTTTGAATTGAGATAACTAGTGTTGTCCTAATTCTGCTCCGCATAGATTATTTGGTATATGTATGTATGTATGTACAGTATGTATGTATGTATGTATGTATGTATGTATGTATGTATGTAATACATACATACATACATACATACAGTATGTACATACATACATACATACATACATACTATGTATGTATGTATGTATGTATGTATGTATGTATGTATGTATGTATGTATGTATGTATGTATGTATGTGTCTGTCTGTCTGTCTGTCTGTCTGTCTGTCTGTCTGTCTGTCTGTCTGTCTGTCTGTCTGTCTGTCTGTCTGTCTGTCTGTCTGTCTGTCTGTCTGAAAAATAAATGTCCTGCTTAATGCTAAGAGTATAATCACAGTATACTCACTGTATAGTGTGTGCATACATGCACACACACACACACACACACACACACACACACACACACACACACACACACACACACACACACACACACACACACACACACACACACACACACACACACACGTACAGTATGCATGTGAGTGTGTGCATTTGCTGAAGTGCAATGCAACCCCATTCCTATCTCTCCAACCCAATTTCAGTTCAGTTTCAACCCCGGCGTCATGCAGTATATTGCATTAAAAAAACACCACAGCATTTCATCAAAACAACAAAACAGGAACATCCCGTTATAATGAATAAGTAAGTAAACAAAAATGTGTGTGCGTGCGTGCTTGTGTGTGTGTGTGTGTGTGTGTGTGTGTGTGTGTGTGTGTGCGTGTGTGTGTGTGTGTGTGTGTGTGTGTGTGTGTGTGTGCGTGTGCGTGTGCGTGTGTGAATGTGTTGCACTCAGATCTATCGGTTTCCTCTCTGTCTCACAGCTTAGAAACATCCTCAGAGTAGCGTTAGCTGAAGGGAGAAACGGGGTCATGTGTGAGCCTGCTGGACAACAGAGATGAAACTGAAACTGTTACATAACATCACCAGTGACCTGCATACACATACACACATAATTGTTTTGTAAATCCTTTAACGACAAAAGTGAACACTGTCGTCCCAATTCTGGGCATGTCATAATAGGCAAATAATTCAGTGAAAATAGCAGATACAAGCTCACAAAGCTGTAGATTTTCGTCAAAGAGATTTTGGTGTGTAAGTAAGTATATCGGCCCCTGGTGTACCCCGGTCAACAATCTATAATAGGGGTTTTAAAGACAGAGCTAATCAGAGCTTTTTTGATCAGGGTCACGCCAAAGCTTTGAGGGAACACATTATTTCACATTAATATCAACAGAGATCACTGATGGAATAGAATCACTCATGAAAAAGGGTTTTCAGCTCAATGGCAGCAGCCTCATTTGTGTGAATCTGAAAACAGCCTGTCACGGACCCCCACATTTACTTTAATTAGGCCATGTGGGACTCGCATTCATTTAAGATGTATTTTTGGCATTGTGATGCTTAATTTCAGATAGGTCAGGTACTGTAGAGAGACCGGAAACCAAGGACAGAGAGAGGGATGAGAAACATGTGAGACAATTAAGACTGTGGTCAGATTCAAACTCTGGAACTCCGCTGTCACAGGAGCATATGGTCTGTGCACTAACTGGCCGGGGCATCAGGCACCCCGTGGACTTCCATTACAAATTATTCTGTCCTGTCTGTCCAGTGTCCTGATATAAAAAAAAGTTGTTTTGGTTGGGTTTTAATTCAATTGAATTGTCTAAATATCATAATTGTGTATCAGGAATGAGTTCATAGCAGTGATAAAGTATTATAGATTTTCCAAAGGGAGCTGGCTCAGAACAGGGAAGTTGCTGCTGGCATTTCTTCACCGCAGTTCTGTGAACTATTTATGTTAGCTGATTTAAACTCTGCGTTTTGGTTCATTAGTGACACAGTTACACAGACTATGCAAATGTGCAAATTAGTCAGGTACACTGCCTATGACTCATCCCTTTCCAAAGAACACGACTACGAGTTTGCCTGGATTCTGCGTTCACTGATTAAACAAATAAAGTCATTAAAGGACAACTTTAGTTTTTTACAACAAGGGTTCATATTTTAGATTGTAATTAAAGAATATAAAAGATGAGTGTTAAAATTATTTCATTTACTTCTTTCTATTGTTTTAGAGATTCTTATTTCAGTGGTTGGGGGCATGCGTACAAGTGGCTAAATATGTCATTTTACACAGAATAAGCCCATTCCCAAGATACAACGCAACCTTTCATGGTTGGATGTGACTTATGGGCGCTAGAAGTGTTACTGTAAATAGCAATAAAGAAACTGCTGGCTTATTGTGTCTAAAAAGACATATTTAGCCACATGTACGCATGCCCCCATGCGTACGCATGCCCCACATTTTTGCACGGTAAATGCAATAAAACAATAGAACGAAGCAAATGAAAACATTTTAACACTCACTTTTTCTTTTCCTCTAATTAACCCTTGTTGTAAAAAAACAAAGTTGTCCTTTAATATCTTGCCATGTTGCAGCAACATGCAGGATATTGATTTAATTAATTTCCTATTTATTTAGCAAATGCAAACTCCTTGATCCAAGCAGTTGCCTCCTGATCTGCTGTATGGAGGGTGACTAATCCTCCATTCAGTCTTTGGAGGGGGCGAGCTTCAATTATGAGTTCCATTGTTTGCTTCTTTCCACAAGCACACAGTGGGCACAGCTACTGTATACTGCCCTGTTTGTGAAGGCTGGCCAAGCAGGAGCCAGGTCCAGTCCTGAATCTGTTAAATGGTTGACCACTGGGCGTTTCTGGCTAATAAACAGACACACATTTCTCCTTCAATGCCCCCAGGGTTTCTCTCTCTGTTGCCTACTAGTGCCTGGTACTAATCTTCCACCTTCTTGTGAAGCCAATTTCTCGCTCATTCCCTCACTTGCTGAACTCTCCCTTTCCCTCTATCACTGTACCATCCTGTGCGCTCATTTGACACATGAGTGTGTAAAGATGGACCCAGAGTTAAAAATGACACCCAGTAAATTGCAGTGCAGCCACTATATGGCAGGTGGCAGTGGTTCAGGAGGTAGAGCGGCCCCTTGGCAACCGGAAGGTTCCCGGTTCGAACCCGGGCTCCCCTATAGAGTTAGTGTCGAAGTGTCCTTGAGCAAAACACTGTACCCCTAATCGCTCCCGATGAGCAGGTTGGTGCCTTGCAGGGTTTCCTCCGCCATCGGTGTTGATGTAAAGCGCCATGGCTAAAAATGCACCATTTTATTTTACCATTTGTTTGTATTTTCCTCTATCCATCTGTTTAATGTGTCCCTCCCTATATATGTTTGTCTGCTTATGTCTGCTTCATTTTCATCCATCTCTCTGTCTCTATACAATATACATACAGACTAGTATATCTCTGCGGTCGGGCCGAAACCTCCTAACTCCAAAATTTCGGGAAAATGAGCTCAAGTGGAAATAGGAGGTTTTGACCGAAGGGCTTTTTACTACTTTTCGTTGGTTCAATATTATGTTAACCAACACACAGAAGTAAAGGGTGTTCAATAGCAAGGGCCAATCGGGTGGAGTTAGCTGGTTTGGCAGAAAGTGTGGAGTTAGGAGGTTTTGACGACTCTCGTCATAGTAATAATGATTATCTCAAATGTATACAGGGCTTTTAAGTACCCAAAGACGCTTAAATTATCCATCTATATATCCCTCTGCCTTCCTCTCATCCTCTCCTCTCCTCTCTTTTCCTCTCTCTCTCTCTCTCTCTCTCTCTCTCTCTCTCACTCTCTCTATTCTTTTCCCCCTCTACATGTACAGTACCTATTCCCAAAACCTCTGTTATTCTCCCTCTCACCGGGGAACCATTTCCCCTCTCTTAAGCCTTTCTCTCCATCTCCCTTTTCATTTCTCTGGCATCTCTCTCCCTCTCCCTCTCTCTCCCTCTCTCTCTCCCTCTCTCTCTCTGCATCATGCTGCTGTCACAGTGGCAGTGGAGGGAGGGAATGGAGGGATGTGATTGGACGCAGGCAAGCTCACAGCCTTTTATCACTTTATCAGCAACACATTGTACTGCACACATGCACGGAGGCCGACACGTGCGCACGTGTCCTTTTGGCCGCTCGCAGGTGCACAGGCATAGACTGCATACAGTATAGGCAGTAGGCACACCTAATGGATTTTTCTTTGAATTGAATTGAATAAGATTCTCACAAAACATCTTGCAAGGACTCCAGCTTTTTTATTAAAAGTAAAGTAAAGTTTTAAGTTACATTTCAAAAGCTATGAATTATCAGCAAATGATTTTCAAAAGACGTCGGCTATACTGTATTTCAAATTCAGAAAATGTTCCTTTTGAAGCACACTGTACAGATGGAGTCATGCGGATCTGGGGAATGGAATGCCTCCAATGTGGATGTCAGACTTCATGTGGCATATACTGTATATGCCTGTGGCTCAGTCATCTCTACAGCAGTGGTTCTCAACCTTTTCAGGCTGTGAGTGCACTGTGACCCCGCAAAATAATCGTATTTGAAGTGGGGAACCCCCCACCCCGACTATCTGTGTAGGTGCTGTTCTTGAACACACTCCAAAACTGTGCATAAAAAAGTTTCAGTTCTGACGCATGTCTTTTAGTTGACTTTTTACTTAAACTTCAAAAAATAACAAACAAACAAATTTCTTCTTAGTTACATCATGTACAACATCATGAACATCATGGTCAAAAACTGGTGTGCTCTCATGCACAGCTTCTCACAATAAGCATCATTGATTGCGACCGAAGGTCGCATATACTCTGAAGAACCGTGTCGCTTGAGTGTCCTTCCTTGTCTAAACATGGAGATGTGGATAACACTATATATGGAGATAGTCTAGTCCAATATGTCATATGGGACTACCGTCATAGACAGTAGCCATTGTTAATCCAGAGTCAATGGCTGACTGTCTGTACAGGAAGTGATGTCACATGACATACTTTTTATGCCCATATATGAGTCCTAACATGGAGATGTGGATAACACTATATATGGAGATAGTCTAGTCCAATATGTCATATGGAACTACCGTCATAGACACAGCCATTGACTCCGGCCTAACAATGGCTACTGTCTATGACGGTAGTCCCATTATGACATGATGGACTGGACTATCTCCATATATAGTGTTCTCCACATTTCCATGTTTAGGCCCCATCGCTCACACCCTAGGTGGGGTTGGCGATAGGGCCTTTCTGTGTGGAGTTTGCATGTTCTCCCCGTGTCTCCTAGGGTTGATACCCTCACAAAAACATGAACAAACTCCCCCCAGAATGATGCGACCTCGCCCTTTAGGGCGAGGTCGCATGTCACCCTGAGGTGTCTTACTAGTAGACTGAGACAGAGCTTATATAGCCTGCACATGAAGCCACTTAAAGGGCAAGGTCATGATAGCCTGAAGGGCAAGGTCAAGTTAGCCTGACCTACTAATAATCCAATGGAAGGTCTCTGTGAATTAAGAATAAACTAGCAAGCAATAATAATCAAATAAAAACACATGTGTCTATTAATTAAAATCAAATGACATACAGTTTCAAACAGAATCAGAAAAAAGCCGATCTACAATCACAATGAGAAATGAAATGGCTCTTACAATCTGTTTTTATCCGGGATGCGAAACGTGGCCTACATCTTGGCACAAAGCGCTCAAAGTTTGTTGTTCAAGCCATCCAGGATTCTGGTGAACCATGACCATAAAACCTTTGATTCTGTGAAGAGAAAACAATGAAAAACGCTAAACATGTAACAATGTCGTATATCATATCATAATTCTTTCACAGAATCAAAGGTTTTATGGCCATGATTCACCAGGAAACTGGATGGCTCCATTCTAGTCTTGAACTATAATTGATATCAATATTTGTGTAAAAGTCTATGGGGAAAATTAATAGCAGATTTTTCAGTGGCACCAGTAACCCACGCCCCATGCTATAGCAACCACACTAATAATATATATATTTTTATTATAATGGAAGACAACAGGGGTTTAATCGGGCTGAAGCCTATAGGGCCAAACATGGAGTTCCACAGTGACGTCATCCATGATAATGACCACCTACAGACATCACACAGACCCTAAAGGAGAGTCATGCGTGTGAGTCCTTCTGTTGGAGGATGACGGACAGCTTCAGCGACTTCCTCCGCCACGTTGCGACGGGGGTCAAGGACTCCATTGTGGGCATCGGAACAATCTGCACACTGGACGCCCGCGTCCAGGAGAAGAGGGCGGAGCAGCGCAGGAGAAGGCTGGGCGGAGGAGGAGGAGCCCTGGCACAGAGAAGACGGCCGCCGGTCGAGGAACGCAAATCGGTCGCCGCCGCGGCCGAACCCAAAGCGTCCGTCCGCATCGCTCAGTGCTGCGCGTGGAACGGAGGGGTGTTCTGGCTCAGCGTGAGTCTGTTCCACGGGGCGTTCGTCCCGCTGCTGGAGTCTCTCACCGCGCGCGCCCTCGGCGACCCCTCGCTCCACACCGGTGTCTGGTCCTGGCTGGAGCTGGCCCTCGTTTGGGCGTTCGACGCCCTCTGGGTGCTCCCCCTGTTTCTGCTCAGCAAGCTGGTCAACGCCCTCTGGTTCCAGGACGTGGCCGACCTGGCCTTCGAGGCGTCCGGCAGCGGCGAGGCGGCCCGCCGCTTCCCCGGCGTGGGCGCGGTGGTGGCGGACGCGCTGTTCAACGTCCTGCTGCAGAGCCTCTTCCTCGCGCAGGCCGAGCTCGTCTGCCTCTTCCCCGTCGAGGGCGTGGGCCGGGCGGCCGGCCTGCTGCACACGTCCCTGCTCTACTCGCTGTACTGCTTCGAGCACCGCTGGTTCAGCCGCGGCGTGCAGATGCACCGGCGGCTGTCCCGCGTGGAGGGGAACTGGCCCTACTACCTGGGCTTCGGTCTGCCCCTGGCTTTGCTGACCGCCCTGCCGTCCTCGCGCCTCCTCGCCGGCGGCCTGTTCTCCATGCTGTTCCCGCTGTTTGTGGTGAGCGCCAACGAGGCCCGCACCCCCGAGGCGCCATACCGCTACCGGCTGCGCGTGTTCGCCTTGGCGGCGGCGCTCAGCGACAAGGTGTTCCGCGACACCGTCCGCCTGCAGTCCTCCCGCGTCGCCTCTAAGGGGTGCAATCGTTAATGGAACTAATTGATTTAATTCATTATATAAAATATATAGATACAAAAGTATTTTCTGTCTGTGTCTGTCTGTCTGTCTGTCTGTTTAGCTGTAGATCAGTGGTTCTCAACCTGTGGGCCAGGATCCCCAGGGCGGTCACCACACAAAAAATATCATTACTGCATCAAATGTAATCAACAAACTATAGAAGAAAAACTTGTCATTGGCCAAATTGTCAAATAAGAAAGTGGAAAATTTAGAATAGCCGATCTACAACGCCTCCCAACGTGGTTCCATAATATTTATCTGTGGAACCGAGTCTAAATACATAATGCCTCGACTCCTACGATTTTGTTGGGTTGGGAGTTCCCCGGTAGAAATCCCCCAGGATGGTGGCTTTACTGTGGCCCGGGAAACCTAAGGGAAGTTCCAGCTCTTTGCTGGAACTGTTATGCTGGACCATATGGTGACCTGACATCCAGCTTTAAAGGTAGGGTAAGTGGTTTCACTTAAGTTTAAGTTTCATTTTTCATGTAGGTGACATGCAGGGGGCCTTCCTCCAATCATGATCAAGTGGGGACAGGCCTTGGTGTGCGTAAGGCCCGCCCCCACTCGACCATGATTGGAGAAAGGCCCCACTCTATCCTGATTAGAGGAAAACTTGTCACCCAACAGTTTTTGAAACCTCACAACCTTTCTCCTCACAGGGGATAAGGCTGAAGTCCAAATATGGACCAAACACTCTATAGTAACTAGTACTATTAGAACATAGACCCATTTTGTTATTATTTGAAATAAATGAAATCCCTTACCCTACCTTTAACTCCAGTTGAAGATGGATGGATGGGTGGATGCTGGGCTGGGGAAACCCAAGGCATTCCAAAGCCAGCGTGGAGATAAAATCTATCTGGTCCTTGGTCTGCCCCTCGGTCTCCTCCATGCAGCGGGAGTGCCCAGAGAACCTCCTATAGGGAGACACGACCAGCACTTACTTGTGACATTTAATTGAAACCAGACTTATTTAACCACGTGACCCCTAGCGTTCCTATTCTGGGGCAGACATTTGTTGCAACGGGACACGTTGTGAGCTTGTAGGCCATTGTCAGAAAATATATTTGGTTAGAGGGGGGGAAAGGGATAGACTTAAAATATACTTACTGTATACATCATAAAATTACAAAAACATTATGTACTAGTCTGTCTGTATATTATTAAATGACAAATATATGTTTTGGTAACGTGTTCCATAGTATTTAGGAACTCAAGTGAACACAGATGTTGATCAGAGAAATGAGCTGATCTGGCTCTCTCACTCCCTCTGGAGGGAACATTACAGCTGAGCTCAACTTTACACAGCATAAAAAATCAACATGGAAATTAACTCAGTACATTTACTCAAGTACTGTACTTGCTGTAAGTAATTGTGAGGAGCTTTTACTTTAGTTGAGTATTTCCATGTTCTTAATGCCTTATAGTCACATCTCAGAGGAAAATGGTGTACTTTTTACTCCACACTCCACTACTTTTATTATTGTGTCACACACTCAATCTCTCGCTCTCTCTCTCACTCAGGCACGCACACATTGCAGTATATCACTGTCACAGACTGACATTGATGTGACAGAACACTATCATTTTGGCAGTGATGTGGATGAAAGCCTGTCGAGTTTTGATGCCAATAAAGTGGAAAATGTCACTGAAGGAGAGAGACAGGGAGAGAGAGAAAGAGAGATAGACTGAGAGAGACCGACAGAGAGAGAGAAAGACAGGCAGACAGACAGACAGACATAGAGAAATATCTTCTGACATCACAAACCCCAGCCAGCCTCAGTGAAGTTACACTATCACTCAGAAGATTAGACATAACCAAATGATAACTGAAGAAACAGGTAAATACATCACTCATTGGAATGAACTTATACAATCATAACACGAACCAGAAACATATTTGGCTAAACAGACAGATAGGGGCTGTTAAGTATGACATAATTTTGTAGGCAGAGGAGAATTTCTGCCCCCAGTTTCCGTGAATCTTTTTACTATTTTTACTATTTACACATTTTTCTTCTCTTTGTTGTTGAAAGGAAAGTGTTAGAATTATACTTTAGTCGTTATTTTTGTCTTGGATCTGTTGAAAATAGCGAGGGACAGAAAATGCTCTGGGGGCAGATTCTCCTCTGCCTACAAAATGATGTCACGGCTTAAAAGCCCCTGTACTGTGGCAGATTACCTAACCACAACCTGAGCGAAACATTGACTATGTAACAGACTGAGTGAGTGATCATTGTTTAGCTAGACAGACACAGACAAACCTGGCTGCCCAGAGAGAAGAGGTTGTGCTGTCATTGAGACGAGGGAGCTGTAGCGACAGAATTACACAATGTAAAAAAGAAGATTTGAATTCTTTCCAGATTTTTAAATAAATTGCACAGAATTCCAAAGTATGACAGAAAGGGAGAAATTACCACTCCTTGGTGTACATAAAGAATTTCACTGATTCTCAACATAGGGTGAACCCTATGTAGAAACGTCGGAATAGCGATGTGTCGGAGTGGCGACGTGTAACCAATTCAGTACGTCAAAGGGAGCTCAAGCCGCTCCCTTTGATAGATGGAGTACGTACTGAATTATGGTTATGGCACATTTCAACAAGGCAATTCAATTTGCTTTACACAAAACATCAAGCAAAGGAAACGCAATTGTAAAAGTATGAAACACCATTAGGATGCATAAAACAAAGGAAGTAAAATCTAATAGATACTAACTGTATCTATTAAGTTTAACATCTTTTGTTTTACAGTCCAGATGAGAAAGGAAAAGGGGGGGGGGGGATAAATCAATCGAAGGCACCAGCAAAATGCAGCAAGGTCTTTTGTTGTCTAATAAATTTACAATTTTATAATTTAGGCATTCGGCAGACGCTCTTAATCCAGAGCGATTTACAATAAGCAAAGGTAATACTGTACATCAATACATCAACATTAATACAAGGTATACCACACACCTATTCAGTAAAACACTTTATACAAAATCAAAAAAATGTACATATAAAAATGCTATCTAAATTACATGTATGGTCATTGCAGAATAGGCAAGTGCTACGGTAAGTGCTATGGGCCAAGGTGGAGTCTGAAGAGCTGAGTCTTCAGACCACGGCGGAAGCTAGGGAGTGAGTCTGCCGTTCTTAGTGCAACAGTTTGGGGGCCAGGAGGGCAAAGAGTCTAGAACAAGTGGATTGTTGTCCTGGGGTTATTAGTGAGGGTTCTGTCAGCATCCCTGTGTTAGCTGATCTAAGTGAAAGGCTGGGGTTGTAGGGTTAAATCAGGCTTTGGAGGTATGGAGGTGCCATTTGGCTGCTTTGAAGGCCAACATCAGTGTGTGTATGCCATGCGGGCAGCAACTGGGAGCCAGTGGAGGGAGCAGAGAAATAAGAGTGGCAGCCTGCAGTTTTCTGGGACTTTGGTTCCAAACTAAATGCTGCTTCCCCACGTATATTTGCGGTTGTACAGAAAGACAGAGTTTTACCAGATCATGATGACCTGAGAGTTCTGGATGGTTCATGATATCGTACAAGATCAGAAATGTATTTTGTCCCCTTAACCATTCAAAGCCTTATAGACCAACACAGTGGTAATTTGAAATCAATTCTTTGACACACAGGGAGCCAGTGTAAGGATTTAAGAACTGGAGTGATATGCTCCACTTTCACGGTATTAGTAAGGTTTCGAGCAGCAGTGTTCTGAACAGTCGTCTGATGGATTTTTTTTAGTGAGACCTCGACCTGTAAATACAATGTTACAGTAGTCAAGTCTATGAAGATGAATGCATGGACAAGTTTTTATAGATCCTGCTGAGACATGAATCCTTTAAAGGGATATTTCACCAAAAACCTTTTTTCTATCAATTACTCACCCCATGGAGACTTGAATTCATGGATATTCTTTTGTTTTTGCCACATTCCTAAGCCAATAATTTGATATACTAGCAGTGGTTCCCTATGGAGACACAAATAGCCTGCGTTGTTCCCTATGGAGACACAAATAGCCTGCGTTGTTCCCTATGGAGACACAAAGAGTCCCCTAATAAATATTGTCTTAGAAAATAAATATCCATGAATTCAAGTCCCCATGGGGTGAGTAATCGATAGGAAAAAAAGTTGTTTTGGGGGAACCGTGCTATATTTTGTATGTGACTTTATGATTGTGTTAATGTGTCTGTTTAAATTTACATCCGACGACATACATGTACAGTAGTATGCACTGAACGGACACACATACAGTCAGCATGTACAGAATACATACATGCACTGAATACATACACATACAAGCATGTGGACAGAATACATACACATACATGCAGTATGTATCACACACACACACGCACACACGCACACGCGCACGCACGCACACACACACACACACACACACACACACACACACACACACACACACACACACACACACACACACACACACACACACACACAGAGTGAGTATGTAATACACACAGTCAAGTAGGGTTCTCCTCTCCTCTTACATAATCCTTACGCGCTGCGTTACCCTGGCAACCGCTGCACCATTGATTGTGACGCATTGACACTGGACAACAAGGCCAAGGTCGCCATGGCAACAGTATCAAACACGCGCGCACGCGCGCACACACACGCGCACACATACACACGCACGCATGCACGGCCGCACGCACGCACGCACACTGATGTTTATCAAACAGGCATTTATAATTGCGACCGTCAGGTCGCATTTACTACCAAAACCTCCACCGGCTGTTTGTGAGTGAGTGAGTCAGTGAGTCAGTGAGTCCGTCACACTTTTGCCCTGCTCATATCTCCACAACCGTTGCCCCCATCCATGCCAAATTTTGCACACACACTCCTTGACTGCCAAACTACAACCTCCAAGGACCCCCGGAGCCCCAGGGACCCCCAGGTCCCTGGGGGACCCCCAGATGTAAAAAATGACCAAATGGGCTCACACGTCACACGTCACACTTTTTCCCTGCTTATATCTCCGCACCCGTTGACCCGATCCATGCCAGATTTTACACACACACTCCTTGCCTGCCAAACTACAACCTCCAAGGACCCCCGGAGCCCCAGGGACCCCCAGGTCCCTGGGGGACCCCCAGATGTAAAAAATGACCAAATGTGCAAAAATGACCAAATGACCACCCCAACGGGGCTGCTCACGGGGAATTCCCGGGGACCACCGACTCTTGGTGCTCCAGAACGGATGCAAAAGTGGTGGCGCCCCCAGTGGAGGACCCCCTGCCACTGCAGCGCACATAAAATGCCGTAACTCGGGCTAGGAGCGTCCGGGAGAGCCGGGGCCGGTACCTATTCGTCCGCCAAGGCAACGCGGAGACCCCACCCCTCATTTCTCACATGGCCCTATTCTAGCGCCACCTTCAGGCCGATTTTTAACACACATTTTTGGACACTGCTCCTACAGTTTTTGCCCTAGAATCACGAATATCACTACACAGCATGTCTACACTCATGTCATCAACATGGATCAGGAAGATTTTGGAAAAACACATTTTTGCCCTATTTGTGGAGATAAGCCACCTACGGTCGCTTATCTCCCGATTAGGGAGTCTTACTGGTTTTATCTGTTATGGAATCACGCCGCATTTCAATGAAACATTTTATTCCACAGTAAAGGTTAATGTCACTAAGTTAATGAAGTGTGCAGAGAGAGAGACCCAGAGAGAGATAGAGAGCCCTCAAACGGTGCAACTCCCTCTTCATTCAGAACCACCATAAAAGAGTATACTGTACCTGCAATCTTAAACAGGACCTATAACAAGTCTTCTAGCTAGCTTGCCAGCAGAGAGTACAGTAGACTCCGGGACTCCATTGCAAGCATTTGTTTTGCACGAAAAACATTCCTTGGGCTAAAAACGGCTCCCACAAAACTCAACAGTGATGACTGATCACTAAAGTTTGATTAAACCATAGTTTTGTGAGGCCATTTTTAGCCCAAGGAATGTTTCATGCAAAACAAATTCTTGCAATGGATGCAGAATCATGAAAACTCCCTAGTTTAACCCCTCACATAATGCTACTTAAAGCATATTTATTTGTGTGTGTTTTTTCCTGTAGCGTAAAGTCAACGGGACCCCAACTTTCTGCAGCTGTCACAGATTCTCCAATAGGGAAACTGAATTTCAGTCTTTGTGGTTACTAGACACCTTTACAAACACATTGGTGAAGACATTTCTTGGTAAGGACTTTGTGATTGGAATTTTTTTCTGAAGATATTCCCAGACTTTTTTTTTCTTTTTATTTAAAGATTTGTTTTTGGGCTTTTATGCCTTTATTGATAGGACAGTAGACTGACAGGAAATGGGGGAGAGATGGGGAGTGAAACGCGGCAAAGGCCGTCCGGATCGGGAATCAAACCGGCGATGCCGCCATACATCCATGCCTATGTGGCAATGCCTAAGTGGTATGTGCCTGGACCAGTAGCCCAGCGGGCACCCCATTCCCAGACTATTTTGATGCTTTTGAATTCGAATACTGAAAAGTAACTCTCTTGGACATATAGTTGTATGAGCTTTCCATCCGACAAGAGAGGATATGCTATACATGGTTGTACTGGTTGTACCGTCGCCCGGGGACACATGCGCGTCAGCTGAATGTCTAGAATATAAATGTGTAAAGTACACTGTGAGTTGAGACGCAGTGATAGATGAGCACACTGCAGGGTGCACTTATACAGAGAGAGAGAGTGATGAGGGTGCATGGTGGGCTCTGGGGCAGGGGGAGTGGAGCTGACAGGGTTTGTGCGTGTGTGTGTGGGGGGGGGGGGGTTTGTGTGTGTGGGAGAGAGAGAGAGAGAGAGAGAGAGAGAGAGAGAGAGAGAGAGAGAGAGAGAGAGATAGAAAGAGAAAGAGAGACTTAGAACGTGACTGCACCAGAGCAGTGATTCCCAACCATTTTAATTTCAAGGACCCCCAATTTTATATCCTTGCTGGAAAAAATATATCTCCATATTGTAACTTGTAAAATTATTTCCTACTTGATCATACTACAACGTCACACAAAAGCATCAAAAGTAGCAGATCCCCAAGCTAAAAAGAAAAATCACACCCGTGTGAACTGAGCGGTGGTCGTGGAGGCTGCGCAACAGCAAAACAAATATATATATATACCTGTATATATATATAATAAAAAATATTAAAACAATATTAAACAAAATATTAATAATAAAATGCATGTCACTCAGGCCGCCACTGGTATCCATCCATCAGAGTGTGTGTGTGTGTGTGTGTGTGTGTGTGTGTGTGTGTGTGTGTGTGTGTGTGTGTGTGTGTGTGTGTGTGTGTTTGTGTCTGGTCTGGCCTGAACAACAGCGCCCCTCCCTTAACATGTGTGGTCAAAAAAGGTACTGTAGGCTACATACAGACAGACAGACACGGACGCAGACAGACAGACATACCCACACACACGGCCACGTATAGGAGCGTTGTGACCACCGCTCAAAAAGTACCATTTGTACAATCTCAGAGTTACACAGGATCCCTGCTCTAGTTGGCATCTACACAGCCAGTAAAACTACACCCAGTGCACATTTCTGGTTGTGTTTCTGCTTGATATGCAAGTTGTTTGCAGTGATGAATGCATGTTGCGTTTTACTTCAATGAATACAATGAATCTTGGATTTGCAGTTGTGTAGCCGTTTAGTTCCCAGTAATTTTTTCTTCTTGAAGTATAAAGTTGTGTACTGTAGTTGATTTGCACCATGATAAAAAAAGTTTCTAATTTGTGTGCGATTACAATGTGCATAACATTCAAATAAAAGGAGGTGCAAGTACTATTGATTTAGTTACAGTAGTCACTGCTATAGAGCAGTGGTTCTCAACTAGTGGTCCAGTAGCCTCGGGATGCAGGCATTTTGTGGTCCGGGAACCACGATTGGTCCTTAGGGGGTTCCAGGTGGTCACCAGGTAAATGATTGTTAATGGCAACCAAATGGACCCTTATTAGATTTTGAGTGTAATTTTACGCTATCAAGAATTAAATTATTGTTAATGTTAATTATCTGCATTACTTAATTTACTAGTAAGACGCCTCAGGGCGACAAGCGAGCTCGCCCTAAAGGGCGAAGTCGCGCCATGTCTTGGCCATATGCCCATACATGGAGATCCCTGTCTGAACCACCCACACAGATATGGGCTGTCTCCCTCTATATATGGGCATTCCCATATGAAGTCCTGTTATGGCTTAATATTGATGACATCAGGGATCTCCATATATGGGCATAGAGTGGCTCCCATGACATCACAACATACAACCCCTTTTAGGAGATCCCTGTCTGAACCAGCCATACCACTGCGATGTCACCTCTTTATGCCCATATGGAAATCCTTGCTCTGAGTATCTGACATCACTGTGATGTCACCTGTGATGTCACAGTGATGTGTCAGGGGAACCGTGTCAGGCGTTAGCCGTCCGGACGGACGGATATGGTCATGCTGTGACGGTTCTGACAGTAAACTGCGACACAATTAGAGAATGTAGAAGAATTGCTATTTTATTTCTCAGATTGGTACCTCATCAATACAGCATGGAATTGTGAACAAAATAATAATAATAATAATCATCAACGTCACATCATTATGATAACATATACAAATAAAAATAGAAAATAAATTCAGTGTTTTCAGACGATCTGAGAGTTCTGTCTACGGGTTCTGTGGAAAAGTATATTGTCTTGATATAGAGTAAGAGTGTAGTGGTGGGCCATTCGGGGAAAGGGGTGGGGGGTGGGTTCGGGAGGGTTGGGTTTTTTCTGTATTTTTTTGTTTTCCTTTCTGTCTTTATCTTGTCTTTTACTTTTTTTACTGTCTTGTTCAAAAAAAAGAAAAAAAGAATGATACATTTTTTATTGTATTTGTATATCGATTGATATTTGTTAATAAACACATCTTTAAAAATAGAAAATAAATCTGCCTTGATGTGATAAAATATGACTGATTTACATTACAGTCATACACTCACACAAGAAGCCCCTTGAAAATGAAGACTGGCAAATTGTCCTGGATCCTCATCTATCTGTAGTGCACCAAGGCAAGCACATCCACAGTCATATTCCCTCTACAAATTATAATACCATGGACTGTGCCAAGATCTACTAATCTGCTTTAATGCAGTCAAGTTCATTTTCAAAAGGAGAAATCGGGCGGCTCCATCCAAACTCAATAATTTAGGATGAAGTAATTTGGTCTCACACAAACTGAAGTGGACATTAAAATGAGAAATCTTGTGAAATAAAATGTCGTCAACCAATCATCAAGGACGATGATACAGGAAAGAAGAAGAAGTGACTTTGCTGCATGTTCAAGAAAACATGGCTTCCCATCTGGATCTCAGACTTTGTGTGCATGGCCTGTCATCATGGCCTGTTAATTAGTAAAGCCAAGCAGGGCCATGGCAAGTTAGGGCCTGGGTTTGATGCCTGGGCCCGGGATCTCCATATATGGGCATAAGGGGGTACCCTAACAGGGCATCATCTGGGAATGCCCATACTGTATATGGACATTTTATTTATTTTATCCTTTATTAATACATATGGACTTAATATTAACGTTTTCGGGGAAGGTAGGGTGTAAATCAGAGTAAAGCAGGCTCTTGGGCCAGTTAGGGCCTGGGATTGATGACATAAAACATCTCCATATGTGGGCATAAAAGGGATAATATGTATCCATATACATACAATATATGTTATGCCCATACATGGAGATCCCTATCTGAACCAGCCACACAGATATGGGCAATGCCTTTGCCATCTGGCCAGTGATATATATCAATGACATCAGGGATCTTCATATATGGGCATAAAAGGGATACCTATATATGGACTTTTACAAAGGTGATGTCACATGTGATATCACCTGTGATGTCAGTGACAAGGGAACCAACCCATAGACTGTAAAAATGTGTACTGACTGACTGACTGACACAATATGGATATCCAGGGTTTAATATTTGATGAGGTGATGTCACATGATGTCACGTGACATCACTTCCTTTACTGACTGAAGGACTTCCTGTACTGACACAGATGGAGACAACTACGACATTTCTCATGGTAAACTGCGACCTACGGTCGCAATCTTGATGGAATGTACATCTTAGACCTGGAAGATGTTATGTCCTAGCAGATAAAATACTACAGTTTGGTCTGGAGGAGTCAGAACTCCCACACAACATCAGCCATGACTAATAACAACACAAGTGTGTTCACTGCCATTATGCCCACAAAAAAACTAAACAAAAAAGCTTAGCTAAACTAAAAAAATCACACCCAATGTGAAGTGAGCGGTGGTCGTGCTTGCATAACGTCTTCAGACTAGGATTTGAGTCTAGGATGTACAGGCTATGCTACACACACACGTGTTACGCCCACAGGGCCTAGGGGTGTTTGCGGGGTAACAAAAGCAAGTTGTTTGATGCCAAGAAGTAGTTTTATTACATTAGTTAATATAGGTTACAGGATTATGCAAATTTAAGGTTGCTCAGTGACTGGGTGAGACAGGGCTGGGCAGGCAACAGCAATGAAAATACAATACTATCCCTAACCTAAAGTTGAACCCCCAAATCTTCCTAACTGTCTACTCACTCCAAATACTTCCCTGACTGACTACTCTAACCTAAACCTAGCCAAACATACACAGTGAAGGTGAGCCTGCCCCTACCTGAGTGCTAACAAGGTGAAAACTACGATAGAGAAAATACTTAACCATATACCTTACCCTACTCACCACAGTTAAACGTGGACTTAAAGCAACCTGCACAAATGGAAACCAGGTAATAAAGAGGACACTTAGTGAGTGGCTAACAGCTAGGCTACCTCGTTGGGCACGCTGTCCCTAGACTACCCTGGTAGCTTTGACAGTGTGACAGCGGCGATGCGACCTTCTTCAGTAGGCTATTTATAGCCCAGGGGCGGGGCCGTCGGAACAGACGGACCGAGCGTCGATTGGCTGGAGGAGTTCTGATTGACAGGAGCCCTTCTCAAGCACATAGCGGCAGCAGGGATCTGTAGACAAATACATACAAGCGCGCGCAGACAACACATAGCAGATCCCAACCCAAATGGCACTAAGGCTTTAATTATGACTCTCATCCGTAACAACACGTTTTGCCATGGCAGAACGCTGAGGAAAAAGGCTACAGACATACAGTACGACATATGACATCACTAGACAAACATGATGCTACGTACAAACATTTTACTATGGCAAAACGCTGAGGAAAAAGGCTACAGACACACGCACAGCCACGTATAGGAGCGGTTTACCACCGCTCAAAAATAAAATAAAAAACGATAAACTATTCATGAGTTACGTTAATTTCATTAAGCATCCCACGAAGCTTAGCCAATGTGGGATGATCATCATATCAAGAGGTCCACACGGCCTTATGCATATCAAACTGGGGGTCCTGGAAATAAAATGAAAAAGGTTGAGAATCACTGATGTACTGTGAAAGAATCAGAATACAAAGCTGATATTCAGATCTACAAGCTCGAAAGGCGGCACAAAGCGACGCGTTTTGAGCACCCTGAAAAAGAGAATCCTGAAATTTGAGGTTTCCACCCGACAGAAACAATATAGCAATATGTTCAGATCATTTCCTTCAGTGCTGAGAGCCCTGAATGAATGCTTGCAACTACACTGTGTTATGCGTTCCATGGACAGGTGTGTACATCTATTACTTGTCTATTTCTTTTGTAAATGTATGCCATGTCCTTATCGAATGTATCAGTACTTACAGTACAACGACAATTAAAGCAAGCGAGCAGGTTGTACTGGCCTACTTCCTTAGGCAGTGTCTATAAATACTAAAGTAATGTATGATGTTTGGGGAGGGATATACATTCTATTCACAGAGAAATGATGATTCTGCTTTAGTTGGGAAATGTCCCTCTGAGATGGTATGCTGCTCAGCAAATTCTAGCTACCTACTATTGTGTTATAGGGTTACTTTGCATAATTGCTGCTGAAATTGCATGTGCACGACACACGCGCGCGTGCGTGCGTGCGTGCGTGTGTGTGTGTGTGTCTGTGCGCGTATGTGCATGCGTGCGCGCGTGAGTGCGTGTGCGTGTTTATGGAGAGAGGGAGGGAGAAAGAAAGAGAGAAGGAGAGAGAGCAATGTGAACCCATACCCTTTTCTTCTCTCCATAAGTAGTATTTTAGAAACCAATAGCATTGGCGCTCAAAATAAGAGGTTCTGAAGCACGGGCTCTGGGATTAAACACTCTTTACAGTTAAGTAAACTTGACACAAGGCAAAATAATAATAAGTGCCTTTATTTTACTGAAAGTGTGTGCATGTAAGTTGGAGCTGGTGAATCGACGGTGGTACATCTGCTCTTTTTTCACCCTCTACACCAAATCTATTCGCCGAAAACAAACAATCTATTCTGGCCCTTTTGGCTGAATGTTTGGCCCAGAATATAGGGATACTAGGGGTTCATCAACTATTACATCTTGTGATATATTCAATTGAGTTTTGTGTGTGTGTATGTGTGTGAGACGGGTGGGGGTCCTCTGCAGTGTTCTTGTGCTGCAGTAGAATGTTTATGTAATGGTTGACAATGACACCAGGGGACCACATGCTTCACTGCTTTCTATCTGGACCTAGATCGATCACCACACACACACACACACACACACACACACACACACACACACACACACACACACACACACACACACACACACACACACACACAGATGGACACCTATACAGACTCAGAGGACACAAGTATGCACCTGAGAATGCAGAGCCACACACACACACCTACTGTACACACTCACACCACACACGTGTGTGGTACACAGCTACAGCTACTGCGTGCACACATACACACACTCTCTCCTAGTGGTATACATTTCTGTCTCTCTGTCTTTACCTCTTGGGGGGCCCCCCCTCTCTCTTTCTCTCTCTCCATACTAGTTCAGTGAAGCATCAATCACACCAGGTCTGCGTGCCGACGGGGAATGGCGGCTCACCCTTTTTAAGTCACAGCGCACCATGACACAGAGGGCTGCTCCACTGTCACTGAGGCTCTCACGACACGTGGTCGCTGACAGATGTACAAGTCACAACACAACAGCTGAACTGGGAATAAGCTGTCTCCCCCATGCCCTCCTTCTGTTGTCTGTTTCACTCTTAAGGAACTGTTTGTTCTTCCTTTCGCCCAGAGAGAGAGAGAGAGAGAGAGAGAGAGACAGAGAGAGAGAGAGAGAGAGAGAGAGAGAGAGAGAGAGAGAGGGAGGGAGGGAGGTGGAGGAAATATTGATTGTGACACATTGATGACAAGGACAAATGGACGGGAGGATTTAAACATGAAGAAAACAAACAGGAGGAGGGAATACGTCTGTAGAGGAGAGAATAAAGGACAGGACAGACAGCAGGACAAAACTTGATGGATGTATTGTCATCACCGTCTTGTTTTTACGTATGGTAGAATTACAAAAACACACACATGACAGGGTTGTAATGAATAACGTTACGAAGATGCAACATATACTTGCAGAGAGAGAGCGAGAGATTTGGTCTCCCAAAAGACATATGCTAGAGAATCCTGGGATTGTATAGCTCCAATAGATTGTATAGCTCCAATAGATTGTATAGCTCCAATAGATTGTATAGCTCCAATAGATCGTATTGTAGTATAGCTCAAATGGCTCCAATCAATAGCCTCCACTCCTACTGTAGGTACCACTATAGTACAAAGCCCTTCAGTGCCAAGATAAGACTCTCCTCTGCCAGCTGGTCCTGAAGCTCTGCCCACACACACCAGGCCTTCAAGACAGACAGCACCAACCTTGAAACATAACAAACTAGAAAAGGGCAATTCTCTTAAATTGCAAGTGTGCTTGCACTGACTGAAGTCGCAAGGAATCCACTGGAAATGAATTCTGTCATTTATATAGGATATTGTGATGTCACGCGAAGCATTACCAATCCTGTCTGATTGGACATGATGTTGTCCAATCAGAAAAGGGACAGAAAGCGTACACTGAACTGAAATGATAATAATATAATTTTTTTGTAACACACTTTACATTTGAAACAAATCTACATTAAAGGACCATTGAACTCAATGGACTTTTGGGGTTACAGAAAAGGTAACTTAAAACAGGTTCACTCTAGCTGGAATAAAGGTTTAGAGAAAACTTAAGGACTAGAACAATAGTCTGGTTGCCTATATTGCAACTACACTAATTATAAACAGATTAACCTATATTTTGTCTCTGTCGGGTGGAAGTACAAAACTGTTACTTTTCAGGATTCAAATTCTAAAATAGCAAAAGTAGCATTATGTACACAAAGTAAATTTGAATCACATTTGAC
Source organism: Nannobrachium achirus (assembly GCF_963921795.1). Lineage (NCBI taxonomy): Eukaryota > Metazoa > Chordata > Actinopteri > Myctophiformes > Myctophidae > Nannobrachium > Nannobrachium achirus. The sequence goes on from NC_137817.1 coordinate 49,593,756, forward strand.
ACTACACACAAGAGAGTAAATACACTGACTGCCATGACGGATAGAACCAGCACGGACTGTAGCCTACAGTCCAGACTGAGAGGACTGGGCCTGGGCCCAGAAACAGTACAGTCCAGACTGAGAGGACTGGGCCTGGGCCCAGAAACAGTACAGTTCAGACTGAGAGGACTGGGCCTGGGCCCAGAAACAGTACAGTCCAGACTGAGAGGACTGGGCCTGGGCCCAGAAACAGTACAGTTCAGACTGAGAGGACTGGGCCTGGGCCCAGAAACAGTACAGTTCAGACTGAGTAGCCTGGTCCCAGAAACAGGCCGTCATCACAGGCAGAACCGTCTCCCCTGAGAGGAGAGGCTGTAGGAGGATGGCTTTACTTCATCATCAGGGAATCTTATATTTCTTGCGGTACTCTGTGAGAAACGGAAAAAGGTTTGACTGCATGTTCAACCCTTACCCGGTGTCCCTATTTTGGGCATGACATTATCGGGCAACGTTCTCTAACAATCTAGATCAATAAAAAAGTAAAGAATATAAATAGACCGGCTATTTTCGCTATTGCTGTATGACGAAGTATAATGGCACATAATACCTGGTACATTGGTTCTAAAAGTCCCCCAGGGGTCCCTGAGGGGGTTCCAGGGGGTCCCCAGCAAAATGAATTAAAGTATAGCATCACAATCATTTTAACCCCTTTATCCATTTATACGTTGGCCATTAAAAAAAAGTTCACAGCACATCGCTTCGTGCCTTTTAACTTTGTAGGGTGACTGAGTACTGAGAATGACTGTACAACCCAATGTGCACCCGGACAGTCTGAGAAAAGTAATCTAGTTATAGACTTTGTTGTAAAGAAAGGTTTTTAATCTAGTCTTAATTATACAAAGTGTATCTGCTTCATGGACCAAACTGGTAGGAGGCTCCACAGCTGAGGTGCCCCGATACCCAAATGCAGGCGGACAGTCTAAAATAAATGAATAATAATAACCTAGTTATAGGCTTTCTCATAAAGAAAGGTTTTTAATCTAGTCTTAAATATACACGGACCGAAACTGGGAGGAGGTTCCACAACTGAGGAGCCTGATACTTAAATGCTTTGGCTCCTGTTCTGGCCTTGGGTATTTTTCTGGGAACTTCAAGCATTTTTGCATACTGATGGTGGACGCACCGGTCTAGCTGTATTGCGAATTTGCGAGGCACAATGAGCTCTTCACGATACTGTGGTGCCAAACCATTACAGGCTTTGTATGTGAGGAGGAGAATTCAAAATTCTATTCTGTATTTAACCCTTATGTTCTGTTCTCATTTGGAAAAAAAAAGGTAGAAGTTTACATGTTTTCCACCTGAAACTCACTGGCCTTAAAGATTCTTCTGAGATGAACATGTAAAAAAAATATTTTTGCACTACACCCATGCTACACCCCCCTCATATTTTTTGAACCTTAAGTGCTGTTCGGGTCATTTTGACCCGGAAGCAGAGCTGCACAGAAATACACAGTATTATGCCAAAACACAGACACACAGTCACCCCCACTTCTAACACCCCCCTTCCGAAGCCCCATTCCGAACCCTCCCCCCTCCCCCCCCCCACACCTAACCCCCCCTCCCCCGATGCACAGAAAATCAAGGAATCATGTACAAACACAGATACACAATCACCCCCTAACCCCTTCCACCCCCCCCTCACCTCACCCTTACCCCCTCCCTTCCAAACCCCCCAACCCAACCCCACCTCCCTCCCACCCCCCCCCCCCCCCCCCGCCACCACATAGAAACATAGGTTTTTCAAAAATATAAAATATAAAAACCGCCACCCCAGATGCACAGGAATAAAAGAAAGCATGTATACTAACACAGACACACAGTCACCTCCTTCCCCCCCTCCTCCCCCCTCCTATCGCCCTCACCCCCCCCCCCCCCCACACACACACACACCCTTCACCCCCTCTCCTCCTCACCCCTCCCCTCCTCACCCCTCACACTCACCCCTCCCTTATCTGAAGACTGTACTGTATCTTAGGGGAAACTTTACATTATTTTACATAAACATAAGGTGCTGTAAAGTAATAACACTGTAATCCAGGGGTGCTGTGGATGAAAATGTTGTTTACAGGGGTGCCCTGAGACACCTGAGACCAAAGTGTTTGAAAACCTCTGACCTAGTGTATACGTTCAAGTGTATATTCATATGTGACGTTCATGTGTGTTCACATGTGTGTTCAGCTCTATGTGAGAATGATGTCCTGTTCTTGAACCACAAGTATTCAATTAATGGGCATGTTGAAAAAAAAAAAAAAAAAAAAAGTTCATAAAAACATTGTCTGATTTAAAAAAAATCCTATAAGCATGAGCAATATTGCCCAGTATTAAATAAAGTAGTATTTTTACATGAATTTCAGCTAAATCAGTAAAAACGCCTAGCTCTTTCAGTGTTTAATGTGACAAAGCAGAAATGCAAACATTTACCATATATATCATATGAATTGTTTGGTATTGAGTCAAAGTCAATGTATCATGATGGATTTGTTAAGTTAAAATGTATATTAGTGTTGTTTTTTTAAAACCAAATATCCCCCGGGTCAAAATGACCCGAACAGAACGAAGGTGTAGTGAATCTGAACAGAACTTAAGGGTTAACCGGGAGCCAGTGCAGAGATGCCAGTGAAGGAGTGATATGATCACTTCTTCTGCCTCCCGTCAATACACGAGCAGCAGCTCTTGTCATTTCATGAGCTACAGTACGTGTGGTCTCGTCATCTTCGTCACACCAAATTAGCTGACATAACAATACTTTTACGTAAAGTACCACACTGTGCTTAAAAATAACACGGACTGTCAGTCTTCTCTATTGTGTCTCTACTAAGTGTACCTGTTGCACTGAGCACAAGAATGTGTCATTACCAGTTAGGCCTCTAGGTGTGTTTTGATCATGTAAGAGGCCTAAACGGGCTGTTCTATAGACTATACATTCTGTACATTCTATACATCAACATTCCAGGTAGTTAACTGCCACAGAGACAGTGCCATCCAGGGTTCATGGGGGCCATGAAGGCCATGGCCTCCGTTGCCCCTCAAACCAATGGCATGACCTGAGGCCACAGTGGCCTTAATGCCCCAGCTGACTGCACCACTTTCTCCTCTGTCTCTTTCTTGTCAATATGTATAGACAGTAGACACCGGTATCTCTTTCTTGTCATTTAGACACCAGTGTCTTTTGTTGAGATTCTGAAATCTTAACTCCCCGATTCCCCTTCTTTAAACCAATCCAGTGACTTTTATTGCATGGATCAGATTGTAAATACCATGTATTTATCTATTTCACTGCAGATTAGGTTTAGCCTGACATTGCTCAGACTCATTCACACACTGCGTGCCAGGGGCTGGGGAGGAGTCGGGCTGGAACCCTGCAGGCTAGACTAGGTTATCATCTCTAACATTTAAATTCAACACATTTTTTCAATGGACTAAAATTTTGTTTTATTTGATGGCCTTCCTGCCCTGGCATTTGGCCTTTGTGCCCTCAAAACAACACCAAAGGCAAAGTGGCCTTGCCCCTAAAATGACGAAATTCCAGGCCTGGTGCCATCAATACCATCATTCCTGTCTAATTCCTTCTCCGAAGTGAGTGACACCACATTGTCATTACATGTTTTCGGGGAATTGAGTAGACAAAGGACACCAATGGAAACAAGCCATAGCTAGGCTCTTTAGCAGACCATGTACCTGTCTCTGCAAACTGTTAATAAAGTGTTCAATCAACAAATCAATCAGACAGACACAAGGCCAGATCTGGTGGAAACATTCTCATTATTGTGGAAACGTCCCAACACCATCCATTAAAGGATGTGTAACACTGGTTTCTTTCAAAATTGGCCTGAAAAAAAGAAAAAAAACAAAAACTAAACAAAATACAAAACATCTATCCGGAGACCAAAAGGGGTGATAAATGTAAATTCCCCATCTCTTTAGTACATAACAGTGTTTGTATTCGTTGATGACATTCAACCCATTTAGGCATGGAATTATTTAATGCTTTATTGAAAAATAGCAGATATACAAGCGCTGTACAAGTCTTTGAATATATTATTTTTAAAAGCGAACATTTGTAACTCAAATATTTGCTTCTGGGGGGGTCCCTAGAACATACTGTATTTTGAGATCCGGGGTCCGCGGCCAAATGCATGTAATTTTGGGGGTCTTTGACATGAAAAGGTTTGAGAACCACTGATTAATTAGAAGAAGGTTTTAGAAGACATTTATAGTCGGGTATAAAATATTCAAAGACTTGCACAAATGTTCACGATTTAAAAAAAATCTACAAGCTCACAGCGCGGCACTCGGTGCCGCGCTGTGAGCTTGTATATCTGCCAGTTTTCAATAGTTAAAGCATAAAATAATGGTTAAAGCGGTTAAAATCTAACGTCTAAATAGCTTAATTTGTGTATGCTGCTGATGAAGTGAACCACTCATTCTCTCTCTCTCTCTCACCTTTCTCTCCTTCCCCTATACATTTTTCATAAGCATATCCTCTTATGCATGTCTCTCTCTCTCCTCACCACCTGTACCCGTTCACCTCTCCATCTCAGTCTCCTCCTCCTTTCTCTCTCTCGCTCTCCTCCTCTCCTCTCCTCTTTATTCATCTCCCTCTCTCTCTCCCCTCTAACCCTCCGCTATCTCCTTGGCTTTCTATTTCACTGCCTGCCTCTCTCTCTCTCTCCCTATTTTTGCCTGCTCAGCAGAATCAAGACTCATTACTCTCCCCACTGCACCGGTGCACGTGAGTGAGTGTGTGTATGCACGTGAGAGTGTGTGTGTGTGTGTGTGTGTGTGTGTGTGTGTGTGTGTGTGTGTGTGTGTGTGTGTGTGTGTGTGGGCGCGTGCAAGTGTTTTCATGGAGGAATGGGGTCAGTGTCCACTGTCCAGTATTATATAGCAATGTCTTTTACAAGGATCAAACCTGTGTCCATTCTGTTACCTTGTGTGTGTGTGTGCGTGCGTGCGTGCGTGCGTGCGTGCGTGCGTGCGTGTACTGTACATAGACACGCCTTTAAAGTGCCAGTAAATGTACAGTATACACACTGTGTGACATTACTAGGGTGACATAAAGAGGAGAGGGAGAGAGGGGACAAGGTCATGACCTCACTGCGTTAATGGCCCCGTCACAGCAGGACAGTTAGACTGCAGGGCTGGGTCTGAGCTGCAACACATTACGTAATAATGAGGGTAATGGGTATGCGCGTGACAATGCCGTGACATCATCATCATACCCGGAAGTTACGCAGGAACGCCTACTGAGTGGCAAAAAACTACTTCCTGGCCTTGAACATACATCCAAACAGAAAAGTCTTGTCTGATTGCATTAAACAACATTAAACAACGTTAAACTCACTTTGCCACTCGATTTGCCATTCTCTGTATGCATGCGCATGCCCTCTATTCTTTTTGCATATCGAGGTGACAATGTACTCCGTGTACCATGTTCCCCAAACAATGGGTCAGGGGTTGGGGGGTCGCTGGACACATTTTTATGGGAGTAGAGATCCCGGGCTCTATATTTTCGTCCATGCCTTACCCCTTATCCCTAAACGTCTTTGCCCTTTTTTTTACTATTTTGAAAAACATTTTTAAATATTTCAAATAGCTGATCCACAATCTCATGACGTGTCGATGTAGAGCGGCTATTTGAAGTATTTAAAAATGTTTTTTCAAAATAGTAAAAAAGGGCAAAGAAGTTTAGGGATAAGGGGTAAGGCATGGACGAAAACATAGCTAAAACATCTTTCTTTTCTTTACTTCTTTTGCATTTCCTAACACTGTCAAAAACCGTTGATATGTTGTAATTGAATAGTGAAAATAGCCGACCTACAAGTATAGATTAGGCTTAATTGGCTAATGGATGTTTTGCAATAATAACCTAATCTACAAAGTAGTCAAGTTTTGAAATAACTGCAGAGTAAAAAGTACACAATTTGCGAGCAGAGTAAATGGAATGAAACATTGAAATAAAGTGAAGTAAAAGTACGTCAACATTGTACATTACTAGTCCAGCACGTGAGCATACCAGTAAGACTCCCTAATCGGGAGATAAGCGACCGTCAGGTCGCAGCGTGATTTTAGGGCAAAATGTGTAGGAGCAGTGTCCAAAAATGTGGTTGAAAAAAATCGGCCTGATGGTGGCGCTGAGTGTAGACATAGTGTGTACCGATTTGTGTGATTTTAGGGCAAAATCTGTAGGAGCAGTGTCCAAAAATGTGTTTTAAAAAGTCGGCCTGAAGGTGGCGCTATATGGGACAGATCCATGTTGATGACATGAGTGTAGACATACTGTGTACCGATTTGAGTGATTTTAGGGCAAAAATTGTAGGAGCAGTGTCCAAAAATGTGTTTTGCAAGAATCCGCCACATGGTGGCGCTAGAAGAGGGCCATGTGAGAAATGAGGGGTGGGGTCTCCGCGCCGCCGAGGCGGACGAATAGGTACCGCCCCCGGCTCTCCCGGTCGCCCCTAGCCCGAGTTACGGCATTTTATGTGCGCTGCAGTGGCAGGGGGTCCTCCACTGGGGGCGCCACCACTTTTGCATCCGTTCTGGAGCACCAGGAGTCGGTGGTCCCCGGGAATTCCCCGTGAGCAGCCCCGTTGGGGTGGTCATTTGGTCATTTTTGCACATTTGGTCATTTTTTACATCTGGGTCCCCCAGGGACCTGGGGGTCCCTGGAGCTCCGGGGGTCCTTGGAGGTTGTAGTTTGGCAGGCAAGGAGTGTGTGTGCAAAATCTGGCATGGATCGGGGCAACGGTTGCGGAGATATGAGCAGGGCAAAAGTGTGACATGTGACGTGTGACAGACAGACTGACGGACTGACTGACGGACTCACAGTTTGTGGAGGTTTTGATAGTAACTGCGACCTGACGGTCGCAAATACAGAATGTGTACTGTACTTTAGTTACTTTCGACCACTGAATATTACACAACCACCACAGAAGGTTTAGAATTGAAGGCATATGGGTACACTCTCTCCACCATACCTCCACCCTCCACACAGCATACCCCCACCCTCCAAACACACGCTCCGCCCCAAAAACCCATGAGATGAAGGAGCGAGCTTACGACTCAGATAACCAGTAATTAACACTTTAAATGAGACAGAGAGAGGGAGAGGGAGAGAGAGAGAGAGACACACACACACACACACACACACACACACACACACACACACACAGGGAGAAAGAGAGAGGATGAGAATGGAGAAATGTAATTTCACAGCTAGATGGACATGGAGTTAGGGTGACATATGACCGTCCGTCACACACAACATGATTAGAAGCCTATTACACACACACACACACACACACACACACACACACACACGATTAGAAGTCTATTACAGACCAAGCAATAGTCAGTATCTTACATAATACCTGAGGCCTACAATTCCCCCCCCCCCAAGTTAAAGGGATAGTTCACCCCCCCAAGTTAAAGGGATAGTTCACCCCCAAAATGTTTGTCGGTTTTTGTCGCATTCCTAAGCCAATTTACACCCATTGATTCCACCCGCCTCTGTCGGGTGGAAACCTCATATATGAAACTACTTTTCAGGACACAAATTCAAAAACAGCTAAAGTAGCATATCTACCAACTACGTAGATCAGCAACTTTTGATGCTTTTTATGTGTGATGCTGTAGTCAAGTGTAGTGATCAAGAAGGAAATTAATTCACAAAAAAATAGGATATAGAGACAAATGGTAAATGGTGCATTTAAATAGGGCTTTACATAGTGTGATGGGTTGAGGGGTGTGGGACTGAGGAAGCTGGTCCTTGATGGCTGCTACTGTACATTCTAGCTCTGTGGCTCCAACTCCACACCTACACAGCTGCCTTCCATTAGGCCATCACCACATCACATTAGGCCAGTCTCGCGTGGCCAGACTGTTGACTCCTGCGATTTGGAAATGCTCCTGTCATACATTCGGAGATTGTGGAATAGTTGTCAGGCTACGCGAGACTGGGCCATCACTATAAAATCTGCACTCAGCAGCAGAGCTCGGGTCAGTTTGTGTGTGGCAGCCGGAGAGAGAGGAGCTGTCTGGAGAGACAACCCCAATTTAAAGGACTTTACACTGACCGGTAAGCTGGATAGCGGCCTGGCTATGTTTATTTAAATAGCAGCTCCACGAGAGCTGGTATTGCACAGAGGGGAACTACAATTCCTGCCTGATTGTCTCTGTGACCACACCACTCCTTCCACCAAACCTGTTGCCAATTATTACAATAGATTGTGTGACACACACACACACACACACATACGCACATGGCAGAGGAAACCATAGAAGGCACCAACCTGCTCACCTGGAGAAATTAGGGGTTCAAAGTTTTGCTCAAGGAGACCTCAACATTAACTCTGGAGGAGCCAGGGATCGAACTGGGAACCTTGCGGTTCTCCATCCGGCCCCTCGCGGGGGGCTCTCTCCATTCCGACATGTCTCCTTTCTGACAGTAAGAGTGGCAACACTTCCATTGAGGTTAGGGATAGGGTTAGTGTCGGAATGGAGACATGTTGGAATGGAGACATGTAACCCCCGGATAAGACGTTTCTGGCCGACAGCAATGATGAGCACAGTCTTAAACTGGGAGCTACAGTATGTCCACTGGGCAACTCTGGGCAATCTCAGCAGTTTGTCGAGTGCTGCGTGCCCAGCAGGCTTGTGGGCACCATGTCTAACTAAGGAGCTTGTGAACGTTAAGCCACAGAAAAGCATGAATTGCCCCATTGTTCTGCTGATCCAAGTCAACACTTCTACTGTACCTCTTTTGAATGTGACACATCAAACAAACACGCAAGCCCACTTTCACCAAGAACAATAGCCTGCTTATTCCCACCGAGCTACATGATGCAGGCTGGAATAACGTAGAGTCTGGAGGAAACTGGTGCAGGGGGGGAAAAAAACTAATTAACTTGAAGTTGATGCTGTCCTTGATGTTTGACCCTTTTCATCATCCATTCTGGGCACAAAGTTTTGCTTTTTACCCACTTTTTCTCCCAAATGTAGTCGTTACGCCAATGCCGTTATGCCTCCCCACAAATATTTCTGTGCTGTCACTGCTGTCGTGTCCTACTGACTCACTGGCCAGTGAGGAGCCCCCACCGGGAGGACGTAGACAAGCCTTCGTCCTACTCCTCCCGCCCAACACTCCCTGGTAACTGATGCCGTCCCTTCCTGTGGGAATAGATTACTATTCCAACCAGTCACTATTATCACCCTCCCCGCCCGGCTTCTCTCCCCCGAACACGGACGAATTGTGTTCCTATAGACCAGGGTTCCCCAATTAGTTTTCCCCAAGCCAAGGGCTGATTATAATTACATCTAACGATGCTTCTCCTCCATTCACGTTTGGTGAATGTAGCCTTGGCCAGGAAAATTTGATGTCTTCAGGTGGTAACCATCGATCATAGGTGGTGTTTCGACCCGCAAACCACAACACCCTCCTGATGGCCGGGTCGGCAGTGGTGGCCAAATCACTGCCCATCTCCTCCTCCTGACCAAGGCTAAACTCCCCTCTCCTGCTCTATTTTTTTTCTCCCAACAAGAGGCTTCTCTGGGGAGGTATTGGGTGGGTCCCTCCTGAGGTCTTGAGGTGACACAGGTGCGTAGAGTTCTCCAGTACTGTGGGGTTATTCCTGCCTGGAGTTCTCCTTCGTCTCACCAACTCACCAACCAAGTTGTGCGCTGCACCTGTGACCCCTCTTCTCCACACTTGGTCCTGGCTTGATGTATTTTTACCTTTTGTGTTCCTGCAGATGTTCTCGCAGTGACACTTTACTTCCAATTTCTCCCCAGCTGATGTTGTTTAGGTGAGCCATCTCGTTAGCTGTGATTAGTTAAGGGCTGTTACCGTTATGTTTGTATTGTTGAGTCTCACATACTCCCCCCCTCTCGGGAGACTCTGAGGGTATCTGAATAAATGTCTGTAGCTTGAGTTGGTGCCCTCTCGCGAGTGCTGTGCATGAGGTTGCTAACCTCATACACCCACGCCAGGCTCTTCCTGGTGGTCATCTGTCTCTCCAGCGTCACCAATCTTCCTCGGTTTCCATCCAGACTTTCCTGGAAGTCACTGGTTGCCCAGAGTTCTATGATTATAATTACATCTAACGATGCTTCTCCTCTATTCACGTTTGGTGAATGTAGCCTTGGCCAGGAAAATTTGATGTCTTCAGGTGGTAACCATCGATCATAGGTGGTGTTTCGACCCGCAAACCACAACACCCTCCTGATGGCCGGGTCGGCAGTGGTGGCCAAATCACTGCCCATCTCCTCCTCCTGACCAAGGCTAAACTCCCCTCTCCTGCTCTATTTTTTTTCCCAACAAGAGGCTTCTCTGGGGAGGTATCGGGTGGATCCCTCCTGAGGTCTTGAGGTGACACAGGTGCGTAGAGTTCTCCAGTACTGTGGGGTTATTCCTGCCTGGAGTTCTCCTTCGTCTCACCAACTCACCAACCAAGTTGTGCGCTGCACCTGTGACCCCTCTTCTCCACACTTGGTCCTGGCTTGATGTATTTTTACCTTTTGTGTTCCTGCAGATGTTCTCGCAGTGACACTTTACTTCCAATTTCTCCGCAGCTGATGTTGTTTAGGTGAGCCATCTCGTTAGCTGTGATTAGTTAAGGGCTGTTACCGTTATGTTTGTATTGTTGAGTCTCACATACTCCCCCCCTCTCGGGAGACTCTGAGGGTATCTGAATAAATGTCTGTAGCTTGAGTTGGTGCCCTCTCGCGAGTGCTGTGCATGAGGTTGCTAACCTCATACACCCACGCCAGGCTCTTCCTGGTGGTCATCTGTCTCTCCAGCGTCACCAATCTTCCTCGGTTTCCATCCAGACTTTCCTGGAAGTCACTGGTTGCCCAGAGTTCTATGATTATAATTACATCTAACGATGCTTCTCCTCCATTCACGTTTGGTGAATGTAGCCTTGTCCAGGAAAATTTGATGTCTTCAGGTGGTAACCATCGATCATAGGTGGTGTTTCGACCCGCAAACCACAACACCCTCCTGATGGCCGGGTCGGCAGTGGTGGCCAAATCACTGCCCATCTCCTCCTCCTGACCAAGGCTAAACTCCCCTCTCCTGCTCTATTTTTTTTTTTTTTTTTTTTTTTTTCCCAACAAGAGGCTTCTCTGGGGAGGTATTGGGTGGGTCCCTCCTGAGGTCTTGAGGTGACACAGGTGCGTAGAATTATGTCTAGGGTACCAAGCCGAGGGCCACAACATTGCAGGGGGCGACGGTGGTGCTTCCGCTACTCCAGCAACAGTTCAGATATCGTCACTGTCGGGCAGAAACCTTGTATCTCCAAGTTTCAAATGTGTAAATGTTTTGGTAAAGCAAAGCCCTCCTTCATCATACAAGATCGTCGCACAAAACTAGTGAAAACAGCAGATCTACAAGCACACAACGCCTCGCGATGCGAGGCGTTGTGTGCTTGTAGATCGGCTGTTTTCACTAGTTTAGTACATTTTTTAGATGATAAATACAAAACGAATGGTTTTGGACATACAAGGTTTCCACCCAACAACGACGACATATTAGTGTTGTTGCTGCTCTTATACTACCATTATTACTGGGGTTGGTGGGGGCCAGACAGTAGCCCCCCGTGGGCCGCAAATGGCCCGCGGGCCGCCTATTGGGGAACCCTGCTATAGACGCTCGACACAACTGGATGCACCACAGTGGATTCACACCAGCAACACCCAGCCAGCTCTTCCTGGCCTTTTTGCCGAAGTGTCCTTGAGCAAGACACTGAACACCTGTAACTGCTCCTCATGAGCAGGTTGGTGCCTTGCATGGTTGACTCTAGCCATCGATGTGTGAATGCGTTAATGAAATGCACATTGTAAAGTGTGTGCACAAAGGTGCATGGAAATGCAGAACATTTGTACACATGCACACACATGCAAGCATTCATGACAGACCAGGTAAATCCGTTTTTGTATCAGTTTTTTTTATTTGTATCCTTTTTTCAAGAGTTGTTCAAATAACCAAAACGACTCATAAGCAGATAAATTATGGCTCTGATACACAGGGAGGAGAAGACTTCAATTAACAGGAACGTACCATCTCTTCCTGGACTGTACCAAGTCCCGCCCTCCCCCCAAAACCCCTATTGTTCTAACTCGACCATTATTCGCTTCCTGGATCGTACCACGGTTCTATGACTGTACTGCACTGAGATCAGATCTAGACAACGATGTGACTGAAAACATGCGAGGAGATTCAGCGACTGGAATCGGGAGTCAAAGATGTCAAAGACGTTCAAAAATAGCAGATCTACAAGCTCGCAGCTTTACGCCTACGACACGCCCTAAAACAGGGACGACAGGTTGAAAGTGGTTAAGGACCAAGTGGACATTATAGTACAAGCCTGTCCATCTATTAGCTGTCGACTCTACTTTATGTTGAAAATAAACTCAACAGCATCATTTGAAGACCGAGTATCATACCAATTCTAACCGGCTAGAACTGGTTATCACGTCACCTGTAAAAAAACAGTAGCTACCTAAGTTTTTTTTTAGTTTGGTTTGTTTTTTGTGTCGTTCATAGGTATGGCCCTTCAGACCTGAGTCCAAACTATTGTTTATTGTCATACCTCCAGACAAGGTCCCCCATTGGGATATCAGCGCCATCTGGCGCTGCAACAGAGTAAAACTCATAAGCTCCCGTACGAGAAATATCATTTGTCGGTAGGGCTGTCAATCACAAACGAGGGCACCGCCCCCGAGTGTATATAAGCCCTGCGGGCTATCATAACTTCCTCTTCCGCACCTCTGCTTACCTGCAACTAGTGTCGCGAACTCAGCCATATAAGTATAATTTTCTTTAAAGTTTAGCCTAAGCGTTGACTAGGAAAGTCGGCCACTGGCCTTTAGAGATTATTCTCCTGTACGTTCTAATTCTATTCTTCCTAACAGTTCGGTCTCTTTTCTTCACTTTCGCTTTGAGTCTTTACTTCTTCTCTGTACGTTCTGCCACGTGTCTCCCTGCCTTAGCTTAGCTTCGCTTAGCTTCGGTTAGCTCACGATGGCAGCTCGTCGACCTACAGTTAGCAGCCTGCTAGCTAGGGTACCGAAGAAGTGCGGCCTTCCCAGCTGCAAAGGCCTCATCGCCAATGAAGATACACATCCGTTCTGCATTGTCTGCATGGGGGTAGGACACGCTTTGGCCTCTCTGTCCCCTCCGGCCCCGGCCACGGGGGTGAACTGTGCTGAATGCCTCCAGTACGATGTTCCAGCCCTCGAGGCACGATGCGAGATCGCTGCCGCAGGCTACGGCCTTCACACCACGGTCTCCGCCGGAACCCTCCCAGACACCTCTCCTCGTGTGCCGGACAGCGCTGAACGCCACAGCGCTGCTTCTCGCCACGTGGTTAGGCCTCCAGCGGCCTCGCCCTCTGCTAGCTTCGGTAGCCCCGTTGCTAGCGGGTCTGCGGCCCCTGTTTCCACTGCTGTTTCTCCGACGGGCTCGACTGGTGCCGTGCCCAAGAAGAGAACATGCAAGACCGCCCACGTTGTTTCTCCGCCAGCTACAACGTGGACCGTCCCCCCCAAGGAATTCCACCCTCTAGTCGTCGGGGACATTCCTCTCTCCTTCTCCGTCCCCCAGCTACGGGCTATGCGGCCACCTAGCCCCGTCTCCTGGCATGCTAGCGACGGAGACGAACCGGAGCTAGAGGACTACGACATGGAGGAGGTGGACACGGAGGGTGAGTACTCGGAGGAGGACGAGTCCTCTTTCCCCTCCGGACAGGGCGGAGGCGCGGCCAGGGTGGTTCCTCATGCCGAGGCTTCCATCTCCGCCGCGTCCTCCCAAGCCCCTTCTGCCTCTCTCCCCCCTTCCATGCCGGCTGGGGCGAGAGGGGCAGCGGCGCAAGACCCAGACTCCATCCCCATGGACGAGCTCTCGGTGCTGGAACGCGCCGCCATCCGGTGTGGCCTGGAGCTGCCACTCGGAGATGCGCCACTCGGACCACGGGCTAGGATTCCTCTCCTGGGCCAGGATTTGGAGTCCTCTCCCCCGCGTCGGATGGAAAAGCTACCACTAGTCCCAGGCTTTGCAGAGGCCCTGCATTCAACCTGGACTACACACAAGGACCCCCCCAAGCTCCCCTTCCTGGTCGATTACCGCGACTCAGAGAAGGCGGGAATCCCCTTGTGCCCTCCCATGGACAAGCTGATGGCCCAGTCCCTGATAGGGAGCATCAAGCCCAACCATGAGCGGACCGGTCCTGGAGGCCGGCCTCCCCTCAATCTGGCCGTGGGTAAGAAGCCTCCTGGGTTTGCCATCCCCTTTGACGACAAGCAGTCTTCAAGGGTGAGGAACTCTTACAGATCGTCCGCGCTGGCAGCCAGGACGATGAACGCCACCCAGCTGCTGCTTTCCTCCACCAGGCGCCTCCTCAGCGAGATGCGGGAGGTGCCTGACGTGCTGGTGGAGGAAATGGACAAGTCGCTGCGCATGCTGATGGACTTGAATGTCCACGCGATCGAGTGGCTTGGACATGGCATGGATTATTGCATCCAGGCGGAACGTGCCAGGTGGCTAGACAAGGTACAGTGTCCTGGCAGTTCTGGAGAGGAGACCGGGAAGATCCTGCAAGACCTTCCCGGCCACCCTACCTTCCTCATGGGCGGTGGACTGGAGCTTCTCCGCCAGGAGGTGGCGGATAAGAAGATCACTCTGGAGCTCCTGGGAGCCACGACGGACCCCCAGGTACCCAGAAAGGAAAAGAGACAGGGACGGAGCAAGGCCCCTGGTCAGGCTGACAGGGGGCGCTCTTCCTCCAAGCAGGGGAAACAGAACAATCCCCCTAGGACCCCCTCTTCTTCCTCCGCGGGACCCCCTCGCACTGCAGCGGGGGCTTAAGCCCGCTCTCAATCCCGCCACCCTCCCAGGCACGGGATACCGGCCAGCTCCCACAAAGCCCGTGGGAAGCCGCCGCGAAAGTGACACTGGACTCTGGCGGGGTCCCCCTGAAAATTCAGGGGACCCCCCCTTGCAAGCGCAGACGTTTGGACAATATGAACAATTTTTCTTATGCAAAGAAATCAATGTTTATTCCTCCTCTGTGCTCTCCTCCAGTGCCTGTAATAAAAAGTGTGTTGATGAAACAATGCCTGTTTATTTCAAACCCACCTGCTTTACTACAGACGACCCCATTTTGCATGAATTTAACCAGTGTAGAGAAGTCCAGGCTGGAATTTCTTTCCACTCAGATAATATCGCTTCCTCCAGTCATGCAGACAGGTTACAAGCAGAATATTTCTCTTTGCAAAATGTTCCCAGACAAGCTAATTCCTATTCACAGTGGTATAGTCTCTCTAGTGTGCAATACCCCTCTGTCTCCACCGAGCGGCACTGTTATGCCGACTCTAGTTCAGGACAGGAGTTTGGTCTTAGCGTCAGGGAAGAAGCCAACACATATCACCCAGGGTCGGCCTCGTCTTCCCGCAAGGAAGCATATAAAGGCCTTAGCACAGGTTATAAACGTAAATACAATTCCCCGAGCCGGGGATTATGTTACTTATGCGATGAACCTTGTCCCCCGGGCTCCACGTTGTGTGTCGCTTGTATTATTAACAAGCGAGGCTTCTTGGAGGTCACGTGTTCGTCCCCCACCGGATACGGAAATAAGCGTACCGGAAACGGAAACGCTCTTTCCGCCGGTGACTCCGCGCCTTCCGGCCCGGAGGTCACGTGTTCGTTCCCCACCGGATACGGAAATAAGCGTACCGGAAACGGAAACGCTCTTTCCGCCGGTGACTCCGCGCCTTCCGGCTCGGCGTCTAGCGGATACGGATACGTGCCCGGATATGGAACCTTTCCCTCCCGGCCCAGTAGTTCCGCTCAGGCGGTACAACGCCAAGGCTTCTCCGTTGCTCAGCAACACGTTAGCACAGTGTGCAGAGCAATGGAAACGTTGCAATCCGAATCACTGGGTGTTTCGGACGGTGACGCGGGGTTACAGACTACAGTTCGCGAAAAAACCCTCCCTATCCAGCAAGGTTATTTATACTCGAGCCCGCGGCTTGAAGGCCGATGCCTTGAGGGAGGAGATAAGCTCACTATTGCGCAAGGGCGCTATAGTGGAGTTATCACGCGACCAGAGCCGTTTAGGCTTCTGGAGCCGTTATTTTCTGGTTCAGAAAAAAGGAGGGGGGCTGCGTCCGATTATGGACTTACGTGCTCTGAACAAGCACTTGAAAAAGTTCAAATTCAGGATGTTGACGTCAGAGTCACTGATGAAATCAGTGAGACAGGGGGATTTCCACTGTTCAGTGGACCTGAAGGACGCTTATCAGCACATCCTCATTTATCCCCCACACAGGAAGTTCCTGCGGTTCGCCTTCGAGGGGCGCCTGTACGAGTACACGGTCCTCCCTTTCGGTCTTTCTCTGAGCCCTCGGGTTTTCGTGAAAGTGACCGAGGCAGCCATTGCTCCACTGAGGCATCAGGGAGTCAGGCTGGCGAACTACATAGACGATTGGATGATTTCCGCCGCCTCCTGCTCAGAAGCGGCGCGCCATACCAATCTGGTGTTGTCACACCTGAAGGCCTTGGGTTTCAACGTCAACTTTGGCAAAAGTATGTTGTTACCCTCCCAGCAGATTTCCTTTATAGGAATATCTCTGGACTCGGCCACCATGTCCGCTCGCCTCTCCCCGGAGAGGGTGGACAGGTTTCTGGCTTGTCTGGGCTCCTTCCGACTGAACCAGGTGGTCAGGTACAAGGAGTGCATGAAGTTGACTGGGCTGATGGCTTCAGCAGTGCAACTTCTGCGTCTGGGCAGGTTTCATATGAGACCTTTCCAGCGGTGGTCACTGGCGCTCAGGATTCCTTCCCTGCAAGGGTACAGGAAGGTGTCAGTCAGCCAGGTCTGCATGGACGCTCTGGTCCCATGGAGGGACCAGGCGTTGTTGACAAGTGGGGTCTCCATGGGCGAAGTGGTGTCACGCAAGGTGATCACCACAGACGCCAGCCACTCGGGGTGGGGCGCCACCCACGAGGGGCGCTCAGCCAGGGGTCTTTGGACCCAGGCCATGTTGGAGTACCACATCAACTATCTGGAATTAATGGCGATCTACTTGGCGCTCAAGCATTTCGAACCATTTCTCCGGGGTTGCCATGTCCTGGTCAGGACGGACAACACGGCGGCCCTGTATTATCTCAACAAACAGGGCGGCCTCTCCTCGCGGACGCTGGATCAGCTGGCGCGCGAGATGACCCTCTGGTGCTTGCCTCGGTTGAGGTCCATCAGAGCCTCCCATGTCCCGGGCCTTCAGAACGGCGGCGCCGATCTGTTGTCCAGGGGGGAGCCTCGTTACGAGGATTGGTCTCTCCACCCTGCGGTGGTGAGGCAGATTTTCTCCAGGTTCGGTCGACCGCGAGTCGATCTCTTTGCCTCCCAGGAGAACGCGAAGTGCCCCCTTTACTTTTCAGTGAGGGGACCTTCTCCTCTGGGGATGGACGCGTTTGCTTACGAATGGCCACAAGGTCTTCTCTACGCGTTTCCACCCCTGGAACTGATTCTTCCCACTCTGGAGAGGATCAGATGTTCCAACCAGGAGGTTCTTCTGGTGACACCATCCAGGGGAGTGTGGAGGTCTCTGATCACCCCACTGCTCTCTCAACCCCCTTGGCGGCTTCCCTTGCTCAGGGATCTGCTGCGCCAGGCAGGGGACGAGATCTTCCATCCAGACCCGCGGGGCCTAGACCTGTGGGTTTGGCCCGTGAGAGGGAGAACCTGCTTGCAGCAGGCTTCTCACCGATGGTTGTAGCCACTATTCAGAGTGCTAGAGCCCCCTCTACTAGGGCTGTGTATGATGGAAGATGGAATGCTGACTGGTGTGAGCTACAGGAGCCACCTGTGGTGGCTCATATAGCTTCGGCCCAGAAGGTGTTAGATTTCCTGCAGGACCGCCTGGACCTTGGTCTGGCGTTCTCTACACTGAGGGGTTACTTAGCGGCTATTGATGCCTGCCACCTGGGGGTGGCAGGCAAAGGCCTTTCTAAAATCCCTGAGGTGGTCCAGTTCATGCATGGTGTGGACCATTTGAGACCTGTGACCAGAGCCTTGTTTCCTGTTTGGGATCTACAAGTGGTTCTTGTGGGCCTTTGCAAGGCACCTTTTGAACCGATTGGGAGGACCTCTTTGAAACATTTAAGTTTCAAAACAGCTCTTTTGCTTGCCTTGTCTACGGCTAAGCGTGTGAGCGACCTTCATGCGCTCTCTGTGAGCCCTGATTGTATGAGGTTTCTCAATAATGACTCCAAGGTTCTTCTTAAACCTCATTTGAGTTTTATTCCTAAGAACCGAGTGGTCCCGAAGGAACCTGTTGTTTTGACGGCTTTCCATCCTCCTCCGTTTGCATCAGAGGAGGATAGGCGTCTTCATTGTCTTTGTCCAGTTAGGGCCCTGAAGGCCTACTGTGATAGGACGGTGGACAGCAGGTCTACTTCTCAGCTTTTCGTGGTCATGAATGCCCGTCAACGGAAAGCGGTGTCCAAACCCACTCTGTCGAGATGGCTTGTGGATGCTATTAGGTTGGCTTACACCCGGTCTGGGTCTGAAGTGCCGGAAGCACTTAAGGCCCACAGTACTAGGGGTGTGTCTACCTCTTGGGCTTTGTCCAAAGGTGTCTCCATTGAGGAGATTTGTGCAGCGGCGAATTGGTCTTCGCCGTCCACCTTTGCGACCTACTATCACCTGGACGTTGCGCCTTCTGCGATGGCGCATACGGTTCTGGGTGCTGCTGCCCTTCCTACTATGTAGTGGGGCGGCTCTCTCCCCTTCCTGAGATAGCATGTTGCTGTCTCTAGAATACGTGGGGGGACCCTGAGTTTTTCCCTTATATTATTGCAATTTTATAAGGTGGACCTGTGTCTGCCCTTAGTGCATAAGGCAGGCCTCGGTCTGTCAGGGTCTTTTTCTGTCTGAACACGCCCAGGCCCTGTGGGTCTGGGTTGGATCAGTCCTGAAAGGGGTCACGTCGGTTGACAGGACCTCCTTTCCGGGTGTGGTCGGTGTGCACGACAGTCTTGTCGGTTCATGACTTCTCGGGGAGTATATGAGTCCCAATGGGGGACCTTGTCTGGAGGTATGACAATAAACGTATAGGTTCCGAACGGAACCATGTTTATTTAATACCGGAGGACAAGGTCCCCCAGAATAAAGCCCCTCGGTTCGCTAGTTGCGGGCGCAGAGGTGCGGCTTTAGAGGAAGTTATGATAGCCCGCAGGGCTTATATACACTCGGGGGCGGTGCCCTCGTTTGTGATTGACAGCCCTACCGACAAATGATATTTCTCGTACGGGAGCTTATGAGTTTTACTCTGTTGCAGCGCCAGATGGCGCTGATATCCCAATGGGGGACCTTGTCCTCCGGTATTAAATAAACATGGTTCCGTTCGGAACCTATACGTTTTAAAAGTGATTGCTCAGTATTTGTTTTCACCTTTCTTGGGACAGAACAATTGAGGTTTGTCCTCAATACAATGCAAATTAACTTCATACACTTGAGGGTGGGGGGGATTAACAGCATCCACATCTCTGTGTATTGACAGCTTATTAATGGCGGCGCACATCTGCGTTGTCCATAAAGGACTGTGCGGTGCGGTGGACATCTTTGTACTCGCATGGCTACTGGAAGCAGCAGCACGCCATGGAATACAATAGTATTCTAAGGATAAAAAAATGTATACAAATAATTAAAAACATTTGTGCCGAGGTTAAAGGTTGTTTCTTTTGGGTAGCATAATGAGATCATTTTTTTTGGCACTCAGAACAGTCCGTGGCCCATGCAGGTGACATCAGGGTGCACAAAAAGTTTGAAAATCTTTGTAAATATTGTCGCTGTAGGGGATAAAACCTCATTATGTCCAAATCTGTTACATTTTCAAATTCAAAAGGAGCAGATACAAGCTTGAAGCGTGGCACGAACGCGATACTATGATAGAGTAGGACATTAATTTACAAATATAATGGAGATTCTGGTTTCCGCCCGACGATGATATACTACCGGTGTTTCTCAAAGTGAGGGTCCGGGGACCCTCAGGGTTCCTTGAGAAAGGTTCCAAATGGACCCTTACAGGTCTAAATCTGAGTGAACTTAATGGAACCGGTCCATTTGCTCACTCTCAAGAGTTATGGGGATCTTTGAAATTAAAGTCTGAGAACCTGCGATATGTGCTTAATGACAACTCATACACAACATGTCTTCCAGACATTTAGCATCATTAGAGGCTGAATTTAACGGCAGTTTGTTTGCATTGACCATTACTATCCTTTAATAGTCTTTTTTAACATGATCTACTCTACCACGTGAACCATGCATGCCATGCAGTCAGATTCCACCTGGGTTTGGGTTCATTCTTCTTCTTACAAATGATGCCGTCCTGTCGGCATAAAGGCCCCAACACAATAAAAACGTTATGATGAGGCTTGCATCAACCAACTCTGAAGTGTGGACAAATGGAACCAAATGGACCCGCAAGTGTCCATTCGGTTCCCATTAGCACCACTCTCCAGCGTTGCATGTGGATAACCAAAGATGGGCCCTAGCCGTGCGGCTGACAAGACAGTAAAATGGCAATTTGAGTGAAAAATGTCTTTCCTTGCACCACAGTTAGACATTATTATGTCAACTGAACTGCCAGCTTTCTGCTCTCGGAGGAGCAGTTTGTGTCTGGATGTGTTCACTGAGCCAGTCTGAACACACGGCGTGAGATATACAACACTACTGGGACAGCAAGGACATTTATTTTACAAGCGTCTTTGTGTGTAAGAAGAGACATTTCCCACAAGAACCTGAAACGCAAGTCAATACTTTCTTGTCAGAGTTGGATGCTTTGTTTTCTGCTCACAAAAAAAAAGGTCACAGAAATAACTCTTCGACAGTGTTTCTTGAAGAATGAATTATTTTGTAAACACTCCGAGTTTACAAATGGACACACGTGAGGATTTGACGGAGTAGTATTGACTATTGTCAAGAACATTGGCTCTTTTGGAAACGCCTATACGTCAAACAGTCCATGTGATGAACTGCAGCTGTCTTGTCACTCATCATCACCCTGCTATGATGACATGTGTGAGGGCGAGGGGCCGTTGTCAGGTCAGACCAGTCGTGGGGCTCTATTTTGATCCATGCCTTATGCCTAAACTTCTTTGATCTACATCTGCACGTTGTGAGCTTGCAGATCAACTATTTGAAATATTTAAAAAAAGTTTTTCAAAATAGTAAAAAAAAGGCAAAGAAGTTTAGGCATAAGGCATGGATCAAAATAGGGCCCCTGTTCTGTTCTGTTCTGTTCTGAGGGTTAAGCACCTGTACACAGAAACGCCATTTAAAGACAATATAAATGGCCAACATGGAACTTTTCCAAACCTGGGGCGTGTCATGCAGTCAGTTAAGCCTCTATCAGAGTCCAGGGTGAAGAGCTATTCACTTCACCGCGGTGTAGTTTTCTAGCTATCACCTAAAAATACATAACAAAGCCTAGGTGATAGCTAGGAAACTACAACGCGGTGAAGTGAATAGCTCTTCACGCTGGACTCTGATAGAGGCTTTAGCCTTTGGTGGTTCGCGGTTTTAAAGGGTTTTGAACAGGTTTTAATCTCACAAATGGATGTTAAATAAACACAGAGAATTGTATTTGTTCCCCCCATCTACATTGTACCGTAAAAGTACCCGTCATAGCCTCCAGACTTATTAAAGTAATCTTGCACCTGTGAAACTAGGCCAAAGGAACGTTGACACTTAAAAATAAATAATAACAATAATAATAAAAAGACTGCTCCGAATACATGTTTTGAGTACTTTTTGTCAACTTCAATGTGTTTTTTTTTGTTTAGTTGGCAGCTCTTCTCCAGTCTTCCACCAGGGGGCGAACAGGCAGTGTTCCAACACTCTGGTGTGTTGGTTGTTGATGGACCCATTGGTTGCCGAAGAGGACCAAACATCATCCCGATCGGCGTGATTGTTTGGTGAGCGGCAAATTTAACACATTGTTCACATTGTACGACTTTATATAAAAACAAAAACGGGTAAAGACGTCCCCATGGCATTGCTGTTGCATTACAAAGACAGTCTACAGAACAAAGAAACATTATTTTTGATTGTTGTTGATGTTTTTGTACAGGGGTCGCCATTGCAGAAGTCCACCTTCATGCATTAACCGTCCGTCTGGGGTCTGCGATGCCATGATGGCATTGCAGAAAGATTCGGAACACAAAACTACACATTTCCTGATCAAACATCTTTAGGGCAAGCGGGAAAACAAGAGCCAGAGTGTCTTGAGTTTCCCAAAATCGAATTTTCTCAAGGCTATACTGTGTATCATTGGTCCGGGGACCCCCAGGGGTCCTTGAAGGGATTCTAGGGGGGGTCCCCAGTAAAAGTAGATGTACAGCATCACAATCATTTTAACCACATTGGCTATTAAAAATAGCAGATCTACAAGCTCACAGCACGTCACAGATTTCTTCTGGAGGTTTTCTTTTATCGATTTCCTTGGCACAAAAGAGTTTGAGAACTACTGCTGTAAATATCATGAATTGTTTTTATTTTTTAGTTGTGACTCGACAAAATATAAATTAACAGTAGCCTTTACTATAGGGATGGAGCAGAAGTGAAGCATTATTAATTCAGCAAGCATGCATGTAATAAGTAGGACTTCGGCAATGGTTGCACCTGTACACCACGTTGTTGTCTGTCGTTACAGTTTAAATATATAACAATGTACAGCCTACGTTAAGAGGGGTTGTGGAGGGGGGGCAACAACATCATTGCACCGTTGTAGTACATCGTTGTAGTACAATATTTTTTTTTCTCGTTACAGAAAATAGGATTGAGATATGCATTTTTCTTTTCTCCCACCTGTATCGTACACAAACAAGCATCAAGCATCATCCTTCACGTGTCGACCGCTGTACACTTCAGCGTCGTCACAATTCCTTTTCATTCGTTTCTTTTAATCGTACCATTATTTTAAGAAAAAGTCGGTTGACAACATGCGCATTCTCTCACACCTTTATACTTCCCAAGAAAACAGCCCGATCTACAAGCTTGTAGATTGTAAATCTTTTGTTTTGGCCTGTATAAATTGGGACTATATAAATTATTAAGCATCACAGTCTGGGATGTGAAGCCCACAGACACAGCAGTGTTTTGGGAGTGGGGTTTGGAAGGAGTGTCGTACCGAAAGGCAGTGGTTCTCAACCTTTTCAGGCCCCGAACCCCAAAATTATATTTTAACGGGGGACCCCCCCACCCACCCCCACCCTCACCCTCCCACCCTCCCACCCTGAGGAGCACTCGAGGCATTACATTTTGTATAACACGGTTCTATTGTGAAAATAGCAGATCTACACGCCTCACATCTCGTAGATCGGCTATTTTCACAATTTCTGCCTAATATTTGACAATTTGTTACATTGTGTCATTTTAGAGGTATTAAAAACTGTCACATTAGAAATGTGCATATACCCTCTATACACTTAAACTTTATGTTGGTTAGGGGCCCCTCGACCCACAGGTTGAGAACCACTGCCGTAAGGGTTCATTTGTACACAGTCCAAAATTAATTAAATTAACGCTAAAGACTTTCTACAGTGCATGGTGGCTGGGCACCACAGGAGGGGGGACCTTGTGTTTTTTTTGTGTTCATACAAATTCCAGCTCTGATACCAACAGTACACCGACTCTTCATTCCAGTGCTTTTGCTCTGCACCCAGATGTGTGTAATCTGTGCTTGTGTGAGAAGAACCTGTTGGGACTCACTTTAAGGTGACAGAACTAAATGTTTTTGCGGCATCTGATGCCTTGCTTTGTTGAATTCTAAAGCCATTTTCGTCCACTGTAATGACAAGTAGAAGGGTTTGACATCTTCTATATAATCGGTGGTCTTGATTTTATATCTTGACCACTTATCAATGTCAATATTTGAAAAAGGAACTGACAGGTTCTTTGTGATTTTGATCGTGGAACTGAAGGTAAACCTGTACCTCCTCTTCCACGACTATTAATTATGGTCCAAAAAGAATAACCGGACGTGGACAACAGTAGAAGGTTCAGTGACGGACTAGGAACAATATGAGTTTGCGACCAAAAGATCAAACTGGTCCGGCAGAATACTAGTCCAATCAATGCACATTAACGTGTTCTAACAAAACTAAAACTAAAAAGAAACATCAACTCTACAGTACCATGTCTGTCTGTCTGTCCAGGGCTCTGGGTGTGCCAGTGTTTCGTCATTATAATCAACGTCATCAATAATCTATAACTCACACAAACTCACTCTGCAGACGAGACAGTCCCACACGACCCCGTCATCAGCACTGTGTCAAATACTACAGTATGTAATGCTACAATCAACTCATTATCCCCCCACTCGTAACCCCCACAGCCCCCCCAAAAAAGAAATGTACCCCAGATAAATGGACAAAAGCACGTTCAGATTCCATGCCGCGGTCAGGTCAGGCAAACAGACGGGTAAAACCCAAATAAAAAGATTTAAAAACAAGACCTAAAACCTAAAATAAACAAAAAATCATCCTCACACTCATGATACACACACACACACACACACACACACACACGCATACAACTCAGTCTGCTTGCAGACAGTTGTGTGTGGCGACATTCACAAACAGACAAAAAAGAAAAACTAAAAAACGAAGTGAGCCCCAAATCTCCCGCAAGTCTTTGGGCTCCGTTTGAGACTTCGCCACTCCTCCGACCAGGATTTGTCACGCCAGCCACCACCACCAGGGGGGGTGGGGGCAGGGTGGGGAGGTGGGTGGAGGAACGACCGACGCGACATCACTTCCGCAAAGACCACGACATTGTTGTCATTCAGCAGCGCCTCGATCGGCGCCAACCTCCCCCCGAATCATCCAATCATCCAGGGGGAGTGGAGTGTGTAAAGGGACAAGGAGTGGGGTTGAAGGTTCAAATCCCCGCACCCCTCCTTCCAAAACAAAACAAAAAAAGGAGTCTTGAAAGTCTCCCGTGTTCCACGTAGCAGAGGGCGTGTCAGGCAGATGGGAGGGAGGGAGGGACGAGGCCAAACTAAGGTTTGACGTTTAACCACTTAGACCTCTCTATGCTTAGTAAAACAGAACTGATTTGCACTGTACTTGAGTTCTTTTTTCCATCTACCCCAACTCTCCTCACCAAAAATAGCAGATCTACAAGCTCACAACGCGTCACGTTGTGACGCGTTGTGAGCTTGTAGATCTGCTATTTTTGGTGAACCGGCTTCCCCCCCAGAATAGGGATGTTGAGGTTCAAGTGGGTTAAGGACTGAGGTCGGTGGGTGCCAGTGAAAGAGATGTCTCATCAACGGAGGGGTGGGTGGGTGGTCTCATAGTGGTCCCGAAGTTCCAGGCCAGTCACCCTCCCTCCTCCGCCGATAACGGAGGAGGAGGAGAGGAGTTGAAGAGTTGAGGAGAGAGGAGGAGGAGCGTGAGCGCGGGAGAGAGAGAGAGAGACACGAAGGAGAGAAGAGTGCATCGAGGCTAGCGGAGCGGGCTAGCGGTTGTTCTTGGCCGCCTCCTTTGCCGCCAGGATGAGAGGCGTCAGACTGGAGAGAGGCTTGGCCACCTTCAGGAACTGATGCTGAGAGACGCAGAGAGAGAGAGAGAGAGAGAGAGATCAAATGATGAAAAAAAACTCCCATATCTGCAGGGTGAGTGAAGTACAACAATGTGCAACCACAGCGGCGTGATTCAAGAGCTGCTGTGATAGGAGAAGGATATCAAATGGAACACAACCACCTTAAAGACTACTGATCCTGGTGTATACATCCCTACACTGTCTGCATCGAGTAATCTCCATACCCCTTTCAATTGTACATATTTTATTTTGATTGTATTATATTGATTGATTGTATTGTACGGTGTACACTTCTGCTTAAGCAATGTAAACGTATGTATGCTCGGGGGGGGGGGGGGGGGGGGGGTAGAGGAGTCAGAGTCAGGAAGAAGGGAGAGTCAGAGGAAAAATGGAGGGAGGGATGGAAAGACATGAGATACGGAGAGGGAAAGGGAAACGGAAAATAAGACAAAATATGTCAGTTTCAGTGTTCAGTGAACATTTCCTTTCCCACAAGGAGATTCACAATGACGAATTCAACTACTTGTGATGTGATAATTTAGAGCTACTGCAACACCTCTCAGCTTCCCTGCTGTCTGTCTCTCCTACACTGTCTCCCTCTCAGCTTCCCTACTGTCTGTCTCTCCTACACTGTCTCCCTCTCAGCGTTCCTACTGTCTGTCTCTCCTACACCGTCTCCCTCTCAGCTTTCCTACTTACTGTCTGTCTCTCCTACACTGTCTCCCTCTCAGCTTTATACTCTCTGACTCTCCTACAATGTCTCCCTCTCAGATTTCCTACTGAGAACCCCTGTCTAACCCCTGATTTTGACATAGATGTATTTACTTGCGCCAGCGCAATTACTGCGTTCAGTGATTTTGTATGTGGCGTCTGTTTGCATAAATGTCTGCGTAGCCAATCAGGGACCAGCATTCTTGGTGACGTCACCATCAACAAGTGCAACCTGATATAAAGAGCAGGCCATAAATGGCCACGAGTACACAAGGCGCAAGTTGGCACCTCGACAGGGTACAGTCGAGTCTTCTTTTCCATCAAGCAGGGTTGGTCTCAAGCACAAGATGTGCTTTATTGATAAGACTCTGGAAGATAGCCTAGTTGATAGTCCCTACATAACCCCTGATACAATCCATCTCTCTGCAGCATGCTCGCTATTACACATACTCGCGCGCGCACACGCACACACAGACTCAAATTCAATTACTTTTCAATCTTTTCTATCTTATTCAGAAAACCACTCTCAAAATCATTCTCTATCTCTCTCTCACACACACACACACGCACGCGCGCGCACGCACACGCGCGCGCGCACGCGCACACACACACACACACACACACACACACACACACACACACACACACACACGCACTCAAGCAATTTCAGAAGTGATTCACTGAGAGCTATATGAGCCCACTCTCTCCCTTCACGGCTCTCAAACATCTTTTGAAAAAAATATTCCACATTTTTGTAAGATTCTTTGAAAATAGCAGGTCTGCAAGTTGCAGTTTTCGGGCTGTTTAATTCAACTTATTTTCCAGTGTTGCTATGCCAAAGGCATTATGTACGGCACTTTTTCATAAACGCTTTCGGAAAGTGCAATTGCAAACGTATAATTAAACCTTATCATTAACAACAACATGTCGCGTGGGATGAGATGGCCTCCTGTCCACGATGCATTAAAGGAGTAGTTCACCCCCAAAATGACTTTTTTTCTATTAATTAGTCACACCATGGAGACCTAGAGTTCAATAATATTTTTAGTTTTTTGTCGCATTCCGAAGACAAAAATGTGATAACAATAAATTTACCCCCATTCGTTCCAGATGGGGGCCCGTTTCGAAACGGGTTCCCATCCGGAATCCATGGGGGTAAATTTACTCAAATCAATTTTTTGTCTTAGGAATGTGACAAAAACCAAAAGATATTATTGAACTCTAGTCTCCATGGCGTGACAAATCAATAGAAAAAAAGTCATTTTGGGGGTGAACTACTCCTCTCTCACTCTAGTCACACGTGCACGCGCACACATGCACACACACACACACACACACACACACACACGCACGCACGCACGCACACACATACACACGCAGTGTACTCCCATACCTGCAGCAGCTCCTTGGCCGAGCCCCTCTTCTCCACGTCCATCTCCAGACAGCGGTTCAGGAAGTCTCTGAAGATGGTGGACAGTTTCTCTGGGTTCTGCAGCTCCGGCGTTCCATTAGTGGCGATGAGATACAGCGCCTGGGAGGAGAGCCGACAGGATGAGACAGAGAGAGGGAGAGGAGAGGTGAAGAGGTGGTGAGATGAGAACAACGTGCAACATTTCTCCTTAATGCTTCTAAACCGGTGACTGGATAAGTGCTATAATGTGCGGTAAATGCCGACATTATTCATGCACTTTGCTCTCACCGCTGCAATTACCAGCACTTGGACAAAGTTTTAAGCAAAAACACTGCAGCTTTGGTGGTGAAAGGCAGATTTAAATGGCGTGCGGCACACAACCTGAACACACGCACGCACGCACGCACGCACGCACGCACGCACGCACGCACGCACACACGCGCGCGCACACGTAGGACGCCATATGTCTCGCGTGATCCTACACATTGATCCTACAATTTTAGATTTTCAGTTTTTCCACCCAATTTAGTAATTGCGCCAATTCCAGTCATGACCCGCAGAATGTTACCGCTTTGAATTCAAATTCTTCAAAAGGAGACAATTTACTGCATTTACTGTAGCAGACGCTCTTAATCCAGAGCGACTTATGCAAGAACAGCACAAGGTAAAACATCAAATGCATAGAAGTAGTCATCTACAATCGTAGTTAAACCAGGAACGTACGGTATCATTCACAGTCACAGAATAACCCAAAAAATCTATAATCTGTACATTGAAGCTACTGTATATGACCCTGGTATCAGACATGCTATCTAAATTAATGTTTTGCCTTTGCATAAGCCTGCAAGGCTAGGACAAGTGCTACGGTAAGTTCTACGGGCTAAGGTGGAGTCTTCAGACTACGGTGGAAGCTAGGGAGTGAGTCTGTAGTTCTAAATGCAATGGGGAGTTCATTCCACAGTTTGGGGGCCAGGAGGGAGAAGAGTCTGGGACGTGTGGAGTGTTGTCTTTTAGCAAAGGTTCTGTCAGCTTCACCGTGTTAGCCGAGTCCATGAGGCTGTACAATATAAAGATCTCCACAATATAACATGGTATTCAACTTTCCCAAAGTTGCCTCTAACGGATGGATGCACTCACAACGCAATTGTCTGTATATTTAGATTTATTGCCGGCCATGAACCTAATCAACGTTATGAAGGATTTGAGCACAATGCTCTGATTGCTCATTACTCTGAAGAATGTGTACTATAAAAAAAAACAGATTTTATTGGGTAGGTATTAAAATTATGTCACTGAGCGCGGGGAATTGTTTTGGGTTAAAACTGATTCCGGTTTAGTATTTCCTGACAAATTGTAGTCCGTTTTGACTACAAAATGACGTAGGACACCATCCGCTCCCGACTGGATCAAAAGCCCGAAATTGGAAGCGAATCCCAGGCTAGCTTACGTTTAGTAATATACCCAGTGGAGACCGCTCCGAGGTCGGCGGGTTTGGCCTGAGGCGAGCGTGTTTTTTTGGGGGGGCGACGAGCGTTCTTGTATCCCTAACACGTACTACTCACCCTGAGTGGGTTTTCATTCAGGTAGGGGGGCTCTCCCTCCACCATCTCGATGGCCATGATGCCCAGGGACCAGATGTCCACCTTGGGGCCGTAGGCCTTGCGGGTCACCACCTCCGGGGCCATCCAGTACGGCGTGCCCACCATGGTGCTGCGCTTGCTCTGCTCCGGCGTGATCTGAGCGCAGAAGCCAAAGTCAGCTGGAAGAGGAGAGAGACAGAGAGAGAGAGAGAGAGAGAGAGAGAGAGAGAGAGAGAGAGAGAGAGAAACAAAGAAAAAGACAGTTAACAACATGAACTCTAGTGCAGTGGTGGAAAGTAACTACGGTAAGTACATGACATGTACTTAAGTTATGTACTTAAGAATTCTGAGGTACTTTTACTTTACTGAAATTTTCAATACTCTACGCTACGTCTCAGAGGCAAAAACTGTACTTTTACTCCACTACAATTATTTGAGTATTTCCAATTTTCATTACTCAACTACATCTCAGAGGCAAGAGGTTAGTGAAGTAAAACAGCCACTGAACCGACCCAGCTGATGAAAGGACTTGTCAACTTTTTATTCAAATAAAAACAGCATCTTAACAATTTAGTAATTTAAATAAAGAATTTAAAATAGGCATTGGTAAGTAGGACAGACATTCTATATAGTTATTTAAATTGTGAATAAAACACATTTCAGATGATGGTGGCAAAGGGCTTCCAAGGTTTCCACTCCATAACAGTTAGATACTGGGATGAACGTGAAGGTGGTGTTAAAGAGTCACAGCTCCCTCTAGTGGTTGAGAGTATGTATAACAGTTTTTAAAACAATGTTTACTGTACTGTTGCTTTCTCAAGGTTTCTTCCCGACACTGACGATATTTACACCCCTGTATTATGTTGGTGTGCCCATGGATTCTTGGGACATGAAAAGTGTGCCCAAGGTTGAGAAACACTGCTGTAATGCATATATAATATTCTAATCCAGATGATGATACTCTAATCCAGTTATAATGCTGTACGTACTGAGCTTGACGGAGCCGTCCATGCCCAGCAGGATGTTGTCACTCTTGATGTCTCTGTGGATGACCTGGTTAAAGTGCAGGAACTCCAACGCCTGCAGACACTGGACAGCGGGAACAACAACAATAGAACATTAACTATACTACCAGCGTCTAGTCGGCGACCTGGCCAACTCGGAACAATGTAAATAGGGAATGAATGCCCCGCCCTTTAATGCAAACCCCATTATACCTGTTTTCATAGGACCCGTTTTGACCATCTGTCTGCCTGTGTCCATTTATGCCCATATATGGAGATATCTGTATCTGTCTGTCTGTCTGTCGGCGTCCATTTTATGTCCATATATGGAGATCACTGCAGTTATAGTTCTGGGTCCATTTTATGCCCATATATGGAGATATCTGTCTATCTGCGTCCATTTTATGCCCATATATGGAGTATCTGTCTGTGCCTCCAACTGTGTTGCAGACACAGTGCCGGTTCCCCCTTTAATGCAAACCTCATTATACCTGTTGTCATAGGACCCGTTTTGAACATCTGTTTGCCTGTGTCCATTTATGCCCATATATGGAGATATCTGTATCTGTCTGTCTGCATCCATTTTATGCCCATATATGGAGATCTTTGACCATCTGTTTGCCTCTGTCCATTTATGTCCATATATGGAGATATCTGTCTGCAATCCATTTTATGCCCATATATGGGGGCATTCATTTTATGCCCATATATGGAGAACGCGCATGCCCGTGGGACGAACGGTTCTCGAGATACGCGGATTACATACATACATACACACTCACAGAGATTTTTTGTTGACTCATGTGGCGTACGTGATGTCAGAGCCTTTTATGAAGTGATGTCACAATGAGTCAGAGCTTTCGCCGATTTCCTCCGGAACAGCCTGATGTCAACAATCAACCCCGCATAAGGAGATTCCGAACGTTTCGCGCCGGTTCGGGAAAACCGCGCGTCGGGTCGGGTCGAGACCCGGCACTGCACTCCGTGCCGCGGCGGGGAACGCGCGTGCCGAATCTGAAGCCGGTGGGACGAACGGTTCTCGAGATACGCGGATTACAGACAGACACACAGACAGACAGACAGACACGCAGAGACTTCTCGCATTTATAGATAGATAATGAACACTGCACAGTGGGGACAACAGCACTAGAACACTAACTACTGTATCTATACGCCATTATTCTGCACTTTTTCAGTGTTCATGAAAACATGCTATTCCAACCGTCTCTGTCGGATGGAAAACGTAAAACAGTTACTTTTCAGGATTTTTATTCAAAAATAGCAAAAGTAGCAGATCTACTAGCTCGAAACGCGGCGCAAAACTTTTTTTGTTTTTCTTTTGTTTTAAGATTTATTTTGGGGCTTTTTATGCTTTTATTGATAGGACAGCGGACTAACAGGAAATGGGGAGAGACTTGTTGACACGCAAAAAAAGGTCGTTGGGAACGGGATTCGAACCCGCGACAGGCTGGCATTCTCCATGTTCACACCTCAAAATGCTGGATTAACTCTTCAAATCGACCGGATCACAGAGGCAGCGGCCATTAGCTTACCCGAGGCTCAAATCCAGTAGGTCTTTATTGGATGTGATTTCTCCATCGCGACGATGCTATCCGAGTACTCACACACAAACTTTGCACTGTCGCAACTTTTAAGAGTAAGCTAGATTCACTCACGCTGGGGAAGTGAATGATGCTGGGCAGAGGCAGCACTCGGCCTGCCTGGTGCGTGCACTGCGGGTCACCATGACCATCACAGTGCGCAACGGTGTGATAGTCAGGCTCCGCAAATCGTGTGTGTGTGTGTGTGTGTGTGTGTGTGTGTGTGTGTGTGTGTGTGTGTGTGTGTGTGTGTATGTGTGTGTGTGTGTCAGTCATTACCTCTCGACACACAGCAGCGATCTGGGCCTCGTCCATGCAGGTTTCCGTGACAACGTCGGTCAGCGATCCTCCGGCCAGGTACTCCATCACCACCCACAGCTCGTCACCCACCAGGTAACTATGGCAACAACACAACAACACACAGCTCATCACCTACCAGGTAACTATGGCAACAACACAACAACACACAGCTCATCACCTACCAGGTAACTACGATATCATTGCTATAATCAAAATATCCCCAACATCCATTCTCCTGGGTCAGAACATTTGCCGAAAAATAGCCGATCTACAAGCTCACAACGCGCATTGTGAGCTTGTAGATCGCCTATTTTTGGGCAAAGAGATTTGGTAGAGAGTGAAAAAAAGACTGTATCAAGTACGTATATTAAGTACCTTTTACCAATTATAAAGGGTTTA
>NC_137817.1:49631410-49633910 GCF_963921795.1 Nannobrachium achirus
CAGACTTGCAGTATCCAGATCTTACCAGTAGAGGGAGACCTTAGCACGTCTGGAGAAGCGTGTGGGGGCATGGTTTAAGAAAATACAAACTTGCATATTATTACGGGAAGAGAGAACAAAAAAGAAAGAAAGCAGATGGGGTTTGGGGCATGACGCATTTGATATGTAATAGGCTTTTTACACAATTTAAATGTTTATGAAGGGTTGGTGTTTTTTTTGGTTCATTTCTGGCTGTGTGTGTGTGTGTGTGTGTGCGCGCGTGCGTGCGTGCGTGCGTGCGCGTGTGTGTGTGTGTGTGTGTGTGTATGCTATAGTGTATTATAGCTTCCATGTACAGATTATTTATGTTGATGTTTTTGATTGTTTCGATTTTATTGAATATGTTCGTGGTCTACCCTAAATTCTTTGATTACTTGATGTATTACCTTGTGCTGTTTTTACTTATTGTAATTCGCTCTGGATTAAGAGCGTCTGCTAAATGCCTAAACCAGGGGTCTTCAACGTTTTCAGGCCAAGGATCCCTTAGTTGAGAGAAAGATGAAGCAGGGACCCCCACAACCTTTCATAGATTCCATATAGTTTTATTGTTTGACAGCACAATCATCAGTGTTTTTTGGATTCTTGTAAATTTCTGTTTTCAGATATTTAACCACATGAACCTTCAATACTTAATAAACTTGACCTTTCACTCTATACTTAGTCTGCTCTTTTTCCCCTCTACACCAAACCTCTTTGCCGAAAATAGCCGATCTACAAGCTCACAACGCCTCGCAGCGCGAGGCTTTGTGAGCTTGTAGATCTGCTATTTTTGGCAAAAGTTCTCAGAAGATGGACGCTAGGGTTCAAATCGTCAATATAAAAAAGGAGAAAAAAAGTTTCTATCACACAAAGATTTGGAGGAAACCCTGTAGTAACTCTGAGGACCCCCTGGGGGTCCCGGACCCCCTGTTGAAGACCCCTGGCCTAAACTGTAAATTGTACACATTTTATGATGCAGCACAGCTTCTGAAAGGGAATGCAGGGCAAAACGGAGCAAAGGAACGCCAACAGTTATCCCCTCGTCACATCGCGTTAATTATCACGTCAATTAAGTTGGAACTGGAGGCTGCTATATTTCGCCCGGGTTTCATGTGACTGCTGGTGTGAAGTCTAAATAAAGACGTTTTGTTACTAAGTGAATAAAAAGCAATGACTTGCAAATGACCAGCATGTGGGGTGTTGTCTCTGTGAGCCAGTAGCTGGATGATTCTAGAACAACCTTTTAACACGCCGCCCATTTGAGCTGCTACACGGATCATTTATAGTTTATGGCAATGGTTCTCAACCTGTGGGTCGGGACCCCCAGGGGGGTCCCCAAATAATTTTGGGGGGTCCCCAGATGATTAACTTAATGTGAAACATTGTTTTGTCACTCAACAGTACACAAACCAACATAACATTTAAGTGTATAGAGGGTATTTGCACATTTCTAAAGTGACAATTTAAGGACTTTTTAACTCTTTGCGTGCCAGCGCCCTCTAGGGGCCAAAGAATGCCAGCGCATCTCTCATAGGCGAGCGCTTTAGCTTCCAGGACTTCAGCTTCCAGGACCTGACGTGCTCACGTTGATGCACGGCATGGAAATGTCCCGGATGAAGATGCTAACAGAATGGCTATTCCCATTTTGTCATCTAAAAGATCATTTTTGGGCGATTTCGCCGTAAATAAACCTCGCACCGCTTTCCTAAAACACAAAAAAGAGATATAAGCCTTTAAAGATGCGGTCTTTCATTGGATTAGGCGGAGATTGGCGATTGCGTTCGCAAATTACGGCCGGCCGGGACGTTGTTAGCTTTCGGCTAGTAGCTACAAAAATCAAGCCAGGCTTCAGAAGGCCTCTTATCATTTTATTCATTTAATTAAATAAAGCCGAACTACTTCGGGATCGGCACACTCGTGTACTCATCGGAAGCGGCGCCGAACATCGGGTGAACATTGGGGAGCTCAAAAATGTATTTTAAACGATTTTTAATGGAATATATCGTCGGACAGAGTAGAACGGCTAGCTGGCTAGCGGCTAGCGAGCCAGGACCACCCACGACTCTACAAGCAGCTCGGGGTAAGTGAATTAATAAAAAAAAGATTGTATTGGATTGAAATAAAGCCGAACTAGTTCGGGATCGGCACCAGATGAGTTAATATCTCTAAAATGATTAATTAATTAATTAATTAAACATTGGCCAAATTATTATTATTATTATAATTAAATTATTATTAGACAGAAATTGTGAAAATAGCCAAACTACATGCCCACAACGCCTCGCGCTGTTGTGAGCATGTAGATCGGCTATTTTCACAATCGAATGGTGTTATACAAAATGTAAAGAAAGAAAGAAAAGAAAAGAAAAGTGTGTGTGTGTGTGTGTGTGTGTGTGTGTGTGTGTGTGTGCGTGCGTGCGTGCGTGTGTGCGTGCGTGCGTGCGTGTGCGTGCGTCCATCTGGTTCCTTACGCAGTTTCTCC